>NC_056751.1:152002493-152272493 GCF_019279795.1 Protopterus annectens
TGTGAACAAATGACATACATCCAAAGATGCTGGTTAGCAACTGCTTCATATAAACCTCAGACATCCCAATGGGACATATCCGTCACTGTATTTCCAATATAACACCACCGGAACATGTTGATTACCTATGTATTCATTTAACCATGTTGTCTTCATAGGTGGGAATGCCATAGTTTACATATCCTACTTGACGTTGTGTGTGTGCCATTAGTATGTGTTCCACAGGTCGCACATCTGTTCCGCTGTACGGTAGCGGGTGCTCCTCATTCTGTTGCTGGCAGATTGTGTGCTGTGTACGCCGGTGTTGGCACGACGGTCCGGCTTTGTATGTGGAATGTCAACTGTAGTCCCTATGTGTATTTCCTGTGTTATGCCTTAC
Source organism: Protopterus annectens (assembly GCF_019279795.1). Classification (NCBI taxonomy): domain Eukaryota; kingdom Metazoa; phylum Chordata; order Ceratodontiformes; family Protopteridae; genus Protopterus; species Protopterus annectens. The sequence continues at coordinate 152,002,873 of NC_056751.1, forward strand.
CGCGGCTATGTAATTTACCCGGGTTTGCAGTTGTGGGTGCCATCTTGGCCATACGGGTGTCCATCCATGAGAATTGCCTACTGGACACTGGTATAGGGCTGTACACATTCCACACCTGCATTTAGCATTCTCCGGTGGATGGTTTGCATTATTAGCGGAGAGTAAGGCAGGTGCTACGCACACATCCCTCCCACGGGGCGGGACAAAGGATTGCCTGCAAAACAACACCGAGCCCAGAGTCTACATACCCAGAATCCCTTGACTGCAACAATTGACAGTACCCATTACACATCCGTCATGTGCGGGACTGTGATGTGGACGCAGTTCTATGGACCCGGTACCCTGGGTATTTCTGTGCATGTGTGCTGCATTTCATGGACAGCTATCATCAACATTGAACACGCTTGCGTGCATATGTGTACCTGTGACATGGTGACGACAATGAGATCACGTGAGTAATGCAGGAAGCTAGCAGGCATTCTCTGAATAGAATTTTTGGGTCCTACAATGGACACCGATGTGCATATGTCAAGTTAGATGTTGCTGGACTGTGTCCACCTGCCCAGTGCTTTTCACTGCTGGTGTATGTTCCCCAATCGTGGATGTCTGTTTGACTACCCATTCCACATGGTGCTACATAACCAGGTGATTTAGTACTGTGAACAAATGACATACATCCAAAGATGCTGGTTAGCAACTGCTTCATATAAACCTCAGACATCCCAATGGGACATATCCGTCACTGTATTTCCAATATAACACCACCGGAACATGTTGATTACCTATGTATTCATTTAACCATGTTGTCTTCATAGGTGGGAATGCCATAGTTTACATATCCTACTTGACGTTGTGTGTGTGCCATTAGTATGTGTTCCACAGGTCGCACATCTGTTCCGCTGTACGGTAGCGGATGCTCCTCATTCTGTTGCTGGCAGATTGAGTGCTGTGTACGCCGGTGTTGGCACGACGGTCTGGCTTTGTATGTGGAATGTCAACTGTAGTCCCTATGTGTATTTCCTGTGTTATGCCTTACCGCGGCTATGTAATTTACCCGGGTTTGCAGTTGTGGGTGCCATCTTGGCCATACGGGTGTCCATCCATGAGAATTGCCTACTGGACACTAGTATAGGGCTGTACACATTCCACACCTGCATTTAGCATTCTCCAGTGGATGGTTTGCATTATTAGCGGAGAGTAAGGCAGGTGCTACGCACACATCCCTCCCATGGGGCGGGACAAAGGATTGCCTGCGAAACAACACCGAGCCCAGAGTCTACATACCCAGAATCCCTTGACTGCAACAATTGACAGTACCCATTACACATCCGTCATGTGTGCGGGACTGTGATGTGGACGCAGTTCTATGGACCCGGTACCCTGGGTATTTCTGTGCATCTGTGCTGCATTACATGGACAGCTATCAGCAACATTAAACACGCTTGTGGTGCATATGTGTACCTGTGATGACAATGAGTTCAGGTACGCATTGAAATAAGAAATTATTCGATTCTTTCCACAATTTTTGGGTCCTACAATGGACACCACTGTGCATATGTAAAGTGTAGAGCTTGTCGGACTGTGTCCTTGTGAGCAGTGGGTTTCACTGATGCTGTGTGTTCAGCAATCGCGGATGTGTGCTTGACTACCCATACTGTGTAGTGCTACAGGAACCATGTCTTCCGACACCAGAACCCAATGCTATACATCCAATGTTGCAGGTTAACAACCACTTTCATACCATACCCAGAGGTCACGATTGGGAGGTATTGCCACTTTATTATCGGAACAACACCCCAGACTGTGTACATCACGGGATCTTTAGGCCAGTCTTACCGCCATTTGCAATTGTAAGTAGCAGACACGTGTCAATACATGTATGATAAGACATATTGTCATGCAGAAGTTAATCTATGTTATTTGGACATTGGCTTCTGCTTTTGGCATCCGTTGCTGTGAGTGTTGCCAGTTACCATACACATTGCTTGCTCAGAGGCAGACTACACAATTCTGCACACTACTGTGGTCTCCTTTAAGGACCCTGAGCCAGTGGTCGACAGTACGGCAGCCACTGCATCAATCACATTTGCCATCTACCAGTACCTACAGGACTGCATGAGCCAGGCATTCACTTACCCAACTGTGGTTCATTGTACCAATGCCAAGCATCCAGTGTGGTGTACCCCAGCCATACACAGGATGTACAACACGAGGAGGTGGCTACTACAAGGTGGAGCAGACACCTTGTGAGGTATGACACCCTTGGTCATCATATGTGTAGAGTTACACACTGTCATGAAATTGTCCAGGGCACATTCCACAGATATACCTACATGGACCTGGCTAACAATCATACCACCTTCAGTTGCTATGCTCAACACCTGGGAGCTCACTCCCACATATGCTCTGACTGGGTTCACATAGAGGTGGGGTTTACTCAACATACACACATTGCCAACATACAGGCTGACAAGTCCAGTGAGGACATCTCCACACCCTCCCCACACATGAGGAGATGTGTGTACCAGCGGTTTGTGGTCACCAAATGTTCTGTGACACACAGGTGGGACATGCTCTCTCCAGGGTAGTGGACATAGCATCCATGAGACCAGCTGGTGACCCCACTGTGTACTCCACTATCTCATTGAGGTATTAGACCCACAGTTATGACAGCTATTTCTTTGTAGCCTCACCTCAGGTAAGGTACCCAGGTTGTGTCGCATGGCAACCATAGTCCCACGTCACAGGGCCAATGCCTCCACTGAGCCTGGTTATAACTGTCCCATTACCATGAGGAGACCTATCTGCAAAGACATGTGGAGGGATCATACTGCGGCTCATATATGACTGCATAGGGACATACATACTTTGCATCCAACACGGTTTGTCTTGTTCAGGGGCGGTTCATGCCTTTAAAGCATGAGCGAAATTTTCGGGACAGTCACCGAGGCCATTGATGGGGGTGTTGCAGTCCATACAGCCTACCTCGACCTGGCAAAGGCCTTCATCACATTACCCCCCTCAAGTATCGTTGATAAACCCATTGGCTGGGATGTGGACACGTACATCACAGAATGTGTTGGAAACTGTCTATGCGACACAACCCACACAGTCATAGTTGCTGGCAGCGTGTCAGACCTACTGCCTGTCGCAAGTGGTGTCCCATGGGGCCCTTCTGTGGGTCCACTCCTGTCATACATCTACATTTCCATGGTACAGGCACACACAGGGGTGCTATGGGCAACAGTGTTTGTAGATGACTGCAAAACAGGTGCCAAAGTGGGACGGACATCTGACACAGATATCCTTCGAAGGGGCCTCCCAGGTATGCATATCTGCTGTCAGGGACATGTCCCACAGCTAAATGCGAAGTAATGCAACATCATACCTGTGGAGAACTACTAGGTCACGCCTGTCCAGCATATAGGTGGCTGTCCACTCAGCACAGGGGTGATTACCAGGGATCAGGGGACAGAGTTTGTCGGTCACCATTCATTCCACACACACGTTGTTATCGTGGTTGTGTGGGACTTCTACATTGCCCACCTGTTTGTGCAGGGATTCACATCTACATCAAGCTAGGTCATTGTCTCCTTGTACCCATTACGTGTTACACCTATGATCTACTACATTGCCCCATTCAGACTGTATCTGACCATACACCTACAGCAGCTGGGAAGCCCACATAGGTTAATTGTTGTACAGATGCAGGATGACACCATTTTGTGTAATGCTGCCCCACTTGTAGGACCCCTGCCACATTACGTCACATACCTGCTGTTTAGTGTTGACCTGTGCCTGACATACAAGGCCATGTCAACCCATATGTCATGTGTATGCTTCACCTACGGTATCTGCATCCCTCAGAACCACTAGGGCAGGTTACATTTACCTTGTCACGGTCATTAATGGGATGTGTTTGAGTGACACATATATCACCCAGACACTCATTATGCTGTGGATCTACATCACAGTACATGTGAGACAGAGATCCTTCCTAGCCTTGTTCGCAGGTATGTTGTCCATTGGATGGAGAATTGCAGGTATAGGCCAGGGATTACATCATTATCAGTGCTTGACGGAGGTACAGCAATATCATGAGTATTTTATCCGAAGCACAGAAGGTTGGCAAAGTCATCCTAACTATGGTGTAGTATTATGGCTGAACCTGGGACGATGGCCTACCCTGTACCTATGGACGTATGAACCTATATTCATAGTTTGTTACTTTTACAATTGTCTATCCACTATACTCTTTCGCCACTGTATATTTCTGTGGCACATGATTGTCCTCTGTATTACATGCAGGTATGCTGTGTACAGTGCACATACGTCACTGTTGATGACAGTGTATCTGTCTCCCTAACACTGTGATACTGAGGACTACCACACATCCTTCACAACATTACATGCATATGTCCATTCTATTCTTCTTTGGCCTATGGGGGGGTGTTAAGGCAAATATTACTCAAGTCCCTGTTTGTGCATGCTTCATGTTGGTGTTTGACCAGGCTCCGTTGCAGTCATGTGTTGGACAGTAGTGTGTCTGTGTGTTTGCCATGTGTTTTTATTGCCGGTACATCTGTGGGAGGTGTAGTTGGCACATGTTCCTCTTTGCAGGGACACCCATCCTGGGGTTTGTGTCATGCATCTGCACTTGGCACGTGCCATATGTCCTGTACTATTCCCACAGTCGTATGCCTTCATGCACTACTACTGCGTGTTACTGGCTGTTTGTATGTGGTACACATGGACATTGTGATGGTTGGCTTGACCTATTCCCATGCTAGAACGTACACATCTGTCAATTAAGTTTTTTAAATCAAACTGTAACACTCATTCATATTTTCAAAATGACAGTCAATAACACAGGAAGCTGAGATTAATAACATTTTACTACTGTGCAGCAGGAGGCAAAGGAGTATGCAGTAAAAGTTTAGACATTTGTTTAACTCTATATATGTTACATCTGTATGAGCATTCTGTATACTATCATCTTTTGCACACATTAATGATGTGGTCAGTCACAAGGCATTTACATCGCTAGAGTCAAGAACATTGTATTCCTACAACAGTGCTCAGGTAATGCTTATTAAATGTTTTCCCATGAGGATAGCCCAACCTTGAGCCACATATTCACTTAGACTGTACTGCAAATTCTGCTCTGTCACGGTTCCAACACTGTTCATATCCAGTCCTCACTCCATTTCCTACTAGGTTCCTGTGTCTCTCTGCTGAGCAGCTGTACTCTGTGTTACAGCTCACAAGCCTATCCTCCTCAGTGGAAGGATGACAGATATACCTGTACATACATGTATTATTCTCTAACCGAGCAGATGACTAATGCTGAATGACATACACCTGCTGCACTGGTTACTGCTAGGGTCAGGGTTCAATCACACTGCAGCTACACTACAGGCAATTACATGCAAGATAAGCTGTACTGCCATATTGTCAGGTAGAATAATATGCATTATACACTATTTGCTTCTAAAGTTGCACGTCATATATATGTTTAAATGTGTATTTTGCTAACATTCTCCCTCCTTTGATTGCTTCTACTCTATCCAGAAACATATACAACATTATTTCATTCCCTAGCCTCTTCCTCTGTGGAACGTTTAACTAGGCAAGTAATTTGTTGTACATTTCAAGAAGGATTGCATTTTCTATTGACAAATACCACTACAGGTCTTGATACATAGTCTCGGTACAGATATGTCGCCAGAGTCCCTGACTAATACTTACATGCAAAGTATCCCGCAATAGACACATGCTCCCAATATGAGCGGAACAACACAAATGGCAATCATGATATTCAGTATGACTGACCCCATCCACCCAATGGTTTGTGGAAATGGTTCGTCAGTGGGTTTGGGCCTGGTTCCGCCATGGATGACACCTGCTGTATTACCTCTAGGTGGGCGTTGATTTTGGTCTCTTCATGTGGTAGTTGGACACAGCGATCTTCTTCAGTAAGCGCCAAGACGCATTCAATTCTCAGCTCCACGGTGCAGTCGTGCTATTACATTTTGTGACACAACAGTTCTCATTGCATCCAGTTCATCAGTCACAAGTTCAAGAGCGGAAAGTCACATTCATCCTTCCTCCGACAGGTTTTGATAACTTCCTCTGTTCCCTGATTGATTTCACTACTCCACAAGCTGGGAGTGTTCCAGCCCAGGTTGTGACGCTGTCACTCAAGTCCATATGAATCGATATTCCTTTATCTCTTGCAGAAGACTGGAATGTCAGAACAGCTTCCATTTCACCCACTGGATTAGTAGGTTAATCGACTGTGTTCCCAGTTCTTCGAGCTATATGTGTTATAGTTCGTTTCGCACCCAGAGGCAATTGTACAGTATGTCATGTGACTGGAGCCAGATAACCCAAATAACAACTGCCGGACCAATTCCCAGGTAACCATTGATATGCTTATTTCCCACAAACAACATAACAATATTCTACTTTACTACTGATGCGGGTTACCTCTGCATGTAACATTTTCCTGTCTCTAACAGAGGACTGTTTATACAATTCAGGATGTTTCTGCACATCCTTCAACATTGTTCTCATGATGTTTCAATACAAATAATGAATGGTGCTACAAGTAGTACTGTGTTCTTTGGCTGTTATATGACATTCGTAAGACACAGTTATGTTACAAATACTCCCACCAACTGAAACTGTATCATGTTTATGATAACATACAATTCCTTTTTGTGTAACAGGTAAGTACATTGCCACGTTGTCCTGTGATCTCACAGAACCTGTATCAAAGTGTAGATATTCACAAGTCTCAATCTATCCCCAAGGGGACAACATGCATGGAAGTCCTCCATATGATGTAGGTATGGCAGTACAAACACAGCAATTTAAAGTGTTCCTAGTCTCTATATGCACACGCGTCATGCCTAGGTATCTGTTGAAGTGTGGAAGACACTCTGTGGCCAGTTCATCACGTATCAGTATTTGTATCCGTGTAGTTATATGCAGGTAAGGTCCCAGAAAATGTAAAGTAAACACAAACATGGTTAATAGGTGTATAATCATTAGGACAGCAAACAAAATGTCTTTGGGGTTGCTTTGTATTGTTATACAGTCTTGCCCGGGTGATTCAGGCTGTTTGGTATATCAGCTACAAGATGTCAATCAGACTTGATATCCTTTACCGGTTTGAAAAATGTGAGGTGGACACAGGACGACCTCTCTGCAAACTTTACTGCAGTAGGCGTTGCCAACAGTACCTGGTACAGACCTTCACAATTTCCACTTGGCAATAATGTTCTTTGGATAACAGTGACATACACACAGGATACTGGTGTCAGCTATGCGTCCGTCTTCGTTTGCTCTTATCTGTAAAAGACTTTAACTGAAGAACAGTGATGTTCTTCATCTCACATTACTGCAGTCTTAACAATTGGGTAGTCCGCTGTCCTCGGTCGGCCCGAATATCAAAGTATAAGGCTGACGTCGGTCAGGGCGCATTTGACTGACGTCAGTACGTCAGGGTACAAATGCGCATGACCGGCGTCATATCCTCAGTCTTTTTTGCCACATGGTCCGATGCAGAAGCAGTATTGCAAGTGCCGGTTGGCGTTCTGAGATTTTTCAATTTAGAAGTTTCAGACCGGATTCAAAGTTGGCTAAGTACCCCGTTGGGGAATATTTTAGTTTTTTCTTGCCTCAGTCATTTACCGGATGTCAGAAAAAGTTAATAATTGCATTTCTTGTGGGAAACAGATACCGCATAAAGATTATCATACTTTGTGTATTCCTTGCTTAGGGCCTGAGCACGACGTTGTTGGCTGTAGCTCTTGTGCTAGATTTAATAAACGCACTATAAAGAGGCGGTTGGATTGTGCGAGGTTAGTCTTTGGGAAGCGGTGTAACTATAAAATGCCGTCGGATGCTCCGATGCCCGCTTCTTCAAAGAAGCGCAAGGACAAGGCAGTTAAGCCTAGGCTTGAAGAACCGTCAGTCCCTGACGCCGTTCTTAGAGGTGTCGGTGGAGCCGTGGCTCCACCAGAGGTTTCTTTGTGTTCACAGGGGGAGACCTTGTTATTACAAGATGTGGCCTCTCAAGAGACTAGTCAGGCAGAGGGGGCTTCTCATTACTATACTCCCCTCCCTTCCTACGGTGGCTAGGCCCTCTCCTTCTGTTTCCAAGACTTCCCTCAGGGGCAGGCCAGGTTTAGCTTCAGTTAGTGTTACCCCTAGCTCTTCAGGTACTGTGCCCAAGAAGCATATGCTTAAAATGGCAGAAGATTTGATTACTTTGATTAGGGGTTCTATGCCCCCTCCTCATAAGCAGCCTAGGGTGGAACCTGAGCTGGGGGGTTTTGAGCAGGCTTCAGATGTTTCAGAGTCTTCGGCTGAAGACTTGCAGGAGTACTCTCCTTATTCTGATTCTGATGTGGATGATTCTACTCCTTCTGCTACTCCCCCTGAGGATTTTTCTTTTTCAGAAACTCTTCATTCCATGAGGGAGCATTTTAAGTGGGAAGGTCAGGACTTCTCTGATTCCAGACAAAGGCTTAGGGAATTTCTGTTGTTACCCCAGCATAGGCCTTTGGCTATACCTCCTGTTTTGACTGTTGTGGAAGATGTTTTTATGGAAGCTTCTCTTAATCCTGATTCCTTGCCTCCTGCTCCTGTTAAGCCGGATAGGTATTACAGGGTGCCTGAAGCTCATAAGTATCTTTTAAGAGTCCTAGGGCAGACCCGAAACTGTTATCCATGGGCCTAAAGGTGTTAAGGCTTCTGTTGTTAAGAATCCGGTTCCTGCAGACAAGGAGGCTAGGGCCTTGGATAGATGGGGCAAGAAAGTCTATACTTCTTCCACTCTTGCTATGAGGGCTCTGAATTGCCAGTTTCACATGTTGAAATACCAAAATTATCTCCTTTCACAATTGAAATCTAAGGTTGATGCTCTGGCAGTAGGTATTGATTGTAAGGAGTTGCAAGATTTAGTGCACGTTTCTGAACAGGTGGGTAAGCATTCTTTGCAATGTGGTTTTGATGCTGTACAGGCCTCGTCTAGGGTGGCTACCACTGGGTCAGTTCTTCGCTGGCACGCCTGGCTGAGGGATCAGAATTTGTCTGAACATGTTAAAACAAGGATTTTAGCTGCTCCTTTACAATCTGACGTATTGTTTGGTCCTCCTGTTGAAACAGTTTTAAAGAAAATGGAGGACAAAGCCAAGTCTATGCAGACTGTTAAAGATTTTTTGCAAGTCCAGCCTCCAAAGTTTAGTAGAAATTGGCCTACTAAGGGGTGGACGTATCCTTCTTATGATTCCCAGTCTAGGGGTAGATCTAGACGTGGTAAGGGCAGAGCTCAGGGCTCTTTCAGGCCTAGAACAGGGAGTTCTCCTGCACAGGCTTCGGGTGAGGGCAGGGGTCAGTCCTTTCGTAAGCAGACCCAATGACCTACCTTTTCAGCTGCCAGAGCCTGCTCATCTGGCAGCACCTTTGGGGGGACGGTTGGCACTTTTCAAAGAAAATTGGTGTTTAATTACCCAAGACAGATGGGTATTGGATATCATACACCACGGCTACAGGTTTTATTTCCATACCTTGCCTCCTTTCACAGGCATGCCAGACGTTCCTCCTCAACAAAGAATAGAGGCTCACAAGCAGGTTTCTCTGTTGCTCCGACTAGGGCCATACAGCCGGTCCCTCTGCCAGAAGTGGGCCTAGGATTTTATTCTCGCCTGTTCCTAGTACCAAAGAAGGGGAACACATGGAGACCAATTTTGGATTTATCTATCCTCAACACTTATCTGGACATTCCCAAGTTCAAAATGTTGACGTTGCAGCAGCTTTTACCTCTGCTGGGCAAAGATCATTGGATGGTAACTTTGGATCTCAAGGAGGCTTACCTTCATGTTCCTATCAGACTAGGTTGCAGAAAGTTTCTGCGTTTTCGAGCTGGGACTTCTCACTATCAGTTCTCTGCATTGCCCTTTGGCTTATCTACTGGGCCCAGAGTGTTCACGAAAATTCTGGCTCCAGTGATAGCTTTCTTCAGACTAAAAGGAATACAGATCTATCCTTATTTGGACGACTGCCTAATTCTGGCTCAAGGAGGAGAAGAGCTCCTTCATCATTTGGAATTTGTGATAGCAGTGCTAAGATGCCTAGGGTATTCTGTGAACGAAATAAAGTCCAGTCTAGTACCCTCTCAAGACATGTGCTTTCTGGGTGTGAGACTGAATACAGCATCCCAGATGGCCTTTTTAACCCCGGACAAACAAAAGAGTCTATCCCTTTACTTCCATCAACTATCTCATCAGTCTGGGCTGACTGCAAGGACAGTCCTTCAAGCCTTAGGGTTCATGGCATCTTGTATTCTGGTGCTTCCCAATGCCAAACTGCATATGAGGAAGCTACAATGGTATCTCAAAAATGTATGGACACAGCACTGCCAGGATCTGGACACTGTCATTCAAATAATACCTTGCATTCAAAAGGAATTTTTGTGGTGGGCTCAGGAATGTCACCTAAACAAGGGACTCTCTGTGACCCGGCCAGAGGCGAGTCAGATTTTGATGACAGATGCCTCAGACAAAGCTTGGGGAGCTCATCTCAATGGAAAATGGATACAAAACAAGTGGCCTGTCAGACTACAACATCTACATATCAACATGAAGGAGATGTTAGCAGTCCAGTTTGCATTAATTGCTTTCAAGGAATTACTTCTTCCAGGGCAGGTGTTGATTCTAACAGACAACACAACTGTCATGTGGTACATCAACAAGCAAGGGGAACGATTCTTATCCTCTATGCAGGCAAGCAATGATTTTGTGGGAGACTGCTCTCAGTTTACAGCTCAATCTTCAGGCAAGGTTTCTGCCAGGAGCACAGAACTCCTTAGCAGATGTGTTGAGCAGGCAATTATGGATCCCCACGAGTGGAAATTGGATCCTCATGTATTTCAGCAATTGACAGTGTCATGGGGAACTCCAGACATAGATCTGTTCGCTTCTCCACTAAACCATCAGCTGCCAAAGTTTTGCACAAAAGGTTTCATCCCACAGCTTGAGAGTGGATGCTCTTTCCTTCAATTGGAGCAATCTTCATGTGTATGCCTTTCCACCTCTGCCTCTCCTCCTAAAGGTACTTCTGAAAGTCAGACAGGACAAGCCAAGGATGATCTTAATAGCTCGGATTGGCCTCGACAACACTGGTACCCATTACTGAGAAGTCTGGTATGGAAGCCTCCATGGCCTTTGCCTTCGATTCCACACCTGTTGTCGCAGGAGGACAGCCATTTGCTAAATGTCAAGCTTCACTCTCTGCACCTCACAGCCTGGCATATTCTGTTTTGAACCATAGTGGGCCTCCACTTCCTCAGCAAGTTTTGAATGTTATCTTGGAAGCTAGGAGGCCTAGTACAAGGAAAGTGTACGCAGACAAATGGAAGAGATTTTGTTTTGGAGTGCAGCAAAAGATTTTGATGTTTCTGAGCCTAATTTGTGTGTGGCTCTTCAATATCTTACTGAGTTACTAGACAAAGGTTTGTCTTTCTCTTCTATTAAAGTTCATGCTGCAGCAATTTCAGCTCACTATGATTGCAACCCACCATTGTTTTCTCATCCTTTGTTCAAGCAATTTCTTAGAGGGGCAAAGAATATAAGACCCCACCTAAGAGCTCCTACTCCTGCTTGGGATCTCAATTTTGTGTTGGAGAAACTCACTCTACAACCTTTTGAGCCTGCTGCTACTGCTGAGTTGAAGTATTTATCATGGAAGACTGCTTTTTTGTTGGCCATTACCTCTGCAAGACGGGTTTCTGAATTACAGGCCCTTATGGCAGTTGAGCCTTTCTTGATTTTCCATAAGGATAGGGTATCATTACGTACTAATCCTTCCTTTATGCCTAAGGTGGTTTCTAGTGTGGCTTTGAACCAAACTATTCATTTGCCTACGTTTTATGCAAATCCCCAAAATAAAGGGGAAAAGATTTTGCACACTTTAGATGTCCACAGGCAGTTGCGTATTATTTGGACAGAACTAAAGGTTTCAGGCAGTCTCAGCAGTTGTTTGTTTCTTTTGCTTTGAGTTCTCAGGGCAAGCCTGTTTCAAAACAAACTATTTCTAAGTGGATTGGGTTTTGCATTGCTTTCTGTTATTCCCATCATGGCAAGGAGATTCCAGCTGGGATTAGGCCTCATTCCACTAGGGCTACTGCCACTTCAACAGCTTTTTTGAGGGGAGTGGCAACCAAGGATATTTTGGAGGCAGCTACTTGGAGTTCTGTACATACTTTCTCTAAGCATTATCACCTGCCGCTTTACTCTAAGTCTAGGGCTGGTTTTGCCACTGCTGTTTTGCAGGGCATTTTGGCAGCTCCTGCTTCCTTGTAGTTAGCCATCCTCCCTTATCTCTGCTTTGGGATTCTACCCAATTGTTAGGACTGCAGCAATGTGAGATGAAGAACATAGTACAGTTTTGTACCTACCATAAATGTAGATGTTCAAGATCCACATTGCTGCAGTCCAATTCCTCCCTCCTTCCCTCTGTTGTTAGAGGTGGTTGTGTGGGTTGGGTTGTACATTTTGTGTATATTGTATATATTGTACTATGGTTAGTGCAAGGGTGGTTGGTTGGTTGTTTGCTGTCTTTTGGTTTTGACCTTTCTTTTTAGGGTCTTCTGACATCTGGGGCAAGAAAAGACTGAGGATATGACGCCGGTCATGCGCATTTGTACCCTGACGTACTGACGTCAGTCAAATGCGCCCTGACCGACATCAGCCTTATACTTTGATATTCGGGCCGACCGAGGACAGCGGACTACCCAATTGTTAGGACTGCAGCAATGTGGATCTTCGAACATCTACATTTATGGTAGGTACAAAACTGTACTTTATTGGTTAACAATCCTCTCATGTCACCTGCTAATGAGTCATCGACCTCCGGCTCTGCAGGCATGACAGCTTTCCACTCTGGCACATGATATGCCATTCCACATACTACTTCGAAGTGGGTGCAGCACTTTACATTTGGAACTGTTGTCATGCTCAGCAATGCTAGAGGTAGACAGCACATGTAACTCGTCTGGATGTCACCCACCAACCTCCTCTACTTATTTCTCGGGATCCCATTTTACGGCGCCAGCAGTCATGCTGACTGTGGGTTGTACATGCAATTTACATTCATGGTAATACAAATTAATCCCCCAGGTTGCGTGATTGTCTGGTTCACTACATGTGTTCTATTGTCACTGTAGCTTCTTTACAGCATGCCAGATCTAGGGATACTTTACTTTACTGGCACCTTTGCCACTGCTGCTGCATCCGGATTCATGGTTGGGAATGATTCTACCCATTTTGATTATATATATGTGTAATCGCTAAACAGTATTTGTTCCCTTCACATTTATGCAGATGTATGAACTCCATACAAATAGTACGGAACGGTTATGGTGGTGTAGGTAAACTCACTCCCTTCGGTTTAAATACTCCCTGTGCATGATATCTACTGCAAACGTGACACGCTGCTCATGATGTTTGTATGTGGTTCGTAATTCCGTATGTTAGGGGTATTCTGTTAACCAAATGTACCATCCCCCCTGTTGAGACATGTCTCTACCCATGGCTCCACAAAGCCGCATATCTGAATACATTAGACGTTAATATTGGCTTTCTCACTGTGGATATGTGCAGTCCGTGTTCAAGGATTGCTCCTCGTCATAACCACGCCGACTTTTCTGCTTTCGTAGTTGCTGTTTGCATTGTTTGTACAGTTTCTACATCTAAACTGTCTGAGGTTTGTCATTCCTCATTCACACAAACACTTTCCAACTGTGAGGCTGCTTGTTTTGCAGGTGCATGAGCTCATGCCTTACCTTTCCTACTGTTATCCTGTTGCTTTCTATGACCTGCACATTTACAATTACCTACTTTAGTGGGTAACTGAATGGAGTCTAATGCATTCAAGATCGACATGCATGATTAATCGGTTTACCGTGGATGTTATCATTCCCTATTCTTCCACTGCTGCTCATAAACATGCACTGTACAGACAACATACTGACTATCGGGACATATGTCCACACATCAGTTTTCCGCTACAGTACAAGCACGTGTTAAAGCTATCTATTCTGCTGCTTGAGCAGACACGTTATGCTGCAGGGTTTGGCCGTCTACAATCTCATTATCAATAACTACTGCATAACCTACTTGATTCGCTCCTGTAGGACTCTGTCTACATGATCCGTACACATTAACTGTCACCTCTGCATCATCTAAGGGTATATCAGTGATATCATGTCTGTGTGTAGTTATTTAATCCATTTCATATAGGCAACTGTGTGGTGTGCCATACACAGGTGTCGGACGTGACGTTGATAGGTGTCATGTTGTACAACGTTCAATCACCATATGAGGTTGACTCAGTGGTATGGTCAAACAAGACAAATGTCTAGCACGGGTCAGGAATGCTATCTTCTCTTGCAGCAGACTGACCGCAACTGCATGAGACATTCTCACAGTGAGAGGGTGGTCTAGTAACATTACGGCCGGGCCTGTACTGCCATGGGTGCTACAACAACTGCCTGTACACAATGTGGCACTGACCATGCCACAGTGTCCGACTGCAATGAGTAGTAAGCTATGTAGCGTTGCTTACTTCCCTGCTGTTGCATCAAGACTGACGCCATATATCTCCGCTTACAATCTACGGTCTGACAACATGTGTTATGATTATTCAGGAGACCTACTACAGCTGTTGAGGCTATCAATCGTTCTAGTCTGCAGAACGCTGTTTCTGCTACTGTAATCCAGTGTAGTATGTGTTGTGCTGCCATAGGTGTATTAAAGATTAAGGCAAACAATACAGCGGATTCCAAAGCATTGTTTGGTATCCAGATTTGACAAATGTTAGTCGGCCCAGACAGGACTTCATTCCCTTCTTGTTAGTTGGCTTGGGTGCTTATGATATTGCTACCTTCCTATCGTCATGTGATGTTCTACCCTACTTGGATACCACATATGCCGGTAATTGACCTGTATTCTCTGTAGTTGCAATTTATGCTTGCTTACTTTATGTCCCTGTTCTGCTGAATATCTCAATAATGCTATTGTATCTTCCATACATTGCTGCTGGGTAGGGGCCGCAAGCAGAATATCATCCACATAAAGTAGAACTTGACTGGCCCTGGGTGGAGTTAACACCGGAATGTAGCTAGCCATCTCCTGTGGGAATATCGTTGTACTTTCACAGTATCCCCGCGATAGCCGGGTATGGCTGTGTCTGTCACCCTGACTGTACATGCAAATCAATACGGACTATGTGGATGTATAGGTATTGCAAAGGGAGCATAGCTTATATGTACCACGGTAAGATACTTCTGTGGCGTGTTCATAGCATTGAATATAGTGTGTGGGTCTGGCACCAACGCTGCCCTAAGTATTCTTACATGATTTACAGCTTGTACATACTGTACCATCCGCCATTCCCCTTTTGGTTTCCGATCAGAAGATACAGGGGTATTGCATGGTGAATAGCGATTACTTTGTGGATGGGGAATTCCCTCTATGACTTTACAGATATCTTCTGGTGTCCACGGTCTATACGCTACGGGGGTTGGGTCCTGGCCTTCCTGTCCTGCATGAGGGTTCGGTACTTCAATTAATTGACAGATATCCTCACTCTGTTTTAGTGACTGTCTTCTTACTCGGGTGTCCCTAGGTATGTTACGTGTTCGGGATGTGGTTTCAATAGCTTCTGTTACATTTGTTCGTTGTGCTACCTCTGTTGCCACAGGATAACGTGTGGGGACTAGCGTGCCCTCCCGCTTCATATCCTGGATGTGGTATCGGAGGTGGTAGGGGGTTGTGGGGGGGGGCTATCGGTACTACTGTATTATGATCTTCTCTGTGTACGTATGATGCTTAGCCATTTGTAGTGTTCTGTTCCCTTCGGTACACTACCTCAATCCACCTATGTGCATGACGGATACCCAATTGTCGCTGTTTTGTCGCCTGCACACCTTAGGGCTGCCACCTTTTCAAATGCACAATGTGGGACATTAGTGTTCGGAACGTGTAATTTTCCAGGAAAAGGCATACCCACGGCCAGTACGTAGGACAGGATTTCACTTTTTGCCAGGAGAGCGACCAATTGTTGTAGCATTTCAGTTGCTTATTCTGTTTATTATATTTTGCTGTTCCAGATACAGATTTACTGGTTTATGCTACCATTTTGATAGATATCTGGGAAATGTTTGTCCTGAGATATCAGGACATTTGCCATTTGTTCGGTTTGTTTACAGGACACGGCTGGCCAAAGAGGGACTGTCCCTCTCAGGGTGGAACAGGTGTTTACCCTGGAACATGTGCATCACATTTTCAGGGATTACAATGTTTCAGTAACGATATTTTGTGTAATATACCATCAATGTCATATTTATTACCCCATTTTGCTGCGTACCTCACATTATGTGCTCTCTGCGATTGCATATACTTCACGTCACCCGTCAAACGTGGATCACATGATCTGTTTCCTCAATAATCTCCCATATCCTCTACACGACTGCTACGTACCCTTCTCTCATACCACGTGGTGTCTCCTTCCCTGTATCCACTGTAGTGTCTACAATCACTATTTACTCTGCTGTGTGTTCCCCTGACCTATGTTCAGATTTAACAGTATTTGGATAGGTCTTGACCGCTATCACAACTGTTAACAGAAACACAATGTAGTCTGGTCCCTGATCTACAATAGAGACAAATAGGCAAACACTCCTTACCTGGGCCTCCTGTTTCAGGCTGCACGTTTTCTTCTTGGGATCCAGTTTTCCGCTTTTCAGCCACAGATCAGACAGTAAACAGCCTCTTTACACACAACAATTCAGTCGGAGGTCTTTTCATTCAAGAAGAACCATTTATGCAAATTCTCCTGCGTAGATGTCTAACCAGCCATGCACTCTGACCTGTAGCTTACCAAGGGAATTCCGGATTACAAGGATCACAATGTGAAATAAGTTGTTAAAACCAGACTGTAGTTATCAGTAGGCTTTTCTAAGTGACAGCCAATAACACAGGAGGCTCGGGTTCGGAAAGTTTTAGTAGTGTACACAGGCAGGCTAAATAATATACAGTCCAAGTATGAGTGTTTTGTCTGACTCTATACAGTAAGCAGTTTCTTTATATAGTGTTTACAATCAGCTTTTGCCCACCTTACTGACGTGGTCGGTCACAGGGCATTTCCATCACTATGGTCCGCAATAGTCTATACATATATGGGTGCTGGGGTCGTGCTTTTAAAATGTTTTCCCATGAGAATAACACAGCCTTGCAAGGCACCTTGTAAATTACAGTGTCCTTCTGTGATTGTAGCTGTTTCAAGGACCCTAGACTGTTCCGATACAGTGGACAGTTAATTTCTTAATACGTTGCTTTGTCTCTCTGGTAAGGAGTTGTACTGTTATCTTCGATAGAGCTCACAAGGCCATCCGCCTCAGGGGAAGGAGTGATGTTATGCATGTACATACATTTATTGTTCTGTAACCCAGCAAATAATTAATGGTGACAGACATAAGCCTGCTGTACTGCTTACTGCCAGGTTCAGAATTCCATCACACTACAGCTTAGCTTCACCAATTACATGCAGGCTTAGTTCTACTGCCATATTGTACGGTACAATTCAATGCATTATATAGTATTTCGAGTCTAAACTGGCACTTCATATGTGTTTCTATATATATTTTCAACAACATCCATCCGCCATATGCATGTTGTTCCGCCCTTTACCTTGACCGTGTGTATTTGTCCGTCCGGCAACGCTACTCTCCACATGTGATGTCCCAGCTTCCCCTTCTTTGCCTGTAGCACCCTGTTAGGACGCCCTGTTTGGTAGGCATGTGTTCCGCTATATGTGATCGACTTCACTGCATAGATAATCATCGATGCGGCGGTCCAACGACCGACTTGTCCACATGTGTACAGTTATGTGCACCGTGTCGTATGCAAACCTATATGGTTTGGACGGGTACATACTACATGCGGGATGTACACATTCTGCAGACACATTCACATGCAGCCATTTACATATCTGTACCTGCGGTGGGTTGGTGACATGTGGGTAATGATTTGCCCGCGTGGCATTGCCTAACACAAACATCTTACCACATTTCAGGTATGCACATTGTGTGTGGGTGTATAGCTGCACACGGATGCTAGCAGGTTAGGGTGCAGAGGTGTACATGGGTGGGACTGACATGTACAATGAGGCTATTGTGTAGTACATCCGAATGCATGGGTTCTGCTTCTGGATATTACACTTCAACATACGCCATCCAGTGTATGCAACAGAGACGTTGCTGGGTGTGGGATATGTTGCTATGCACATGTTTGCCTGTGTTTGAGGTATCTTGCTTCCTTACTGTTGTTATGTCAACACAGCTACCCGGATATGTACTCACACTGCTTGTGACCATTATGGTTGGCACCTTTTCCAATGCCCATAGTGGGGCATGTTATGTGGAAACTTCGAAGTTGCAGGACTACACATACCCACGGCTAGTGCAGTTGACAGAACTTCACTTGTTTGCCATACTATAAGCTTATTCTGTAAGCATTTGGGTTCCTTATTTATTTTCTTATGCCATGTCTGTGTTTCATATAGTAATGTATATGTTTTATGCTACTATTACATGTATATTGCGGAATTTTCTTGGCAGGGGATCGGAGGTCATTTTCCATTTTTCTGATTGTTGCAGGGACACAACTGTCCAATCAGGGACTGTCCATGGCACATTGGGACAGCAGGTAACCCTGGTGACCATGCCCATGTCGCTACTGGGGTTTCCACCTTTTCCAGTTTCCGATCTGGGATATTTCCGGGACTCACATCTGACTTTACAGGCCGACACATACACACAGTCACTATATAGCATAGAACTTCACTTGTTTGCCTAAATATAAGCTTATTGTTGTGGCAATTTGCTTGCTTATTCTGTTTCTTGTGTCATTTAGGTATTTCTGTTACAGAAATAACCAATTCATGCTACCATTACATTAAATACGGGATATCATTGTGTCCTACAATCGTAGCACATCAGCCATTTCTAATACTTTTTTTGGGACACAACTGGCCATAGAGAGACTGCCCCAACCACAGTGGGACAGGTGGTGACCTTAGTCGCTGCTCCTATGTCGGTGCGGCGCGCTGACATGCGGCTGTACACCTTCTCTGAGTGTAAACACTGACGGTGCATTGCGGGACGAACGCGGTCTTATGCGTATCCTTTGCTCCTTGGACGGGTACACTTATGCCTTCGTGGCTTGTATTTGCTTCTCCGTTAATTTGGGACGGGTACTATGTTGCATACTGTACATGCGTTTCATTCTGCACGGGACCTGGCTGCTGCCATTACTATTGTGGGCGGACCGTGGCTGTCAGCACATTAGGTTGCTCACCTCATGCCGGCTTAGACACGCCTCCAGACGCATCCTACCTGGGCTCGCCACGACACTACGCGTGTCTGTGATTCCGGTGCACTCTCATTAATATGCATATGGCGCTACTGCGCCGGCTATTCCATGCACCGCCGGCGCAAGCCTTACGCCGGCCTCGCGCCGAGCTTCATGAATCCCGGGGTCTATATTTCTGTTTTATACAGACTTTTATTAAATTTCCAAAATATTTCTAGTACCTCTTCAGGATCTCTTGGTATTTTCCTCCTTGTTGTAGACCCCCTAAATTTGGCAACAACTCTTTCTACTTTCTGTTGCTTGAGTTGTTGCACTAAAAGCTTTTGTGCTCTAGCATTATTATAAAAAAGCAGTTGCTTAATAGCAATCTTTCTAAACTCATGCATATTTTTGAGGTAATCCTTTGTTTTCTGCTTAGCATTCTGCAGTTGCTCCTCTTCTTGTTCTGTCAGATTCACTCTATTATGCAGTACTTTAACACTTGTCAATCCCTCTAAATAATTCTTGTTTCTTTTTAACAATATCTGTGTTTTGTTTATTTTCAACCTATTTTTAAACTCCACTTTAATTTTATCCCGCTCCATAGCTATATTTTCAGAAAAAAATTCTGTCTTCTCTAATAACTGCTGAATAATTTCTACTCCCCATTCCTTAAACTCCTCTCTTTTCAACAGATAGGTGGGATGCATTTTTATTTCATTATCCTGTGTTTTTATTTTAGTTATTATTGGTTCGTGATCTGAAATAGTTATTGGATGCATATCAAAACGTTCAATTAAATGCACATGTTCCTGTAAAATCTAAGTTCTGTCTAGCCTAGCCCAGTTTTTGTATCTTGGGAAATAGTATGCAAATTCACACCGAACTCCTACTGCTGAATTCACATATGTCATGCCTAATATTTTCATACATTTCTTCAAAAATCTACCCTCCTTTGTTATGTTATCCCTTCTGGACCCCTCAGACACATCTTCCCTGCTACAAATCAAATTCCAGTCCTCACCTATAAATAATATTACCATGCTAAAAACTGATTATTTCTCACAGAATTCTCTTAAACTCCATTATAGCAGTTTGAGGTGGAATATAAATACAGGCCAGTGTAATCCTCCTCCCTTGCCAGTAGCCCCTTAGTACTGCATATCTACCATTATTATCTTTTTTATCGTCTTCTATCACTATCAGAGCTTCGCTTGTGATTGTGCACCTCTTTTCCTTTGTTCCAGGTATCAACTGAATAACTATATTTGCTGACTCTGTTTGCTGTTTTCTGAATTATTTTATATATTTGCTGACTTTGTTTGCTGTTTTCTCATCTGTTCTGAAACTGGATTCCCCCCTATTTCTGTGGTGGCGTTAAAGTTTATAAAACTGGTCTAATAGCTTTTGTGTTATCTGACTGTTTCAAGGTGCTGATTTAAAAATAGTCCCTATTTGTAAATTCCTGCATACGCTGTTAGAATCTCCTTGTGTTCTGACAGGAGTGTTTCTCAAACAATCTGGAATTATAAGGCTGATAAGTATATTCCTCAGCACTTTAACTTTTCAGAGTTCTGCATTGTCGTAATTTTTTTTGACTGACTGAATTATTTTATATATTTGCTGACTTTGTTTGCTGTTTTCCCATCTGTTCTGAAACTGGTTTTCTCCCACCCAGTCTATTCCTGTGGTATTGTTATAGTTGGTGGCTTTGCAGTTGCCTGCACCTACTGTAAATTTGATCTGGGATACTCCTCCCAGTCTAGTGTTCATTCTATCTGATACAAAGAGAACATTTGAGAAGGCCAACCCACTTAACTTCTTAACCTTGAATTATCTTCTGCTTCTCCTTCCTCCCTTTGCACTTTACTAACAAAAAAAATCTCTCTCCTTGTGTGCTGACCGAGTGTGCTTCTCAGCTGATAGGTATATTTTTTGGCATTTTTCGACTGTTCAGAGTTGAATTTAGTTCAGAATACATTTTGAATAAATTGCATTTATTTAAACTGTATTTGCTTTAATACTGCTACACATTCAAGTGTGCTAGCTTGCACTGCACTTGAATTGTTTTCAGTGCTGTTTTAGCTGCTTTGTGGGAAAAAAAATTCTAAGCTTGTTTGCTGCCTTTCCTGTAACTAGTCTAGTCCAGATAGAGATTTGCTGTATCCAGGACTGTTGGTAAGCTTCTGAGCTGTCCAAGCCTTTCTGTGTTAGAGGGAAGTCTTCTAGCTTATCAGTGGGAGTGGTAAGCACTAGGTAGGCTATCTACTACAAGATGAGTGGTTTCTGGCCCAGGAATTGTAGTTTATTGGCCGTTTGGACAGTTTTTCCATCTCTTTCAACTTTCTGCTTTAAAAGCTCACATTTGTGCTTGTTTCTTGCCTCTCCTGTAACTAGTCTAGTCCAGATACAAATTTGCTGTATCCAGGACTGTTGGTAAGCATCTGAGCCCCCCAAGCCTTTCTGTGTTGGAGGGAAGCCTTCTAGCTTATCATAGGTTCATAGGTTCATAGGTTCATACTAGGCTATCTGCCCTAGGGCATTTATAAGCCTAGCCAGAATGTGTTTGGCTTTTGCCACCCATTTTAAATTTATTTTGCTATGCCCTTTTTCGAGGTTAGTATACTGTGCCTCTGTCTAACAGTGACACAGACGTGATACCCGGGGTAAACCTACGATCTCCCATCCACTCATCAAGATTCCTCTTGAAGAAAGTCAATGAGGGACTCTGCCTAACCTGGACTGGGATTTTATTCCAGAGTGAAGAGAGCCTCTGGGTTATGAATCTGTCCCTCCAGCATGTCCTATTTATTTCAGTGCTGAGGTTCAAGTCTCGTGTGTAGCTCGATGGGATTTGGATTTTCTGAGGTGCAGCATGTCCATTAATTCCGGGTTGGACATGGCTTTATATGTCAGGCACAGATCACCTCTGAACAGGTGGTATGCCACTGAGTAGAGCTGGAGTTTCTTTAACTGGGCAGCATATGGCATCTGTTTGAGCCCTTTGATCCTCTTGGTGAGGTACTTTTGGGGTCTTTCCAGTTGCTGCAGGTGCTTGGTAAAGTACATCCCAAAAGGGGCATTGTACTCAATTATGGGCCTGATGAGGGATGAGTAAAGAGGCATGATGACCTCCCCTGATCTAGATGTGAATCCCTTCATGATTAGGTGGGCTATATAAAATGTTTTTCTAACCACTTTGGCCACGTGGTTGTCAGATGAGAGATTGCTATCAACTTGGGTCCCCAGGTCCCTAATTACTTCTTCTGTACTTAATGGATTACCACCTATGTGGTAATTTGTGGGCACTTTGTTTTTGCCAAAGGGGATGACTATACACTTTTTGGCATTTAGCTTGAGGCCATGGCTCTGGCACCAGTTGTCTGTTTCTATGAGGCCCTTTTGGAGGATGCTTGTGTCGGCTGGAGAGTCGATTATGGCGCCCAGTTTGCAGTCATCTGCGAACTTGGTCAGCCACAGTCCTTCCGTGTTGGCCTGTACTTCCGAGAAATATATACCGAACAAGAGAGGTCCCAGGACTGAGCCTTGTGGGACACCACTTGTAACTGGTTTGGAGTCTGACATGGCTCCAGCAATTCTAGCCATGTGGGTTCCGTCCTTGAGCCAGTTTGCAATCCATCTAGTGACATAGGGGTTTATATTTAAGCTGGTGAGCTTATCTATGATGCCCGAGTGGGGTATTGTATCAAAGGCTTTTGCGAGGTCCAGGTAGGCTGTGTGGACCACCTTCCCCTCGTCAGTGGCCTTGGTGACTGTTTCAAAGAAATCAACCAGGTTTAAGAGGCAGGATCTGCCCTTAACAAAGCCGAACTGGGTAGGATCCAGCGTTTGTAGGTCCCCAATATCTTTATTTATGAGGTCCATGATGATCCTTTCCATAGCTTTGCAGACCAAGCTAGTCAGGCTTATGGGGCGATAGTTTCCAGGATCCATTGAGGCACCACCTTTATGGAGAGGGACCACTGTTGCTGTATGCCACTCTTTGGGCACATATCCTGTAGTAAGGCTGAGATTGAACAGTAGTTTTATGTTTGGGTTTAGCTCTTCTTGGAGTTCATGTAGGTCGCAGCCCGGGACACCATCTGGTCCCATTGATGCTGTGTTTTTTGCTTTGGAGAGGACGGCTCTTACCTGAGCATCTGAGATGTCAGGGGGGCAGCACCCTGCTGGGATAGATATTTGCCCTTTTGGTGGGGAGGGGGGGGAGTTTGTGCTGAACCTGTCAGCTAGGATGTTGGCAATGTCTGTGGGTTCGGTGTATTTTTTGTCATTTTGGACTAATTCTGAGCATATCTGGGAATTACCACCCAGGTTCCTAACATAACTAAAGAAAGCCTTGTGATTATCCTTAGTGTCCTGTGCAGTCAGTGGGAGTGGTAAGCACTAGGTAGCCTAGCTACCACAAGAGAAGTGGTTTCTGGCCCAGAAATTGTAGTTTATTGGCTGTTTGGGCAGTTTTTCCATCTCTTTCAACTTTCTGGTTTAAAAGCCCTCTTAAACAGTGTGCCACTCAACCAAAGCCCTTAATGCAAAACAGCATGCCCAACACACTAGTCATAGGTGACTCGATAGTGAGGCACACTGATGTCCCACTCACTAGGCTGAATAAGGAGAAAGTAACAGTCAGCTGCCTGTCAGGTGCCAGGATCCACCACATAATGCATGCACTCAGGTCCCTCAGCAACAGGTACAAATATGACTCTGTCATTGTACATGTGGGTGTGAATGACCTAAGATGTACCTCCCTGGACTACATGAAAAGAGACATGGAGGAGCTCTTAGATTATGTAGCCCAGGTGGGTATGACCCTAGCTCTGAGCAGCATCCTACCATCACCGAGAATGATACCACAGTGCAAACAGAAAATTATTGACTTCAACAATTGGCTAAGTTTCTGGTGTTATTCTAGGGGGATCCAGTATCTGTCTGCCTGGAATGACATGATTGACAGACTGCAATGCTTTGCCAGAGATGGCCTGCATCTGTCACCCCTGGGTTTCTGGATACTGGCTAAGGCTCTTGCCACCCCTATAGTGCCTTTTTTAAGTGGTGTTCCAAAGACCAAATTACCACCAAAACAGCTACAAATAAATGCAATCTGAGGGTCATGCTGCTCAACACTAGAAATCTAAATCTCAAAATGCATTCGATCAAAGCACTCCATAAAATGGAGAACATCAACATTTGTGCTGTAACAGAGACCTGGTTCAAGGCAGCAAAAAGCACCCCTGCACAACCAGACTATAACTCAGTCCATACCTTTTGGCCCCAGAACATGGACCAAAGCTCCAAAGGCAGTGGTGTCTCCATATTCATAAAGGATGTGCACACCTCCAGACTGGTGACCCAACATAATGCATCTGAGATACTTCAGGTGCAGCTAACATTGGGTAAGACGGCGATTCAGGTCGTAGCCTGCTATAGGTCCCCAACCATGTCCCTAGACTCACACTCCACATTCCTAAGCACCCTGGAGAATATTAGGGTCCAACCTAACACTCTCATACTGGGTGACTTCAACTACCCCTCCAATAACTGGGAAAACTACTCATGTACCAATACACTTGCCCAACGCTTTCTGAAATTCATTAATTCCAATTCCCTGGACTAGCTCGTTCTTACCCTCACTAGAGGTAGCAACATCCTTGACCTGGTCATTACTAACATGGTCGACCATTGCTCTACATTAATAGTCAACTCCTCCCTGGTTAGATCTGACCACAAACTAATCACCTTGGAAATCCACATCCCCCCACAAAGGTAACCACCATGAAAAACTTCTCCAAAGCTAACTTTGGGCTCCTAAAAACAGAGGTGGCTAACTTTATGGCACCCATGCAAATGGAGAATAGTTGCATGACCACCGAATCATATACCAATGCACTGTACAAACACATCCACAAATGCATGGATCTCACCATACCCAATAGAAACAAGACACTCTCTTCAAAAAAAAGCAAGCCAATCTGGTGGTCCTCTGCCATAAACAAACTCTACAACAGAAGGAGGAAACTGAAGCAGAATAAGGTGAAGTCCCAAGACTGGAAAAACTCCCTTATCAGCCTCAACAAAAGGTTGAGATCCCTCATGAAATCCTCTAAAGTTAGCTATGAAAACAGAATTGCAGCAGATAGTAAAGACAACCATAAGGCCTTCTAGAGTTATGTTAAGAATCTCCATGGCAATACCCAGATTTGCTCTGAGCTACTGCACAATGGTACCTCCTATACCAAGCCAACAGATATTGCCACTATATTGACTGCCAGATTCAGTGCCAACTTTACCCCCCCAAAGGACAAATCACAATACCAGTAGATTGCCAGGCACCCAGTATTACTGCTGCACAGGTTAAAACAATGATGTTCAAAGCCAAGAATACAGCTTCTATGGGACCTGACAATATCCCCAGCTGTGTTCTACATGAACTACAGAGTGAACTGGCACCTCACCTGTGTGCCCTGTTCAATCACAGCCTCACCTCAGGCTTTGTCACTACTGAATGGTGCACTGCTACAGTCAACCCTCTCCACAAGGGAGGAGCAACTATACACTCTGGGAACTATTGCCCTATTAGCCTGACAAGTGTGATATGCAAAGCTATGGGGCGCATCATCATGGACCTAATAAACAAGGATATAGGGAATCCCCAAACTCTGGATCCTACACAGTTTGGTTTTGTGAAGGTTAGATCATGCCTGCTCAACTTGGTCAACTTCTTTGAGTCAGTCATCAGAGATGTGGATGAATGCAAGGTGGTTCATACAACCTACCTTGATCTGGCCAAGGCCTTTGATACCATTCCCCACTCAGGAATCATAGAAAAACTCACTAAGCTAGGCATCAACCCCTATATCACTAGGTGGGTTGCAAATTAGCTCACAGATAGAACCCACAGTGTGAAAGTAGTTGACTCCAAGTCAGACTGCTGATTAGTCACTAGTGGAGTCCCACAGGGTTCGGTCCTGGGTCCTCTCTTGTTTGGTATATACTTCAGTGAAGTCCAGGCCAACATGAAGGGACTCTGGCTGACAAAGTTCACAGATGATTGCAAGTTGGGAGCTATTATTAACTCCCCAAGTGATGTTGATATCCTTCAGAAAGGCCTCAATGAGACCAACAACTGGTGCCAGAACCATGGCCTTAAGATCAATGCCAAAAAATGTGTCATCATCCCCTTGGGAAAAACCCGGTTTGCTTGAATTACCACATCAATAGTAGTCCACTGAACACAGAAGGCATTATAAGAGATCTCGGAACACAGGTTGACAGCAACATCTCTTTTGACCACCACATTACCACTGTGGTCAGAAAGTCCTTCTGTGTGGCACATCTCATTACTAAGAGTTTTGGATCCAGGAAGAACGAGGTCATTGTCTCCCTCTACTCTTCCCTCATTAGGCCAGTCATCGAGTACAATGCCCCATTTGGCATGTAACTCACTAGACACCTGCAACAACTGGAGAGGCCACAAAAGTATCTCAGAAAGAGGATCCTAGCCCTTAAACATTTGTCTTATATGGACAGACACAAAAAATTCCAGCTATTCTCTGTCTCATATTGCCTACTTAGAGGCAATCTCTGCTTGACTTACAAAGCCATGTCTGACCCAGCTATGTTAGAAATGCTACATCTAAAGAAATCCCAATCCCTCCGCACCACACGCTCCAGAAACCTTAACCTCATTACCACAATCAACAGAACATGCTGAAGGGACAGGTTCATAACCCAGAGACTGCCCATGCTATGGAATAGACTTCCCATACATGTCAAGCAGAGCACCTCAGTGGCCCTCTTCAAGAGGAATCTTGATGAGTTGATGGGAAATAGAAAATTCACACCGGAGATCACTCCAGTGGTTCTACTCAACAGAGGCACTAGGAACTAAAGTCAGGTGGCATGATGCCAGGGTAATCCTATGGGCTAGGCTTGTAAAGGCTCTAGGGCCATCAGCCTGGTACATACCTATGAACCTATGAAAACCTTTATCAAATTCATGGGTTCATTTCTTTCCAAATGTATTTCCTGTAGCATAACTATTTCCACTCTACATTTTTATAGTTCACTACTCTTTCTTTTTTGTATATATCTGTGAGACCATTAGCAGTTTAAAGATATTATTGAAAGGGTCATTATGTTATAAAGTTATTATTCCCACCTTGTTAAGTATCTAGTTTCACCTTTTGTGTTACACACACACACTAATCTTTGGCAGGTTGACCTTTTATATAGGTGGTTCTTGTCATATCCATGTGAGCCTATGTCACATCTTAAAAACCTTTTTGTTTTATTGAAAGCCCTTCTAACAAAAAAAAAAAAAAAAAAAACAAATACACCCCGATGCACCCCACAAAACTTAATAGTAAGACACAAAACTATGTACATTTTAAAATATTGAAAGTTTACCTTCCTGATAGGAACAACTGCCCCAAACTGACAGCCATACTCACAGTGTTGGGTTAACCTAAAAGGAAGGTTATCCATGCTAAGATGCCTGGTACACCCTGTGCTTCTGCTAAGTGCAACCTAGTCTTGTCTTATCTTTATTGGTCTCCCAGAATGAGAAAACATCTGAATGCTTTCGGAAAAACATTATCTCCTAGCCATTGAAAGAAAGCAGTTAAAAGAACAAAGTATTCTATTTTTATTGCTCTTTATCAGATTGTCTCCATGGAGACATGAGAACCAGATACAAAGTTGCTTCTACAAGTATTTATTTATTTGCTAATAGAGACCTTTATTATATTCTTAGGTTCTGTGCTGAGGAGATATTCCTGGCTTCAGCTTCGACCTTTGCCTGATGATACTAAGGATAAGTTGATGGATGCTCCTCTGCATAACACACATTTGTTTGGTGCTGCTGCTGCAGATTTGTTTAAGTCCCTTCAGGAAAAGGGTAAGGCCTTACAATAGCTGAAACATATCTTTGTTTCTCCAGTACCTAAATTCCAAAGGAACTACCCTAATAAGCCATCCTTTGTTCATAGGCAGTTTCACCCTCCTCCCAAATGTAAAAAGGGTGGTAGAAGGGCTCCTCCTGCTTAAACTACCCAGACTCCTTCAACTCAGCAGTCTCCTTTTCCTGACAAACCAGGTGCTAGCTAACTATCCTGTTCTTCTTAGCTACATTCCTGTTTTCCTTCGTCTTTCCCCATCCCTTCCTGTTTGGTTAAAAAATACTCAAGATTCCTGGGTTCTGTCCATCATTTGCTTATGGTACTACAAGGAATGGACATTTCTTTCCCCTTTCATGGGCATTCTTCAGCCCCCTCAGGAACTATTAACCTTTTTTCCAGAGGTGCTTCAGGGTCATTTGACTCAAGGAACTATTCAGGAAGTTCCAGTTTCTCAAAAGGGGAAAGGGTTTTATTCTAGAATATTCCTGGTCCCTAGGAAAAAGGTACTTGGAGACCCATTCTGGATCTCTCTCACCTAAACACCTTTCAGATGTTATCCCTTCAGACTTTGTTTCCTCTGCTGGTTCCTCAGACTTTTTCAGTTTCTCTGGACCTCAAGGATGCTTATCTTCACATTCCTATTCATCCCCTTTTCAGTAAGATTTTATGTTTCTCTGTTGCTTCCTGACATGTCCAATTCTCTGTTTTGCTCTTTGACCTCTTTACTACCCCAAGGATATTCATCAAATGCCTCACTCCTGTGATTGCTTTTTGCAGGTTAAGGGGTTTATAGGTCTTTCCCTACTTGAATGACCTGCTATTCAAGCCTTCTCAACAGAGATTATACTGCAGTATCTCATTTTTCTCCTGCAAAGCCTGGGGTTCACTACCAGTTTCCAAAAGTTCTTCCTTTCTCCTTCACAGGATCATGTGTTTCTGGGATGCAGGACTCAGACTGTTCCAATGCTGGCATCCCTGCCTCCTCCCAAGGCCTTAACTCATTACTTTCTTTCAATGCCTTCTTCCTCTGACCTCAATTACAGCCAGGGAATTTCTGAAAGCTCTGGGATTTATGGCCTCTACCATTCCTATGCTCCCACTTGCCAAACTCCACAAACTTCAGTGGTTTCTGAAGTCAGTTTGACAATTGTACTGCATCCTGATCTGAATCTGAACTGCTCATCTCCCATCTTACATTCTACTACTGTGCTTATCCGATCCGTTTAGCAATCACCCTTTCCAGAACTGTCAGGCAGTGTGATAGGAGTTTGATGTCTCTGTACTCCCCACAGTTGTGGATGTCCCCTTTGTTCTTGTACACTGGCACAAGTATGCTTATTCTCCAGTCATCTGGAATACACCTTTCTCTGCACACTGCTATTAGTACCCACATGAGCCATTTCTCCCGTCTCACCCAGTGTCTTTATCATATTTGCTGTGACCTCATCTGAGACTGCTGCCTTCACTGACTTCATTTTCTTAGTGCTGTTGTTACTTCTTCTAGGGTGGGCTCCTCTTCTTCTCTTGTAGGCTGTTTCTGGGGCAGTACACCTTTTATGGGATTTTCTTCATTCAGAAGTTGCTGGAAATGCTCCTTCTCAGTGTGCAGCCATCTTGTAAGTCCATGAAAAAGCAAGCTAGTTTTGAATGATCTTCTTCCTCCAGATCCTGGGGGAGACAAAACCAAATATGCAGAAGTCAAAAGCAAGTCCTGAGAGAAAAAAGAAAAGTGAAAAAGAAAGATAGGAAAGAAACTACGAAAAGCAGGGCAGATGATGAGGCTACATCATTGGCACCTACAACATCAAAGATAACTTAACCTTCTGGAACAGATTCAGAGCTTCCACTGTCTTCAGATCTGACCTCAAAACTCATCCTGATTCTGGACAAGACACAAGCTGGGTAAAGAAAAGATACAAATGGAAATGTTTATGGAAGAATTAAAAATGCCAAGGTTAGAGGTAGAAGAGGCTGAATTACTAATATTAGGATAGGAGGAGATGAGATAACATTTTTTGATGTATAACCAGCCTACAGAAAAGTCCCCAGGAATAGATGGTATTCTTGTGGAAGTTTGCAAGCTACGAGGAAAAAAATGATAAAGATCTGGAAGGTTTTTGTTTAACAGTATCTTAAGAGGAGGAGAAGTGCCACCATCCTGGAAGAAAGCTGTGGTAGCTGTAATACCTAAAGAGGGTAAAGATCCATCAGATCCAGCTTCATACAGGCCCATTTCAACCCTAAACCATGATTATAAAGTGTTCATGTCCATAATGGCTAAAAGAATGGCAAAAGTAATGTCAAAACTGATAGATTTGGATTAATGTGGTTTTCTGGCGGGAAGGCAAGCATTTGACAACATTAACAGAACATTGATGATCCGGAGGGAAGCAGAATGTAAAAAAATACTGTTGTTGTTGGTGGGTCTTGATGCAGAGAAAGCATTTGACAGAGTAAGCTGGGACTTTATGAGCAGGGCAATGGAAGCAATTACATTTCCAGAAATAATTATAAGGTTGATCAGGAAGATATATGAGGGACTTAAGGGAAAATTAAAGCGGGTGGAGTCCTCTCTGATAATTTCTGCTTGAGCAGAGGAACCAGGCAGTGGTGTGCTGTTTCTCTTTATAATTTGCATTATATTTGGAACCACTGGCAAAGAAAATAAGGGACTCAGAAATTCAAGGATATAATTGGTATGGTAGTCAAGAAAAGCTGGCTTTATTTGCAGATGATATTATTTTATACCTGACAAAACCAGAAAAAGACATTACAGTGTTGTGGAACATTTTGAGACAGTTTCATAACTTTTCAGGATACAAAATTAATGAAGCTAAAACAAAGGCAATAGCGGTAAATTATGTACCCACACATGAGCTGGTTCAGGAATACCCATATTTATGGGGAAAAGATAAAATTAAGTATTTAGGAGTATGGATTAAAAATTATTCTAGTGTGGCAGCTAAGGATATGTGGGAAGAGACTAAACAAAAGATAATACAAAAACTGAGAAAATAGAAGCTTTGTTATATGGATATGGATAGTAAGATACAAGCAGTTAAAATGTTTTTAATCCCTTTAGTCTTATACATAGGTCAGGCATATTTTTCTCAACCAGAAGAGAAGTTGTGGGTAGCAATTAATAAAGAGCTGAAGGACTTTATCTGGGAGGGGAAGATGGCAGGAGTTAAGTGGGATAAGCTGATTCTTCCAGCTGACTCTTCCAGCAGAACAGGGCGGATTGGAATCAGAATTGACTAGATATGGTAAGGCCTTGCTATGTCTAATAGTGATGGCTGCCTAAAAAACAATTACTAGAAAATGTAATCAAAATTTAAACTAACTATACTGGAAGGAGTGAATATAGTAACAGAGATAAAGCAACTGATATCTTTAGAAAGGGATAGGAGCAAACTGCATAGAAAAAAATGGGAATTGTGTGAACAATACAGACAAGGGAGGAATGAGATTTAAAAGGCAGTGGACTTAAATGAACTATGTAATGTTTGAGTGAGAAAAAGTGGGTAGATTATAAGTGATGTATAATAATTGCAACTTGGAGTGTGTCAGTATGGTTTGTAATGTAAAATGCTTGCAACTAGGATTGTGTTGGTTTCATTTATATAAATGTATGATTGCCTGTGTAGTAAGTGATGGGTTAATAAAGATGTTTCTTGTTTAAAAAAGGCAGGAATTGAATAATTTATGTAATACTGCTTAGGTTATATGGTATATAACAATATATATGAAGTATAATGTTTGTTATGTTAATACAGTTTGATTACTTTTATATCAATGTAAATTTGCCTATGTCACAAGTGATAATTCAATAAAGGTGTTTGAAAAAAAAAGGCACCAGCTAGGTGTTCAACCAAATCACATTTGGAGTGGGGACACACTTTGATCCCTTCCTGTCTTCCTCACATATCCTCAATAAGGACACTAAGGTTAGTCAAGAGTGTGTCTGATTTGGAACTGGAATGTGGGATAAGGGCCTTCTTGTGGACACAGACATGAGTGCCATTCCTCTCCGCTCAACCTCAAGGTTTGAGAGGACTGGCCCTGTCTCCCCATTCCTTACTCCTCTTAAGGCCCATTTCTCTGAGCTGGTTTGTTTGGAGCTGGCAACCATGCTGGAGCCTGTGCCTGTTGCATTGACGGTGTTAATGCCAGAGTTGCCGGATCTGTCACATTCAACCCCCAGGTTTCTGGAACAGTGTGTGACTTGGCCATGTTATCTCAACCCCAAGAGATCTACTCTGTTCTCAGAAATGCCCTGGGTATTTTGAGTTTGCGGTCCACGACTTCTGAGATATCAGGGATGATTTCTTTCTTGACGCCATCCACATTGTCTGGGTCAGAGATTTTCCCTTCAGCTGGAGCAATTCCTTTGGGTGGAGTGAGGTCTGTGCCAGAGGGGGGTTCCTCAGATCTGTTGGATGTCTGATCCACCTTTGAGATAATGGGAAGGATAATTTCATCTAATTTGAGATTTGATCAGCAGGCTTCATTGGTCATGGTTCCACCATGTTATGGTTTCTCAGCCCACACATGCAACCAGTCATTAGAATTGAGCCATAAGCCTCAAATGAAAGGTGCAAGCACCATTGTACACCTCTGAAGACTCAAACTCCCCATCTGATATTCTAAGAAAGAGGATGAGCAAAAGGAAGCATCTGTACTCACCCTCAAAGTCACACACTATAGACTCTAATTCAGTTGTCCACCTGAGCATGGAGCTCATGTGCCAAAAAAGGCAAGTGTCCCCGCCTTTAAGGGGAGGTCTTATTTGAGGCTTACAGCTCAACTCCATCTAAATCCTGTGTGCTTTCTCAGCTAATCGCTTGATTGATATTGCTGTGCAGAAGTCATGGCAAGAATTTGAGTCTTGCAAGTTAGTTTCAAGGAAGCCTGATAAAATATTGAGACCAGTCAAGAACAGACAATATTGAATAAAGGGTTCCATGGTAGAGCCCATCATCATCTTAGCTGCCACAAAGAAGGAATTGACCAAAGATATGTCCACAGTGCATCCACACAAAAAGTATTCCCAAACGATGGACCAATTAGGGGAGCAGGCATATGCTTCTGATACCTTTGCAGTTATGGCCTTAAACTATGCCACACACATGAACAGACTTCAGAGGGACCTTGAATATGATGTACATTACCAGTCTCTTTATGTGGCTTATGTGTAATGCAGCCAATGGAGCAGTGCAGGCAGCAGCGTTGGGCAACTGCATGAGATGCTTTGCTTTGCTCCACTTGTGTGACTCTGTGGCCAATTTTATAGCAACTGTCATCAGCAAGCAATATTATGACTTATTGTTGTTTGGCCCAAGCCTCAAGGAATGTGTGCAGAGATGTGAACAGGATGGGAGAATGTTGTCTTGTATTCTGATTGTTCAATGTGGTTGCTATCAGATGAAGGTGTTAGAGTGGTTACTGTGCAATTAATGGTCCCAATTGACTAAGACTTAGATTTTCCATCACTTTAACCAATTATTTATTTTGGGAAATCTCTTCCCCACTTATTCTTTTGGGAGGATCATTCATCCTTTCTCCACTAGTAGTGGTAGTCACCATAGAAGCCTCTTCCTTGGAGTGGAGGCATTTTCAGCGGTGGATGTTCCAAGGTTTTTGGAATGCTTTTGAGGCTGTTCTTCACTTCAACACTTTGGAGATATTTATGGTTCTCCTAGCATTGCAGGAACTTCAAGAATTCCTCTCTCAGAGTGTGATTTCCATCCAGGCTGACAATATGACTTGAGTGTGGTTCACAAACAAGCAGTGAGAGACCAGGTCCTATCCTTTCTGTTGGGAAGCAGTAAGAGTATGCCAATGGGCAGTGGACTCACACCACTTTCTAGTAACAACGCACATTCTTGGAAAATCCATCTGCAGTGTAGACAAGCTCAGCAGGATAGTCCCCATGCCTCTCAAGTGGTCACTCAATCCACTGATGGCTCAAGCCATTTTCAACTATCCATGTTGCAATCTTTTTGCATCTCCATTCATTACCAAGTGTAGCACCTGCTTTTCCTTGATCCACCAAGATGGGCAGTAGTCCCCAGTAATGCTGTAATCAAACGGTGGCCTCCCTGCAGTATGTTTACCCTCCAATTCCCCTGATTCTGGGATTCCTACAGAAAGCCCTACAGTGGAAAGTAATGGTTATTCCCACTGACCTTTTCTGGCCAGGCAAACTTGGTTCTCTCTGCTTGGCCTCATCTCGGGAATTCTCCTTGGCTTTTAGGTCTGATCCTGGATTTTCTATCCCTTCTCTCCAAGAAGTCTCATCCCATCTCTCTAGGAAGTCTCATCTGAGTTTTCAGGATCTAAAACCGACTTTAATATTTTCATAAACAATTTACACCTAGTGTCCCCTCACACCACACACATCCGGTATGCAGATGACTCCACAATCATATCCTCCTCCAAAAAATTTCAAGATCTCCTAAAAATAATCCAGAAAGCATACAAATCCATATAAACCTGGCTTAATGACTTTCAATTACTTCTAAATGCCAAAACAACTAAACTACTTATTTTCTATGCCAAACCAACCCCACAAGACTTTAAAATTTACTCCCAAGATAAAACAGAAATTCAGGTTGTTCATTCTACAAAACTACTTGGTATAACAATAGACGATAAACTCTCCTATGAGCTACACATTCTTCACACTATAAAAATAACTTACTTTTAACTAGGTAAACTCTTATAGGGTCATAGGTAAGTACAAGGCTAGCTGCTGCATTTTAAGCCTATCCAGTTTCCTTTTTTGTACTCAAAATAACCTAACCCATTTGGTTATAAATTGGCCTTGCCCATCCTGTGGTCGATAATTATATATTACCCCTAAAGACAATAACTGGGATCATAGCATAGATAATTTGAGAGAATCCATGCATAAGATAAAGCATTTAGGAATTTCCTCTGTCCATTAGAAGTACAGAGGGCAGTCCTAGGGTAAATTTTCTATTTCTCATCCATAGATTTAAGTTGTGCTTGGATATGGATAGGGATAAATATTGATTAATGTGGATGAGTAGTCTGCTTGACAGTAGCTGTATCATCTGCAAAATATATCTGTTCGTCCAAACCATTTTGTTGATGTTGCAGAAGAGATTTAGACTGAGTATTTCTGATACCATTTGACTTACTGAAGTGCAGTAAATCCATCAGCAAATTAGTTGGAGGATGCCTTTTAAGCCAGACACAAGTCAACCCTTAACAGTCTGTAGGATTTTGAGTATAGTAACAGGGTTTTGAGTTGCTTTAAATAGGACATGTTGTTAGGCCTTGTGTCTGTTTAGTAAGGTATTTCTGTGGGCATTCCAGTTGCTGCATGTGTCTGGACAGATACATGCCAAAGGAGGGGGGGCATTATATTCAATGACTGACCTAATGAGGGCTGACTAAAGGGGGGCAATGACATCCCTAGATCTAGACACAATCCTTTTGTTTATAAGCTGTGCAATATAGAAGGACATTCTTACAGCAGTAGACACATGTTGGTCAAAAGTTAGGTTACTGTCCACAGAAGTTCCCAAATCCTGAACAATTGGGTCAACATCTTGACAGGAGTCTTCCTCTGATCAAGCAACCTGCTCCCTCTTGGGATCAAAATTTAGAGCTGAAGGCTCTAACTCAGTCTGGTTTTGAACCAGCTTCTTCAGTGACATGAAATTTCTTCCTTCAAAAACTCTCTTCTTTGTGGCCATTACTTTGGTTAGGAGAATTTCGAAGGTTCACACCCGGTCGTCAATTAGGCCTTACTTTATCTTCCATAAAGACAGTCTCCTTCAGGACCAACCCCTCTTTCCTTCCTACTGTAGCATCTGAATCCAGCCTGAATTGATCTATAAACCTGCCTGTATTCTTTTCCAACTATTCTAACAAAAGGAGAATACATACTTCATAGCCTGGATATTCATAGGCAACTGAGATTTAACTTGCATCACACTAAAAGACAGAAAAGACTTCAGTTGCTTATTTCCTTCACTCAAAATAGAATGTACTAGAAGGTCTCCAGAATAATGCTATATGGATGGTTGTCAGACTGTATCACATTTGTGTATCAAAGCTTCAAAACAGCCCTGTCAGTTAAACAGAACAGCTTATTCCACATGTTCCCTAGCCACATCTAAACCATTCTTCAAAAATTCTTTTATTGATGATCTTTGTGCTGTGGCATCCTGGTCAATGTTGCATTCCTTTTCAAAGCACTTCAAACTTGATTTGATCTCTAGGTCCAGGATTTCATTTGGAACCTGCATCCTTAAAGGGCTTTTGTCATTATACAACCAAGGGGTTCCAGTGAGTGGTGATTCTGGCCCAAGAGTCTGATAAGACAAACTGAATATAATGGATATGGAAGCTATGTACTTACCATAACATTGGATCTGTTTCATTCCTGTCCATCTGATACAACAACACTCTCCCTGGCCTTCTGAAATTGAGGATACCAAAGGGGTAGTACACTGTCCTAATGGTTTAGGCATCAAACTCATTCTGAGGGAAGCAGGACCAAGAGGACAGCTGCACTGTAAAAGGTTTGAGGAGCTCAAGGCTGGAGCACTAGCTATACAGCTACAGACCTGATAAGTGGCTCAAAGACCCAAAATCTGTTATGGGAATTCAGTAACTTTCATTTTCAGACAGGTGGGTTCTGAATGTAATCCATCACGGTTACAAATGGCAGTGGGAGTCTCCCCCTCCTTTTCAATGGATTTCTTCTTATCCGCCAGATCAAACTCCTTTTTTCCCCCTGCTGTCATTCATCATCTGCTGTCTCAAGGGGTGATAGAAGCAGTCCCTCATCCTCAGTTAGATGAAGGATTATATTCAATAATGTTTCTGATGCCAAAGAAAGAAGATGCTGGAGACCAGTTCTGGATCTTTCCTTTCTAAAGCTGTTTGTGATAATGCCTAATTTCAAAATGTTATCCCTTCACAACTTGTTACCCTCCTTCCCCATTTGAGTTTTCTAGTGACCTTACATTTAAAGATGAATATCACATTCCTGTAGTTCCAGATTTTAGACATTTTGTCTATCCACTACTCCAAGGGTATTCACAAAATTACTTGCCCCTGTGGTAGCATAGTGCAGACTGGATGGTATTCACTTTTCCTTATTTAGAAAACGTGCTTATCTTTGCAGAGCCATTTCAAAGTGTCAGGAATCTCATTTGGTAAGGGATCTCATACACAGAATGGGGGTCTGGGAGAATATACAAAAGTCTTGTTTGACTCCTCTTCACAAGATTGTTTTCCTGGGGATATCTCCTAGATACCTCAGTTCAAGGAGCTTTTCTTTCACAGGATAAATACATCTGTATCTAGATCTATTCCTGAGTTTTTCCACTCAGACTACTATCTTGGCCAGGCAGTTCCTCAGGGTTCTGGGTCTTGTAGCTTCTATGATTCCCATAGTTCCTCTAGTAAGAATCCACATGAGAGAAAAAAACAGTGGTACCTAAAATCTGTATGGTCCCAATATCAACATCCTCTGACATTCCAGATTCCATCTTAAGAGACCAAGATTATTAAAGTCTAGGTCTCCTGGTTTCCATTCCAGCTCTAGCACAGTCTGCAACAAATGACATTTCAGAATTTGCTTGGCAAGCATGTTCTGTAGGGATAAAAGGTCAGGGTCTTTGTGACAGAAAAGACAGACCAAAACTCATAAAAGAGATGTTGACACTTAAAAATGCTCTCAACTCTTTGTCTTCTGTGGTTCTCAGGACCACTACAAGTGTTTATAAACACCACCACAGTAATGTGGTACATAAATAAATGGGGGAAGCAGATGTTACCCCTCTTAAATACTACCCATGGTAGTCTGGGATATAGTTTTTCAGCACAATCTCACTGTATACGCATTTTACATACTATCAGAGCAAACTTGTGTACCATACAAGCTGAGCAGGATTAAGACAGACACCCACAACTAGAAATTGAATTGGTGGGTTTTCCAGGAATTGATACAGCTATGGGGAAAAGCTCATAGAGATGTTTTTGTCTCCACTCACAACAATCAGTTGACAAAATTTTGCCCCAGGTCCCCATGCAAAAGGCCTAGAAGACAGATTTTTTTTCCCTTGGACAGGAATGTTCCTGTATGCTTTTGCATCCCTTCCATTAATATCCATGGTCATTCTGAAGTTTCAGAAGGATTCTCCAAAGATAATTGTTGTGATTCCCTTCTGGCCTAGGCAACTCCCCCCCTTTCTTGGAAATGGCCATGAGCAATTACCACATGCTTCCTCACAGACTGGACCTACTCACACACTACTAGGAGTGTTTGATATGATTTTACTTTGAGGGAAGTAAGTTATCCATCTCTCTGTCTTCTTTTCAGAACTGAAACATGGGGAAGAAAGGATACTCCATATAGTGGATGTCCAGAGACACATTGAGTACTATATTGACAGAACAAAATATTTTATGAACTTTGATCAGTTGTTCATTTCTTGTGAAGGTAAAAAAAAAAAGATAAACTGTGACAATTTCCAAATGGTTTATGGTTTTCTCATATTCTTCCTTCTCCAGGTCTTTGACAGGCTTCACAGTGTCAGTGGTGCAATGGGTAGTGCACTCACCTTTGATGCAGAGGGCTGTGGGTTTTATTCCCACACCAAGTAAATGGATTGCTGACAGTGCTGTGCAGCATAAGGGGAATGCTGCACTCCTGAATGTGTTGTCCTTTAGAAGAGATGTTAAATTAAGGTTCTGCTTCTTAAGTTGGTAGTAGCACAGGTGGACGTAGAATAACCCATGGCACCCATCAAAAAGAGTAAGGGTTTTTTATTATATTTACAAATACATCTTATGTACAACTTTTATTCATGTATTTATATTAGTTACAATATTTACATTATTTACAATATTCATTACATACTTTTACATTACATGCAAATTTTAACCCTCCACTCATTTCTCCACAACCAAAATTTTACTTTTTTTCAAAATCTCTGATAATAACCACTTTCCCTTATATTTCAGTTCATTAATTCTCTCATTCCATATTATACAAAATATTTTTGCATTCAGTTTGTATTTTTGTTTTACATTTTTATAATGTTCATATTCAGTCATGTCCATATTAATATATTTAGTGTTCTTCAATTCTTTTAAGTGCCCTTTGTCATATATTTTTCCACAGTCCAGTCCTTTTACATTTTATGAAGACATGTTCAATTGTCTCCAATTCACTACAGTGTATACAGACTATATATTTTATTGTTTTATATGACATATTTGCCTTAACTAACAATCTACCTATTGCCAGTTTACCTCCACAAAAAATCCATACATGCTACATTCTCTTTAAATCTACTCATTCTTGTTTTTACTGGTTTGATCTTTAAATCATTCATTTGCTTCCATGGATAAACATAATATTTTTTTCCATTATATTTTCATATCACATTCTTCTGTTTTCCTCTGTCTTCCGTATGTCAATTTTCCATAACAATTTTTTTTCTTGGTATAATTTCATATCCATAGAATAAACATGTTTACCTCCTTTTAAATACTCTAACCTTTCACAAATTGCTTTGTGTTTCTCTTCTATAATGTTCGTTAACTTATCTTTATCTTTCTTATTTATTAAGATTCTGTACATGTATACA
The DNA here is from genome assembly GCF_019279795.1 of Protopterus annectens. Lineage (NCBI taxonomy): Eukaryota > Metazoa > Chordata > Ceratodontiformes > Protopteridae > Protopterus > Protopterus annectens. The sequence continues at coordinate 152,042,848 of NC_056751.1, forward strand.
ATTGAGTGTATCAAAATCAACCATCCTTCTTTGTCTCCTATGTAAAGAATATCTCTTTTCACAGGATTAAGTCTTGATTCCCAGATGAACATAAAAATTACATTCAATAAATCCTTTTCTAATGTTGATGGAATTGTGAATACATCATCTTAGTGTGTACTTTTACCCAACATTCTGGAATTGCATAAATATGCCTTTTTCCTGTATGAGAGCCTAAATGCCCTCCAGAATATACAAAGGCCCCTCGTATTCTAACTATCCTATCTCTCCATTGTTGTTCTCTTAACTGCTCATTTCCAAATTTTATTCCTAAAATTTCTGTCCCTTCTTCATTAAATGTAATACCTTGTATTTCTCCCAAAAACATCAACATCCCACCTCAACCCCCCAGTAAGGAAACCTCCATAAAAAAACTTCTCCAAAGCCAACTTCATGCTACTCAAGTCAGAAGTTACAAACTTCATGACACCCATGTGGACAGAAACTGAAAGTTCGACTGCTGAGACCTACACTAAGGCACTGTATGAGTACATCCACTCATGCATGAATCGTGCCATCTCAGATAGAACCAAGATGCTCTCCTCCAAAAAAAGGAAGCCAATCTGGTGGTCCCCTGCCATAAACAAACTTTACAACAAAAGGAAGAAACTGTTGCAGAAAAGAGGAAAATCCCAGGATGCAAAAAACTCCCTTACCAGCATCAGTAAGAAGCTGAGATCCCTCATAAAATCCTCCAAAGCTAGTTATGAAAATAAAACTGCCAAAGATTCCAAAGACAACCACAAGACACTCTATAACTATGTCAAAAATCTAAATGGCAATGCTCAGATCTGCTGTGTGCTACAACAGAATGGCATTAAATATACTGATCCCAAGGATATTGCCAATATCCTGGCAGATCAATTCAGTGCCAACTTCACCCCTCTCTCACCCCCTAAACAGCCCATCTCAATACCAGAAGATTGCCAAATTCTGGTAATAATGGCCACACAGGTAAAAAATGCACTCTCCAAAGCTAAGAATACAGCATCCATGGGACAAGATGACATCCCGGGCTGTGTATTACATGAACTACAAAATGAACTGGCACCTCACCTAAGTGTCATGTTTAATCATAGCCTCACCTCAGGCTTTGTGCCTACTGAGTTGTGCACAGCTACAGTTATCCCACTCCACAAGGGGGGGTCCACCTTGGATCCCGGGAACTACCTTCCCATCAGTCTGACAAGCCTGATCTGCAAGGCCATGGAACGTATTATCATGGAACTTATAAACAAAGACATTGGCAATCTTCAAACACTGGACCCCACCCAGTTTGGGTTTGTGAAGGGCCGATCTTGTCTCCTGAACCTGATTGACTTCTTCGAATCAGTCTCTAGAGATGTGGATGAGGGTAAGGCAGTCCACACAGCCTATCAGGACCTCGCCAAGGCCTTTGACACCATCCCCCATTCTGGAATCATAGATAGACTTACCAAGCTGGGCATTAATCCCTACATCACTCGATGGGTTGCCAACTGGCTTACTGACAGAACCCACACTGTAAAAGTAGCCAACTCCAGATCCATCTCCAGACAAGTGACAAGTGGAGTACCTCAGGGTTCACTCCTGGGACCGCTCTTGTTTGGCATCTACTTCTCTGAAGTACAGGCCAATACTAAGGGACTCTGGCTAACAAAGTTCACAGATGATTGGAAACTGGGAGCTATTATTGAATCCCCAAATTATGTGTATACTCTACAAAAGGGCCTTACAGAAACAGATGATTGGTGCTAGAGCCATGGGCTCAAGCTCAATGCCAAGAAATGTATAGTTATCCCCTTTGGGGAAAAAAACATGTACCCATAAATTACCACATAGGTTGCAGTACACTAAACACCAAAAGTGTGATAAGAGACTTAGGGACACAGGTGGACAGTGGTCTCACCTTCGATGATCACATTGCCACAACAGTCAGGAAATCCTTCTATGTAGCACACCTCATCACTAATGGCTTTTCATCCAGTAAAAAGGAGGTCATTGTCCCACTGTACTCATCCCTCATTAGACCCATTATAGAATACAACACCCCGTTTGGTATGTACCTCTCAAGACATCTGCAACAACTAGAAAGGCCGCAGAAATACCTCACTAAAAGAATCACAGGCCTAAAGCAGATGCCCTACACTGACCGCCTTAAAAAACTCCAGCTATACTCTGTCACATATCGTCTACTCAGAGGCGATCTCTGCTTAACATACAAGGCCATGTCAAACCCAGAGCTGTTGGACATGCTACATTTAAAGAAATCCCAATCCCTCAGAGCCACATGCTCCAGGGATCTAAATATTGTCATCACAATAAAGAAAACATGCTGGAGGGATAGGTTCTTGACCCAGAGACTCCCCAGACTCTGGAATAGACTGCCCATACATGTCAAGCAGAGCACCTCTTTGGCCCTCTTCAAAAGGAACCTTGACAATTGGATGGGAGAAATGAAATTCACCCCGGGGATCACATCAGTAACCCTGCTAGACAAGGGTTCAGGGAAGTAAATAGTGTGGGAAGAAATATCCAGGGAATTGTTCTGGCTGGGCTTGTATAGGCCCGGCCCTAGGGCCGATAGCCTAGTACCAACCTATGAACCTATGAAAAAAATGAGTCCATTACTTTTATCAGAGTCAGTCATAACATTTTCAATTCTTTGTTGAGCATTCCTATAGCTGTATTCATCCATTCTTTATTTTTAACTACTAACACAAAATCACCTGCATATGTAATCATAACTGGCACCATAATTCCCCCTGGTGTCTGATACCTAGCTTTCTCTAATGCCAAATTCATCTCTGTAACTACTGCATTCATAATTAATGTGAATAAAATGCTACTGGTTGGACATTCCTGTTTAATACCACTATTTAACTTTAAAGTTTTACTCATCCATCCATTAATTACCAGTCTTACTTTATTTTCCATGTACACTGATTTCAAAACATTTATTATTTTATAACTCATGTTATATTCTTCTAGAAGTTTTCGTAATGCTTTATGTTGAATTTTGTCAAATGCTTTGTTTACATCTCCTATCAATGTTTTCAATTCTATTTTTCTATTTATTAAGTCATCTACCAATTCTCTTATTACAATTAGCAGTTCTTGACTGCCCTTACCTCTAACTCTGAAAACTGATTCAGATAATAATAAAGAATAATGCTCACTACACTCTGTTAGCCTGATAATAAACAAGACTTATAAAATACAACAAAAAAACAGGCTTAAATAGTGGGAAGTAAACTTGCTGTGTTCAATTCAAGTCAGTCACAAAAGGTAACCAAATGTTCCACAAAAAGAAACAAAGCTGTAACCTACAAACCGCTTTACTTTGCGAACTCTTAATCCAATAAAAAAGAGTCAAAATCACCATAGAGTGTTCATTCGAACCTACTCATCCACTGGGCAATAGCTTGTAGAAAAAACACGCAGCCAGCATGTAAAAATAAATCCAAGCGTCCAGTAGAAACCACGTTTATTAAAATAATTAGAACACAGGGCTAGCGCTTTCAACGAATCTTCATCAGGCCACTAACAAACAAACATACTAGCATCCCTTTTATACCAAAATGCTAGAGTCAACTACTGATGTCACATCCTGTTTGGACATACTGAGGTCAACTCTGATGTCACATCCTGTTATACATAAAATATTTAAACTGACATCACTTTTGTAGTAAAACGCTACAAACAACTCTGATGCCACATCCTACTAAATGTAAAATCTTATAAAATGTTTTAAATTATTTAAAATATTTAAAATATATATGCAGACATTTTGTAAACAATGTACAATAAAAATGTTCTAAAATAACATTTCACCCTACTTTAACTGCTGCTGCATGTAACATTCAAAATGTTTTAAAATAATTTAAATATCTATGTAACCATCTCATAGACAGTATGCAGCAAATAAGGTGTTTCACAATTACATACTATCTTCCTATAAATACTGCACTTATATGCATACTAGTAACAAAATGGCATGCATGTTTAGTATTTAATAATGCGATATAATCCCATTTGAAATACTTGTATGTATAAATACATGTTTAAAATAGGGATCAAATTAATAAAGATATTAATATCTACACATGAGCTATTTAGCATAATTATAAATGTACAAAAATAATCATTCAAAAGACTGCATCTAAAATTTGTACAGCGTGTGCTTCTAAATATCATAATATCTGTAACAGCATAAATCATTCAAAACAGATATGTGCACAAGCAAAGATGTTGATAACAGCTGATATTATAAACATAAAAATATATGAGACTAAAGGTGCAAAATCAGGTGAAATATGTGTGCTTGATGAAAGAGGAATACAAGGTATATCAGCATCTTTCATAACAATTGGCCCCTAATAAGCCTGCAGAGTAAAATACAGAGACAACGATGGAGACAGAAATGGAAAAATGTGAAGTGTGAAAATGTTATAAATATAAAAGTAAAACCAGCCAGAAGTTAATAAAGGGTGGCAAAGGGGTGAAAAGCTTCAATGAAGTTTCCTAGCTTTAAGTATAGGTTTGATGGAGACTCTGTCATTGAGGCCTGGGTACAAATCAGCCCTAAGCCTGATGATCCATTTGGCCTCTATCTGTTCCGTGGTGTTAAAAATATCTCCTCTTCTACAAGATAGAACATTGTTTTGAATTACTTGAAACAAAAAGCTATGTTGGGTAGATGTATTAATTACATGCCTAGACAGAGCATTTGAAGAACATCTGACTTTGATTTTATATAAGTGTTCCCTAATTCGGTCTTTAAACTTTCTGTCCGTCTTCCCTACATAAAACGCAGGGCAGTGTACACAGGTTGCCAGGTACACCACATGGCAGGTCTCACAAGTGGCAGAAACTGTGAAATGAAATTCTTGTCCTGTAATAGGATGATTGAATTTATTAGTTTCTTTAATGAATTTGCAATAATTGCATTTTTGACATTTTTTAGTCATTTTATGATTACTAGTTGTATTTATGTCAAACCTATTCGGACCACATAACATTCTGTGTAAATTCAACTTATTTTTATATGTAAATTTTGGTTCTTGGCTCAATATCTCAGAAATAACTGGATCTGTTAGCAAGATGTCCCAATGTTTTCGATATATGCTTTCAATACTATTTACATCTTGTGTAAAATGTATCGGTATTCTGATAACTCCACTGCTAGTTTTGGTGATGCTACTATCATCTGTTTACTAGAGAAGTAGGAAAAGCCCTGCCTTCTCTCAATTCACCTATGATACCTAAAGAAGCATCAACTTCTGTTACCGTGTAAGACCTGTCTATAAATTTATTCCTCAAGTCTTCTAAGCCTGTTTTAAAGCATGAGTCTTCAGAAAACAGCCTAGATACCCTCATGGCTTGACTTTTGATGATGTTACCAAAGACATGCTTAGGATGCATGCTGCCGATGGAGAAAGTTATTTCTATAGCAATCCTTTCGAAAAACTCCAGTGTTAAGTATACCATTTGGTAGTTGTTCAACATATACGTCTAAATAGGGTATGACATCTTTGGAATTAACCACAGAAAATCTTAAAAAACTGGTGTCTTGATTTATTTTATCATAGAAAGACCTCAATTGTTCTTCATCACCTTTCCAAATAAGGAAGAGGTCATCTACAAACCTAGTGTAGAAAGAAACATTCTGACAAAATTCCTCCATCTGAAATAGAGAAGAAACTTCCCAGTAAGCCATAACCAGGTTGGCGTAGCTATTGGCACAAGAAGTGCCCATAGCTACGCCATCCCTCTGAAGATATACTTGACCATTAAACAAGAAAATATTATTTGTTAATACAATTTCCATCAATTCCGTGATAACTTCTATCCTTCCTTCGAGAATGTGCCATCTCTAGTAAGAATCCTACTTATGCTATTGAGTCCCTCATGATTAGGAATAACAGTAAAAGAGAATTGACATCAAGTGTCACAAACAATTTATGCTGGAAACCATCACTCACCGAGGTATTCTCATATAGTTTAATTAGGAATTGTTTAGTATCTTTCAGTATGTGTGTGTACTTGTCCACTATGGGTCTTAATAAGGACTCTAAATAGATGGAAATCGGCTCGGTGATCCAGCCCTTCCTGCAACAATTGGCCTCATAGGTGGATCCAAGCCATTTTTGTGAATCTTGGGTATTCCCTGTATAATGGGTATCGTTGGATGTTCCACTACAAGGTATGTGAATAATTCTTGATTAATCTTACCCTCATTCAACATAACATTTAATCTACTAGAAACATCTGATATGATCCTATTCACTCTACTATCATTGATTTTCAAATAAAAGACAGAATCATCCAGCATATTGCACATTTTATCAATATAAAACTCCATATCCATGATAACTACAGGACCACCTTTGTCGGCTGGTCTTATCATAATGGTCCTATCATCTTTCAGGCCATTAAGTGCTTTCCTTTGTACTGGTTTCAGATTGCCAAACCATCTCTTTTTTCTATTATTTGCATCATTTTCATATAATCCTTGCTCAACTAGTTTCGAATAAGCCTCGATAAGTGGGTGGTTGCATGGAGTGTAAGTACTTGGTTTTCTAAACGGATGGGGTAAACTAGTGCTATTACGAAAATCAACCTTCATTTGGAGGTTCCGTATAAACATTTTCAAATCAATAATGCTATTTGTGATATCGCTTCTACTAGAGGGAATAAATGTTAGACCCTTCTCCAAGACATACTTTTCTTCTTCCGTTAAAAGCTTACTTGATATGTTCCACACTATTGATTCTTGGTCCCTTGCCAAATCTTTTTTAGTGTAGGACCAGCCTGTACTGGTCCTGCTGGTCTCTTTTTCTGCCTTCCCCTGCTCATAGACCGTTCCCTTGCCCCCCCACCCCCTCTCCATTGATTGGCAATGGGGAAAGGGACTGATTCAGTACTCATACTATTGAATCTAGTTTTGGCGTCCATGCCTAGACTAATTTTATCTACTGTTTTCAGATTTTTATTCATAATCTTATTAACATTATCGTCCTCATTCTCTATATGCTTAAAATTTTTTTGTTACTAGTATGCATATAAGTGCAGTATTTATAGGAAGATAGTATGTAATTGTGAAACACCTTATTTGCTGCATACTGTCTATGAGATGGTTATCATCAGAGTTGTTTGTAGCGTTTTACTACAAAAGTGATGTCAGTTTAAATATTTTATGTATAACAGGATGTGACATCAGAGTTGACCTCAGTATGTCCAAACAGGATGTGACATCAGTAGTTGACTCTAGCATTTTGGTATAAAAGGGATGCTAGTATATGTTTTTGTTAGTGGCCTGATGAAGATTCGTTGAAAGCGCTAGCCCTGTGTTCTAATTATTTTAATAAACGTGGTTTCTACTGGATGCTTGGATTTATTTTTACATGCTGGCTGCGTGTTTTTTCTACAAGCTATTGCCCAGTGGATGAGTAGGTTCGAATGAACACTCTATGGTGATTTTGACTCTTTTTTATTGGATTAAGAGTTCGCAAAGTAAAGCGGTTTGTAGGTTACAGCTTTGTTTCTTTTTGTGGAACATTTGGTTACCTTTTGTGACTGACTTGAATTGAACACAGCAAGTTTACTTCCCACTATTTAAGCCTGGTTTTTTGTTGTATTTTATAAGTCTTGTTTATTATCAGGCTAACAGAGTGTAATGAGCATTATTCTTTATTTTTAAACTACGTGACTTATTTTTTGCTCACGCACTCATGGCTGAGGGAAGCAGTCAAAATTCAACAGTTGAACTACCCTACAATCCTGATATGCTTAGAAGTACCAAGTCAGGTACATCTAATATTAAGAGCAGATTTGAAGATGCTGTTACTAGTGACATTAATCCACTGTTATCTTTCAGTCCATTGGCTGAGACATATGATGAACAGAGTTGCAAAGAAGATTATCGAGGGCTTGAAACTCTAGTACAAGAAATGGAAGGAGATTTCCTTAAACTGAAACGCCTCCAGTTGCAGAGGCAACACTTCGAAGCATGCATTACTCGTAAAATCGTTCCAAGAGGTTTAAGGATCCTGAAGATGCCAACTACAGGTACTGTGTATAAAGATTTGTTATATTCATGGCAACAGTTAAACTTAGATACTAGCCTGAAGTACATGGAGCTAATGAACAATTACTTCTTACCTCATGAAACATCATTGAGGGAGAAACTACAGAAGCAACAGCAGAGCTTATCTACCATGTACCCTAGACCAGTGGTAGAAGCATCTATTGACAAAATGTTAGACAGCGTTTTCATTTATGAGAAAAAACTGTTACAGCAAAAACGTGATAAACTTAGAAGGGACATAGACGATTTTAAAAAAGGCCATGTCTTTACTTGGCCCAGAGTGGAGAATGGAGCCAAGGGATGGAAGAACACACGCCTTCAAAATGAAATGAAAGACAATACCAATATTGGTCTGGCCAGAGTTGGGCCAGACACCAATGCTGATGGTTCTAATGTTATTGTCATAGATAAACAGACAGGGGGTAAGAAAAATACCATTGTTACCATAGCAATAATACACCAGGATGGTACTAATGATACATGCTCTTCCCCCGCTGGTAATGTTCACAATATATCTGTATTTGAAGATGCCAATACAAAGATAGATATATGTGAGCATATAGAGAATGAGGACGATAATGTTAATAAGATTATGAATAAAAATCTGAAAACAGTAGATAAAATTAGTCTAGGCATGGACGCCAAGACTAGATTCAATAGTATGAGTACTGAATCAGTCCCTTTCCCCATTGCCAATCAATGGAGAGGGGGTGGGGGGGCAAGGGAACGGTCTATGAGCAGGGGAAGGCAGAAAAAGAGACCAGCAGGACCAGTACAGGCTGGTCCTACACTAAAAAAGATTTGGCAAGGGACCAAGAATCAATAGTGTGGAACATATCAAGTAAGCTTTTAACGGAAGAAGAAAAGTATGTCTTGGAGAAGGGTCTAACATTTATTCCCTCTAGTAGAAGCGATATCACAAATAGCATTATTGATTTGAAAATGTTTATACGGAACCTCCAAATGAAGGTTGATTTTCGTAATAGCACTAGTTTACCCCATCCATTTAGAAAACCAAGTACTTACACTCCATGCAACCACCCACTTATCGAGGCTTATTCGAAACTGGTTGAGCAAGGATTATATGAAAATGATGCAAATAATAGAAAAAAGAGATGGTTTGGCAATCTGAAACCAGTACAAAGGAAAGCACTTAATGGCCTGAAAGATGATAGGACCATTATGATAAGACCAGCCGACAAAGGTGGTCCTGTAGTTATTATGGATATGGAGTTTTATATTGATAAAATGTGCAATATGCTGGATGATTCTGTCTTTTATTTGAAAATCAATGATGTAGAGTGAATAGGATCATATCAGATGTTTCTAGTAGATTAAATGTTATGTTGAATGAGGGTAAGATTAATCAAGAATTATTCACATACCTTGTAGTGGAACATCCAACGATACCCATTATACAGGGAATACCCAAGATTCACAAAAATGGTTTGGATCCACCTATGAGGCCAATTGTTGCAGGGAAGGGCTGGATCACCGAGCCGATTTCCATCTATTTAGAGTCCTTATTAAGACCCATAGTGGACAAGTACACACACATACTGAAAGATACTAAACAATTCCTAATTAAACTATATGAGAATACCTCGGTGAGTGATGGTTTCCAGCATAAATTGTTTGTGACACTTGATGTCAATTCTCTTTTTACTGTTATTCCTAATCATGAGGGACTCAATAGCATAAGTAGGATTCTTACTAGAGATGGCACATTCTCCAAAGGAAGGATAGAAGTTATCACGGAATTGATGGAAATTGTATTAACAAATAATATTTTCTTGTTTAATGGTCAAGTATATCTTCAGAGGGATGGTGTAGCTATGGGCACTTCTTGTGCCAATAGCTACGCCAACCTGGTTATGGCTTACTGGGAAGTTTCTTCTCTATTTCAGATGGAGGAATTTTGTCAGAATGTTTCTTTCTACACTAGGTTTGTAGATGACCTCTTCCTTATTTGGAAAGGTGATGAAGAACAATTGAGGTCTTTCTATGATAAAATAAATCAAGACACCAGTTTTATAAGATTTTCTATGGTTAATTCCAAAGATGTCATACCCTATTTAGACGTATATGTTGAACAACTACCAAATGGTATACTTAACACTGGAGTTTTTCGAAAGGATTGCTATAGAAATAACTTTCTCCATCGAAGCAGCATGCATCCTAAGCATGTCTTTGGTAACATCGTCAAAAGTCAAGCCATGAGGGTATCTAGGCTGTTTTCTGAAGACTCATGCTTTAAAACAGGCATAGAAGACTTGAGGAATAAATTTATAGACAGGCCTTACACGGTAACAGAAGTTGATGCTTCTTTAGGTATCATAGGTGAATTGAGAGAAGGCAGGGCTTTTCCCTACTTCTCTAGTAAACGAGATGATAGTAGCATCACCAAAATTAGCAGTGGAGTTATCAGAATTCCGATACATTTTACACAAGATGTAAATAGTATTGAAAGCATATATCGAAAACGTTGGGACATCTTGCTAACAGATCCAGTTATTTCTGAGATATTGAGCCAAGAACCAAAATTTACATATAAAAATAAGTTGAATTTACACAGAATGTTATGTGGTCCGAATAGGTTTGACATAAATACAACTAGTAATCATAAAATGACTAAAAAATGTCAAAATGCAATTGTTGCAAATTCATTAAAGAAACTGATAAATTCAATCATCCTATTACAGGACAAGAATTTCATTTCACAGTTTCTGCCACTTGTGAGACCTGCCATGTGGTGTACCTGGCAACCTGTGTACACTGCCCCATGCTTTTATGTAGGGAAGACGGACAGAAAGTTTAAAGACCTAATTAGGGAACACTTATATAAAATCAAAGTCAGATGTTCTTCAAATGCTCTGTCTAGGCATGTAATTAATACATCTACCCAACATAGCTTTTTGTTTCAAGTAATTCAAAACAATGTTCTATCTTGTAGAAGAGGAGATATTTTTAACACCACGGAACAGATAGAGGCCAAATGGATCATCAGGCTTAGGGCTGATTTGTACCCAGGCCTCAATGACAGAGTCTCCATCAAACCTATACTTAAAGCTAGGAAACTTCATTGAAGCTTTTCACCCCTTTGCCACCCTTTATTAACTTCTGGCTGGTTTTACTTTTATATTTATAACATTTTCACACTTCACATTTTTCCATTTCTGTCTCCATCGTTGTCTCTGTATTTTACTCTGCAGGCTTATTAGGGGCCAGTTGTTATGAAAGATGCTGATATACCTTGTATTCCTCTTTCATCCAGCACACATATTTCACCTGATTTTGCACCTTTAGTCTCATATATTTTTATGTTTATAATATCAGCTGTTATCAACATCTTTGCGTGTGCACATATCTGTTTTGAATGATTTATGCTGTTACAGATATTATGATATTTAGAAGCACACGCTGTACAAATTTTAGATGCAGTCTTTTGAATGATTATTTTTGTACATTTATAATTATGCTAAATAGCTCATGTGTAGATATTAATATCTTTATTAATTTGATCCCTATTTTAAACATGTATTTATACATACAAGTATTTCAAATGGGATTATATCGCTTATTATTAAATACTAAACATGCATGCCATTTTTGTTACTAGTATGCATATAAGTGCAGTATTTATAGGAAGATAGTATGTAATTGTGAAACACCTTATTTGCTGCATACTGTCTATGAGATGGTTACATAGATATTTAAATTATTTTAAAACATTTTGAATGTTACATGCAGCAGCAGTTAAAGTAGGGTGAAATGTTATTTTAGAACATTTTTATTGTACATTGTTTACAAAATGTCTGCATATATATTTTAAATATTTTAAATAATTTAAAACATTTTATAAGATTTTACATTTAGTAGGATGTGGCATCAGAGTTGTTTGTAGCGTTTTACTACAAAAGTGATGTCAGTTTAAATATTTTATGTATAACAGGATGTGACATCAGAGTTGACCTCAGTATGTCCAAACAGGATGTGACATCAGTAGTTGACTCTAGCATTTTGGTATAAAAGGGATGCTAGTATGTTTGTTTGTTAGTGGCCTGATGAAGATTCATTGAAAGCGCTAGCCCTGTGTTCTAATTATTTTAATAAACGTGGTTTCTACTGGACGCTTGGATTTATTTTTACATGCTGGCTGCGTGTTTTTTCTACAAGCTATTGCCCAGTGGATGAGTAGGTTCGAATGAACACTCTATGGTGATTTTGACTCTTTTTTATTGGATTAAGAGTTCGCAAAGTAAAGCGGTTTGTAGGTTACAGCTTCGTTTCTTTTTGTGGAACATTTGGTTACCTTTTGTGACTGACTTGAATTGAACACAGCAAGTTTACTTCCCACTATTTAAGCCTGGTTTTTTGTTGTATTTGATTCAGATAATAGTTTGCGACCTTTATTTGCTATTCTTTTTACTAGTATTTTCATGAAAATCTTGTAGTCTATATTATTCAGTACTAAAGTCTCCGTTGTCTTATATCCGTTTTGTCTCCCTTTTTTCCATATACATTTCATTACCCCTAAGCATATCTTTTCATCATTAATATCTTCCTCAAGCCATTCATTCATTACTTTTAAAAATATCCTTTCTGTCACCTTTGCATGTTTTCTGCATTAAGTACTCAAATCCATGTATTCCTGTAGCTGATTCTACATTGACCACCTTAAGAACATTTTCTAATTCTAATCATAATCTTTTCCTCCATTTTTTATTGTCTTCTTCAGTAAACATATTCAGTCCCCATCTATCTTTCAGTATAATGTCACTTATTGAAAATGTCTATTATATTTTCTTCAATTCTTTTCATAATTTCTTCTTGTGTATTAACTATATCACCTGTTCCACTTCTTAATTCTCTTATCAATCTTGTGCCTTCTGTAACCATTTTAAGTATGCCTCTATTTCTTCTTTCTTACCTTGCAAATAATATCTTATAGGTTCATAGGTTGGTACTATGCTATTGGCACTAGGGCCTATACAAGCCTAGCCAAGTTCTAGGTGTAGTGAGAATCTTGGGGCATGGTGGGGGATCTGTAGCAAGCTACAATTTGTATTGCAGTCTGAGCTCTTTCGTATTTGCAGTGGTGATGGACAGGTTGACAGATGAGATTAGACAGGAGGCCCCGTGGACTATGATGTTTGCAGATGACATTGTGATATGTAGTGAGAGTAGGGACCAGGTTGAGGAGACCCTGGAGAGGTGGTGATATGCTTTAGGGAGGAGTGGAATGAAGGTCAGCAGGGCTAAAACAGAATATATGTGTGTAAATGAGAGGGAGGGTAGAGGAATGGTGAGGATGCAGGGAGTAGAATTGGTAAAGGTGGATGAGTTTAAGTACTTGGGATCAACAGTTCAGAGTAATGGTGAGTGTGGAAGAGAGGTGAAGAAGAGAGTACAGGCAGGGTGGAATGGGTGGAGAAGAGTGTCAGAAGTGATTTGTGACAGACGGGTACCAATAAGAGTGAAAGGGAAGGTCTACAAGAGGGTAGTGAGACCAGCTATGTTATATGGGTTGGAGACTAGCACTGTTGAAAAGGCAGGAGTCGGAGCTGGATGTGGCAAAGTTAAAGATGTTAAGATTTGCACTGGGTGTGACTAGGATGGACAGGATTAGGAATCAGTATATTAGAGGGTCAGCTCAGGTTGGACAGTTTGGAGACAAAGCAAGAGAGGTGAGATTGCGTTGGTTTGGACATGTGCTGAGGATGGATGCTGGGTATATTGGGAAAAGGATGCTAAGGATGGAGCTGCCAGGTAAGAGGAAAAGAGGAAGGCCTAAGATGAGGTTTATGGATGTGGTGAGAGAGGACATGCAGGCAGATGGTGTGAAAGAGCATGATGCAGAGGACAGGAATAAATGGAAACATGATCTGCTGTGGCGACCCCTAATGGGAACAGCCAAAAGAGGAATAAGATAGTGTTAGTTGCACCTGGAGAATTTCAGATGCATTGTGTTAGGCAACCAGCCTGGAGATGTGATATGGACACTCCTCCACCTTTAGTGTTTCGGTCCTAGTTTAGTGGCCGAAAAGTGTGGTATGAGTTGTAGCCTGGTATTGCAGGAATGCTCTCTGGAGCTTTGAACAAGGTCTCAGTTACTGCACAGATATCAATGTTCTCCATTTTTAGGAGAGCCTCGAGAGAGTGCATCTTGAGGTTTAGATTTCTAGCACTGGGTAGCATTACCGTCAGATTTTGCTTGCTTGTACCCGTTATGGTGGTAGTTTTATCCTTTGAACCTTGCCTAAAAAAGACACTATAGGGGTGGCAAGAGCCTTAGCCAGTAACCTGAATCCCAGGGGCGACAGGTGCAAACCATCTCTTGAAAAGCATTGTGGTTTGTCAATCATGTCATCCTAGGCAGATAGATACAGGATCCAATTTGAATGACACCAGAAGCTTAGCCAATTATTGAAGTCAGTCATTTTGTCCTTATACTGTGGTATTATTCTGGGTGATGGCAAAATGCTATTCAGGGCTAGGGTCATACCTGCCTGGGCTACATGAGCTCTTCCATGTCTCCTTTCATGTAGTCCAGGGAGGTACGTCTCAAGTCATTCACTCCAACATGGACAATGACAGAGTCATATTTATACCTGTTGTGGAGTGACTTGAGTGCATGCATTATGTGGTGGATCCTGGCACCTGACTGGCAGCTAACTGTAATTTTCTCCTTGTTTAGCCTGACTATAAAGTTACCTATGACTAAAGTGTTAGGTACGTTGTCTTGCCTTAGGGGCTGCTGTTGGGTGGCACACTGGTGTTGTGAGCTATGTGATGCTTTGGTTGTGTTTGGAGGTGGTGTTTGTTTGTGTTTCAGCTTCAGAGGTCTTTGTTGCTTGGGCAGGTTAATGTGAACAGCCTCCACATATATGGGTTTTGTGTTGCTATGTGTGGGTTTTGGTGGTGTGGGTTTTGAAGGACTATGTGTTGTTTGAGGTGTTGTGTGGGTGTTAACCTTCTCCTCTTGACTGTCTAGCACAATCTTGGCTGGAGAGAGCTTTGCTACCAGTTTGGCTATATAAAAGCATCTCTCTCAGGTTGTAGTGTTTGGTGTTAGGAGGAGAGGGTTGTCTGTGTGCATGAGGCAATTGCTGCATTGCCCCAGTATACCCAGATTCACCAGGTGGACAGGTGAAATCACTGGAAGCTGACCATTGGACATGCCTGGTTAGGTGCTTTCTTTGTGAAGAACAAGAGCTGTTTTCCCTTACTTTATGGCAAGGTACTTGCAGTTGTAGGCCGTCTAGTGCCTACGACTATTTTCTCCTTATTACCAAGGAGAGGTGAGTGCTTTTAACAAATTAAGGCTTCCTAGTGCTTTGTATTGAGTTTTAGAGCAAGTGCTAGTCACAGGTATACAGATTTTAGTGATACTGCTGATACACTAGCTAGTTTTAAGGGAAAATTTGAGGAGCAGACTTTCTGGCACCAGGAATAGTTTAACCTTAGCCCCACAGTGCTGTGCGGCAAACACACGTATTTATGCCAGAAAGTTGTTTAATTATGTCTGATGAAGCAGTACTCATACTGTGAAAGCGCTCACGTTTTTTACTATTAAAAGGACTGTATATTTTATTCATCCCATTGACTCAATCCTTTTGTGAGTTCTTTGTTTTCCTAATCATCCCAGTAAAGATAGCTGTGAATCCTTGGAGTCTGAAAAAGGCTTCATTTTGTGAAGGCTTTTGCTGCTGCTGCTGCAGGAAGCCCAAAAGGGCAAAGACGTAAACTGACAGCGTAAGCACAAGACAAATAATCTCAGGTATTTTCTGTGACTCTTGTAAGCTTCTTATAAATCTAGAGTGCCCAAAAGAGCATTTGAGTGCAGAAGAGGCAGTAGGTTTTGGAAGGTAAGCATTTTGAAGTGACAGACCCTCAGAAGGGTGTTGTTTCTAGATAGGACTAGAATCAACCTCCATTCCACTTCTTTCCCAGGGACAGGACACGCTGTAGAATAAAATGCTTTTCCTCATAGGTGTGGAGGCACTTCTATTACTCTTAACAGAAGAATTGAAATAGACGTCATAAGATGGTCCTGTTCTTTAGTAACCTGAGGAATGCCTGAAATGATTGGTTTGGAATCCCAAGAAATTTGCAACCTCTTATGATATTTAACAGCCATGAATCTGAAGTGTTTGTGCGAAGCAAAGAGAAAGTTTACCAGCAATTCTGGGGGAGAGGGATAACTGACTGAGGTGTTGAATAGGAGTGAGGGCTGAAAAGGTATACGTAGGGCTGTTTTCTATTATTGTTGGGACCATGGAACACATTCTGTTTGTTATTAGAGCCCCTTAGACATTCTGTCTCATACTGGCATTTGCCTGATTTTTGTTTGGATGCGAATGGCTTTCTAAAGAAATAGGATGTATAACATTTTTGTGAATCTTGTACCCTGTAACATTTAGGAAATGGAGGATGGGAATCTGGAGTTAGGGAAATCACTAAAGGTATCTATGCTTTCAAGCCATATCTCTCAACCTTTTAGCAAAGAAATATGGACAAAAGTAATGGGGTGACAGAGGCCCCAAAATAAGGAACATTTTAAAATACTGAATTTATAAATGAAGTTGCTAAAATAAAAGGTGTTGTGCTAGCATGCATTTCCTGAAGGACATGAAGTCCGAAACTCAAACAACAGTTATTATTTAGTAACTTCAATATTCAATCATTTTTCCAGAAACAAATTTTATCAGGAACAGACCACAGATATGAGACAAAAATCAGGACAGCCTGTGAAAATCTGTACAGTTGACAGGTTTGTTCCAAGCACAGGCAGAACAGCCATGTCTAGAACATCGATATAGAGAAGATCAAAATATCTTGTGTCAGGTATTTTTCTCCTTTCTAATTTAAAGAATTCCTTCATATTAGCTATCTCATCAAAAGAAATTTCCACATTAGAAGAGACAGAGGAAATAAGTGTCCAACAGGCATAATTCTAAGCCCTCTTGGCCTCTTCAGAGTAATCTTCTTCAGAAGAAATTACAGTTCTGTATACTTACCCAAAATATATATGTTCATGTGTTTTCACTGCTGTAGTAACAATGTTTAGTATTTCCAGCCCTAGAAGCACTTGGTCAGCCCAAATATTAGAGATTTTTTTCACTTTCCCTAGGCCAGGTGAACACCCTCTTCTCCATGTCAAGATGTTGGTGGATAAAGGATCATGGGGTGGCACCATTTCTTTATATCTTCATGCCCCACTCTTCATGCCCCTGGCAGGAACAACAAATGTCCAAACTGTCCCCAGCTGGAAGACATCACAGGGAAATATAGGGAATCAGCTAATCAGCTGGGTGTAGGGGAGGGACCTAAGATGGAAGGAGAAGGTACCCATTCCTAACTCATAGCAAGGTTAAAAGGGGATAGTGGGAGGGAATGGTTACTGCAACAGTGTAGACACTCAGACATTTACATTTATGGAAAGTATGTACAACTGCAGTTTAATCACCGTGTTTCACTGTAGCAGTAATAACATTTGGGAGGATTCCGAAAGCTAAAAGAGGGAGGTTGTCAAAGAGTGTCTTATGGCAGGAAACCAAGTCCCTGCAAGACTGCTGAGGTGAAGCCAGCTCTAGCCCTAGAAGCAGAGGACATATTGTAATGTATTTAAAGTGTGTACTGAGGGCCAGGTGGCTGCCTTAAGAATGGGCTGATCAAACATTTCCTTGATAAAGGCAGTGATGGCTGCAGTGAATCTGGTAGAATGTGTCCTGATGCACACAGGCACTCTCTTCCATGATGCTTGTAACAAAAGGCAATACAATTTCAAATCCATTTAGAAATTGTTTAACAGGTTTCCCTTGTTTGTTAGTTGCAAAGCTTGCAAATAGCTGGTCAGATATTTATGAAGTCCTTAGTCTTGAGTAGATAAAACATGAGCTGCCTGTTCTTGTGTATGGAGTGAATGGCCATTTCCCCTTTCTGAGGATCAGGGAAGAAGACAGGTAAATGTATTGCCTGGTTAAGAAAACTTTCTAAGACTACTTTAGGCATAGAGAATTGATTGGTTCTTATGGAGGCTCTATCCTTGTGAAACCTAAGGAAGGGTTTCATACACAACAGCCTGAAACTCAGAAATCCTTCTGGCTCGTATGTGATCCTTTAAGAGGGAGGCTTTCCAGGTGGTAAATTTGATGCCAAAAGAGGACATAGGCTGAAAGGGAAACCAGATAAGCTTTTCCAATACAAAATGTAGGTCCTATGATGGGGCAGGAGCCCACCTAAGAGGACTTAAGTGGATGATACCCCTGAAAATTGTTTCACCGTGTGGAGAGAAAACAGTGGAGGCTACAGAAGTAGGCAGACAGACAAAGCTGAGGCATACATTTTGATAGATGAATAAGAGAGTCCCTTGAAGGAAAGTTCTGCCAGATAAGATAAAACAAGGAGGATTCTTCTTTTAAAGGTTGCAGCCCCTTGGATTGGCACCAGTGGGAAAATCTTTCCATTCTGAGATATAGGACTTCTGCTGTTGGGCCTCCTGGCCTCTAAGAAGATAAGAAAGATGTCCTTGTTAAAGACCTGGCAGGAAGGGATGAGGATCATATCATCCAGCCTTCCTGCTTACTTGAGTGCCATCAAGTTGGAGTGTATGGCAGTCCTTTTGTCCTTTGACAGGAAATCCAGCTCTAGTGGGAGCAATCCTGGTTCTTTCTTGGCCATACTGAAAACCATGGGGAATCAGTGCTGCATGGACCAGAAGAGTCTGTTAGGATCATCCAAAGTCTATGCTCCCTCATCTTCCAAAGGACCCTGGGGATGAGGGGTATAGCAAGGAAGGCATACAGAAACAGACCTGTCCATGGGAAGGAGAAAGCATCTGTAGTCCACAACCTGTGGTTTGGGGCCCTTGGGAAAAATTTGTAGATCTGTTTTCCTTTGAAGCAATAAGGTCTACCTCTGGTACACCCCATTTGGCGGTGAGATTTTGAAAATAGACTGCTTCAGTATCCATTCGTGAGAGTCTGTCACCAGCCTGCTTAAGTGGTCTCCTAGGTCACTGTATGCCCTGGGAGGTATAGAGCCAGGAGGTACAGTCTCATCTCCTATGCCGTTTCTCAAAGCTGCATGGCCATATAGCACAGGGGATAAAAGTGGGTACCTCCAGTTTGTTGTAATACCACATCACTGTAGTGCTGCCTGCCCTTATTAAAAGAGTGCATATTGCCCACGTTTAAATGGTATGAGGACTCTGTAGACTACCATTTCTTTTAGATTGATATGACTTTTTAAGGAGGAATCCCACCTGCCTTGCACTCTCAAATCCTCTGTGAGGTCTCCCCAAGCCAGGTCTTAGAGGCATCTGTGGTGATCACATGGTGCCCTGTCAGTAGAGTGAGAGGGACTCCTTTGTTTCGCTTGCTGACAACTTCCCACAATACCAAGTTCTTTCTTTATGCAAGGAAGAAATGTTATTTTGAAGTTCAGATGATGTTGGTGCTGATAACACATGCTTTTCAGGTACCACTATATTTTTTTCATGTGCAGCTTTGCTAATGACATCATTAGGCTGCAGAAGGCCATGTATCCCAAGTGCTCTCTAAAGCTCACTGGCTGGTACCAGATACCTCCTAAGTCAATATTTTGAAATATTGCATCAGGGAAAAGATTTTCTTATGGGGAGAAAGGTCATTTGTCTGTTGGAATCCAACATAGCACCTAGGAACAATAGGCTTTTTGAGGGTGGGATGTTGGGCTTCTTGTAACTGAGAGTGACCTATAGGTTTGAGACACATGCCATGATCATTTGTAGAGAGGAGCTGAGTTGTCCCACTGTACTTGCCTGTATAAGTCAGTCATTTAAACAGATGTAGGTTAGCATTCTCCAATCCTGCAGAAGCAATTACAGGAGACAGACATTTTGTTAAAACTCTGGGAGTAGTAGATAAGTCAACAGAGCTATGTGAATGGGAAGGCAAGCATACTTTAAATCCAAGATGGCCATGATTGCCCAAGGAAGGATCATGGAAAGAAAATTTTGTAAAGTCAGCATTATGAACTTTTTTTTAACAAGAAACATCTTTATTAAATTATCATGTATGGCACAGGCACTCATACATTTATATAAATAAAAAACTATATTGACATAATTATACTTGCAAACATTATACATTACAAACCATATTGACATAATTTTCGTTGCAAACATTATATGTCACTTATAATCAATCTATCCACTCAGAGCTGTTGACACATAAAGTGCAAGCCAAAAATCTGAAAATGTAAACCAGATTCAAAAAGATTTTATTTATTTTTATTTATTTATTTTATTTATTTAACACTTGTTTACTGGGAAATCCAACTTGGAATGAAGCCAGTTTTCAGTGGATGCCTGGAGAAAAATGCTCCAGATGCGTGTCATTGTAAACTGGGAGGAAACCAGAGCACCCGGAGGAAACCCACATGAATGCAGGGAAGACATGCAGACTGCGCACAGAAGGGACCCCAGCTAAGAATCAAACTAGAGAACCTCTTGCTGTGAGGTAACAATATTACCTCTGCAATTTCTTTGGTAACTTTGAGAAATGGAAAGTGAATCTGTACAAAAAGAAAAAGAAAAACAAAACAAAAAGACCTAGACCTGGTCACCAGTTTCATTCTTTCTTAGGTACCAGAAAGATTCTTAAATAAAATCTTTTCATTTCCTTGTTAAATTTGGGGAAAATGGGTTATATGACCCTAAGACAGCAACTGTTTTAGGATAGGAGGGAAGTTTGGATGGATGCAGAGGAATGCGTTGAAGAGAAGAAAAGTCAATGCATTGCCAATTGTAGCCCTTTCAATGATTCTCAATAACCAAGTGTCTGAACTTATATAGGGCCACGGTTTTAGGAAAGCTTTATTGAATTGCCAGGATGAGAAGGGGAAAATACACAATGGAACACAGTCTGATTACTTAGTCAATCATATCTCTAGGGAGTGCCCTCCTATTTGAAACTCTGTCCCATTGCTTGATCATATTTTACTTACTTTTCTGAGAAAGCACAGTTGAGTAAGCAGACCTTATAATACTAGATGTTCTAATGATCACTGCTGCAGTACCATTGGCTATAAGGGCTGTATGCCAAACAGGATACAACAGCTGGATAGCTTCATGGGCACCTTCCATGCACCCAGACCATTACTCAGCTCAAGCTGAGCTGAACAAAATAAGTGGTGTGGGTGCCAAGCCCTGCAGAACTTTCATGCCAAATAGAGCAGAGAGAGAGGAAGGCTAAAGCTCTGAAAAGGTCAATGTTAAGAAAGTCAAAACACAAATCCTCACTCTGGCAACAAAAATTAGGGGGATAGAGGAGGGGCTACTGTAGCAGTAATCATTCAAACAACTACTGTTATTGAACGTTTACTTACACAACTGTACTATGTTCATCAATGTGATTACTGTTGCACAAGCCTTAGCTGTATGGGTAGAGTGACTAGGAGGAGGAAGGATGATACTCCAGTAGCCCCTGGAAAAAGGTCCTAGCAAAGCCTGTTCTAGACCTATAGAAGGAATCTAGTTTATAATGCTTTGTAAAGCAGGGAGAGAAGACCAAGTTTCCACTTCTAGAAAACTTCTCAAATCCAACCATTTCCAAAAAAACACAGCTAAGCCAATAGTAGAATGAGCCTTGACCCTGCCTGAAATTGTCTTATTGTGGTGGGTATAACAGAATGTAATATTTTATTTTATTTATTTATCCTTTTGCTGACTGGTTAGTCCCACTATGCTAGTAGCCTCTTTTCAGTGAGACCCAAGGTGGTATGTATGCTACAAGGGGAAATCTGGCCAGGGCATCTGGGAACTTCCCCTATTCTGTACGGACGATCGTATGAGGACACATTTTGGTGTGACGGTGCCTGTCTTCCATTCCAAGTGCGAAGGTGGCTCAGAGAAGCAGGAAGCATAGAGGAGAAGGACAGCAAGATCCCTAGCAAGGAGAGTGAAGGTGCTGTTAATCAAACAGCACTGGGGGCTAACGTTAGAGGATGTGAGGAAGGAGGAGGGCGGTAGCAATGAAGTAAACAAGGTGAGAATAAGTGAACTACGGGTAAAGGATAGTATAATGGTGGATTCAAATTTTTTTTTCAACAAAATCTATTTGCTACAGATATCTCAACAACATAATGTGTTATTACAAACCTCTAATTGGGAGGGTTGTGGGATGTTTACTTAAAAGAATTAGTAAATCAAAGTGAACTGGAGAGTGACAAAGCAGCATCCTGGG
Source organism: Protopterus annectens (assembly GCF_019279795.1). NCBI lineage: Eukaryota > Metazoa > Chordata > Ceratodontiformes > Protopteridae > Protopterus > Protopterus annectens. The sequence continues at coordinate 152,065,183 of NC_056751.1, forward strand.
CAGAGATAATGGAGAGACTTCAGGGAAAGGAAAATATGCAAGAGAAGAAATTGTATGCTCAGACAGTGAGAGAGGGCAAAAGAAGGAAAAAAAAAACAGAAATAAAAAAAAATTCATGTCAGGATAAGCAGCAAGGCCGAACAGGAACTGCACAGGTATGAAGTATGGGACAGCATCATATCACCACTTGGTTTAAAACCCAGAGATGTAAGAGCCTTTGTTTATATCAATAATGATACATATTGTGACATTTTTTTTCAAAGAGGCTCAGTACATGGAGAAATTTATTGAACAGTATTATAAAAGTAAAGGACACTAATCTGTGGAATTTATATGTAATCCAGGCTTTTAATAGAGAAGCCAAAAAGAAAATATGAGTACAATTAAGAACTGAAATTGAAAGAAATGTCTTGAAAGAATATTTAAAAAATATATGTAGAGACATTTTGCATGTTACAAAAATGTATGATAATAGAGGTTTGTGGACAGGGTTGTGGGAATGTGGTGTAATATTTAAAATGCAAGAAGAAAAAAAATGTGCATTTACCTAATATAGTTAATATTGAAGGAAACAGGGGTATGGTGAGATACTGGGAACAGCCTAAGACATGCTTTTTTATGTGGCAAGGATGATCACTTACTTAATAGTTGTGACAAAAGACAATGTTCTACATGTGGAAAAGTGGGACACGAAGCCAAAAAATGTGAACAGAAATGCATAAAATGTGAAAAGATAAGTCATGCCTAGCTGGATTGTACAGAGTGAGGAGAACATACACAAGGTACAGTATTAGCACAAGAGAAATTTGTTTTAGACACTGTAGAGGAAATGCAAAGTGAACAAATTAATAAAGCTGAGGTAACAATGGATGTGAGAGAAAGTATAACTATAATAAATGATAAGAAATTCTAGTGGTGAAGGAGAAAGCAAGTGGATAAAAGTAAGGAACAAAACAGGTTCTATAGGTAAAAGAGTAAAAGATAGGAAATGTAAGTTCAGAAATGCATCTCAAGAAAGAAATAAAAAAGGAAAAAAATGAAAATAAAATCCATCCATTAAAGTGCGAATCCTAGCCATCAATGTTAACAGCATGGAGAATATTCATCGTAGGCTAGAGGTATTAGAATGGTGTGTGACATTAGATATGGATATTATAGCACTTACTGATAGTAGAATAATGATGGATGAAGAAAGAGAACGAGTAAAGGGATTATGGGAAGGTGAAGTACTTTGGAATTCAGGCAGTGAAAAATGTTATGGTATAATTTGTTCATTGACACCATTTTTCAGGAGAGGACCGCATGGTACACCCATTACTTGGATGATATATTCATTTTGTGGAGAGGAGATATCGCCTCTGCCACTACCTTTGTTGAACAAATTACTAAATACACCAATTTTTTGAAATTTATATGGGAATTCCAAACAGAACGGATTTCATTCTTGGATGTGGAACTAACAAAGAATATTAAGAAAAATAGTTTTACTTCCAAGAATTTTAGGAAATCCACATATTCTAATGCATTTTTGCACTTTTCCAGTTGCCATCCTTACCACCAGAAAAGGGGTGTGGTGAAAGGACAACTCGTTAGGGATGCCAGGATGGTGACTTTGGAGGATGATTTTTTTCAAGAATGTATGTTATTAAAAGACATGTTCATGAAACGTGGGTACCCACCTAGATTGGTGGGTGAACTTATTGAAGAGGTGAAGAATAAAAGGGCAAGTTGTTTATTTAAACCAATTTTACAGTTAAAAGAGAATGAAACAACTATTGAATCTAGAGTGGACTTGTCAGATGATTTGACCACCTCTTTTGATTGCCCACTTTTACATGATTTTAATAATGTAAAGAGCTTTGAGAAAGAGGGTTCATTTGCATCTAGTTTTATTACCACATTTTCTTTGGATGCTCCATCTTTAAAAACTATTATTTTCAAAAATTGGTGTTATTTATCAGAAGATCAATCAATTAGTAAACACATTAATGAACATCCTCAAGTGGTTTTTCGTAAGGGATGTAATTTGAAAGCACTTTTGGAAAATAATAATTCGAATGTGCACCGCCCACATAAAGGGATGTTCAAATGTGAAAATTGTCATTGGTGCAAGTATATAAAAGTGAGTAACTCATTTACAGTAAAAGGAAAAAAGTTTTACATCGATGGGAAGTTTAATTGTAACACTAGGGGGGTGGTCTATCTTAGTTTGTGCTCTAAATTCCAGGCTTTTTATATAGGAAAAACTGATAGACCACTGAAAAACAGAATTTATGAACACTACTATGCAATTAACAAAGGGAACACTACCAATGCCCTAGCTAGGCACATTTTATCATTCCCTGAGCATGAATTTTTATTCATGGCTATTGAAAAAGTATATGAGAATGAAAGAGGGGGACCGACTAGCCTAAAACTTGAAGAAAAATAAGTTTTATGGCAGTTGAAATTAAATGCTTTGGTCCCACCAGGTTTAAATGATGTAATCTCTATCAGGAGCACTTTAAAACTTAAAGCTTTATTAAGATAAAAAATATACTGAATTTCACAAGAAAATAATTTAACATAGTATCTATGAATAGATTTATGTAGTTTACACTTTACGTTTTATGTTCTTTTACTTTAAATTCAGGTAAGGTTGTTTCAGGAAATGATGTTTCAGGAAATGATGTCATGTTTTTTAAAGTATTTAAGGGTTGATTTTTTTGTTTGTGAATTGTCTGAAGAAGTTTACATATTTTTAGTAAACGAAAGCGCTAACATACAGTTTTTGTTTCCTAGCATGGTGTTTTTTCCATGTTTTATTTTTCATTAAATATACTGATCCCAAGGATATTGTCAATATCCTGGCAGATCGATTTAGTGCAAACTTCGGGTCTATATTAGTAGCTCAAAAGCTAAGTCTGTCGAATGCAAGTCCATCGACACATATCCAGCAAATGGTATCTTTAGCGAAACACTTCTTCATCGAAAGTGAAATCATCAAAATGTTATTGTTGGCCAACACCGCTTCCCTACTATGAAGTAACAACACTAACAATAGCACATTACTAAACTTATAAAATGTCCTCAACTGCTGTTCCACAATTATTGCACAAAACATACAACCCTAATAAAAAGAATTATTAAACAAAAAAAAACACTAAAGCATTTACGCAGGGGACAAGCCCCCCTGCACCCCTACACCCCCGTGACTTAAATATACCAACACCGAGACCACACAACATTGAAATAAACGGAAATCTCCCCTTACGGAGATTTCCGTTTAAAGATTCTATGTTGTGTGCTTTCAGCAATAGCTCGGGCCAGCTAAAACATTTCGATACACTGCTTTTCGATGCAAGTCATGCTTGACATTTCTGTCATTCGACATTTATGTGTTGATAGACTTGCATTTGACAGACTTAGCTTTTGAGCTAATAATATAGATCCCAAACTTCACCCCCCTGTCACCCCCTAAAGGGCCCATCTCAATACCGAAAGAATGCCAAATTCCAGTAATCACGGCCACTCAGGTAAAAACCGCACTCTTCAAAGCCAAGAATACAGCATCCATGGGACCAGATGACATCCCAGGCTGTGTACTGCATGAACTACAAAATGAACTGGCACCTCACCTATGTGTCATGTTTAATCATAGCTTCACCTCAGGCTTCGTGCCCAAAGAGTGGCGCACAGCTATAGTCATCCCACTCCACAAGTGAGATTCACTTTGGATCCTGTGAACTACCATCCCATCAGTCTGACAAGCCTGATCTACAAGGCCATGGAGCATATTATCATGGAACTTATAAACAAAGACATTCGCAACCTTCAAACACTGGACCCCACCCAGTTTGGGTTCATGAAGGGCCGATCTTTCCTCCTGAACCTGATTGACTTCTTCGAATCAGTCTCCAGAGCCATGGACAAGGGTAAGGTGGTTTACACAGCCAACTTGGACCTCGCCAAGGCTTTCGACACTATCCCCCACTCTGGAATCATAGATAAACTTACTAAGCTGGGCATTAATCCCTATGTCACTCGATGGGTTGCAAACTGGTTTACTGACAGAACACACACTGTAAAAGTAGCCAACTCCAAATCCAGCTCCAGACAAGTGACAAGTGGTGTACCGCAGGGTTCTGTCCTGAGACCACTCTTATTTGGCATCTACTTCTCTGAAGTACAGGCCAGTACTAAGGGACTGTGGCTTACAAAGTTCACAGATGACTGCAAGCTGGGAGCCATTATTGTATCCCCAAATGATGTGGATATACTACAAAAGGGCCTTACCAAAACAGATGCCTGTTGAGTCATGGGCTCAAGCTAAATGCCAAAAAATGTATAGTTGTCCTGTTTGGGAAAAAACATGTACCTGTGAACTAATACATAGGTGGCAGTACACTAAACACCGAAAGTGTGATAAGAGACCTAGGGACACAGGTGGACAGTGGTCTCACCTTTGATAACCACATAGCCACAACAGTTAGAAAATCCTTCTACGTGGCACACCTCATCACTAAGGGCTTTTCATCCAGAAAAAAGGAGGTCATTGTCCCTCTGCAGTCATCCCTTATTAGACCCATTATATAATACAATGCCCCATTTGGTATGCACCTTACAAGAAATCTGCAATGACTAGAAAGACCACAGAAATACCTCACAAAAAGAATCACAGGCCTAAAGCAGATACCTTATGCTGACCGTCTAAAGAAACTCCAGCTATTCTCTGTCGCATATCACCTACTCAGAGGCGATGTCTGACTAACATACAAGGCCATGTCAAACCCAGTGTTGTTGGATATGCTACACTTAAAGAAATCCTAATCCGTCCGAGCCACACACTCTAGGGATCTTAACCTTGTCATCGCGATGAATAGAACATGTTGGAGGGATAGGTTCCTGACTCAGAAACTTCCCATACACTGGAATAGGCTGCCCATACATGTCAGGCAGAGCACCTCAATGGCCCTCTTCAAGAGGAACCTTGACGATTGGATGGGAGATAGAAAATTCACCCCGGGGATCACATCCGTAGCCCTGCTAGACAGGGGTCCAGGCAAGTAAATATTTGTGGGAAGCAATAACCTGGGAATTGTTATGGCTAGGCTTGTATAGGCCCTACGGTCGATAGCCTAGTACCTACCTATGAACTGACACCACTGTTTAAATAGTAAAGTGAAAGCATTGCATCCAATAGGGTGTGTACTATAAAATAAAGTGACAGGCACATATAAAAAACTTTAAAACCAAATACATTAAAATCTCATATAGCTGTTAGTAACCATAACAAAAACTACCTGGACAGCTCTCTTTGTTTCAAAAAGGGCTTTAATGAAATCTTTTCATATAAACCTTTACCCAACCTGCTTGTAATCTCAACATCCATTTAACCTCCTGTGTTTCTGTATAATTCTCTTTGTCACCACCCCTGTTACTACCATACACTCTCTGTATGACCATGAATTTGAACTCATCTGATGACCCAGCAAGGGCATCGTGCTTCACCAATGCATTATTCTCTGAGTTGGTGTTAATACTATATATGTGTTCACAAATACAGTCATAGGTTCATAGATTCATAGGTAGGTACTAGGTTATTGGCCCTAGGGCCTATATAAGCCTAGCCAAATGGTACACTGGCTTTTGCCACCCAAGAAAATTATTTTCCTGTGCCCCTGTCAAGCAGAGCCACAGAAGTGATCCCGGGGTGAATTTCCTATCTCCCATCCAATCATCAAGATTTTTCTTGAAGAGTGCTAATGAGGAGCTTTGTTTGATATAGATAGGTAGTTTGTTCCAGAGTATGGGAAGTCTCTGGGGCAGGAATCTATCCCTCCAGCATGTTCTGTTTATTGTGGATTATTGTGTTTATTGTCCTTAAGCTTATGGTTGGTCTTGCCAACATAGAAACTGAAACATGTCTGACAAACAGTTAAATATATCAAATTGGCTGTATTACAGTATGCTTCAATCCTAAGTGTAGACCTTACCAGTGTCTGGGTGTGTCGCTATTCCTGTGCTATCTATATAAGTGCAGTACCGGCAACTATTATAGGATTGCATGGCACCTAGTGTATGCCCTGTACTAGCGTTGTTGTCATCTCGGTAACATAACATGGTCCTAAAAGACTTTTTATTTTTAAATGAAAAACTAGGGTTATCTCCCACTATTTTCCTGATCACATTGTTGCTGGTTAATATAGTCCAATATTTCTTAACCACATTTGTGAATTAATTTACATCACTACTATAAAACATTGGCATCCGAGTATTCTTGTAATCCTTAACTAAACCCAAGGTGTCATCACTAACCACTGAAAAGTAGTGTCTAGCTGTAGTGGATTGTAGGTGCATGACATTACTCAAAGTGGTGTCCACTTCCTGTGTTTGATACCCCCTATCAAGAAGCTTATGTCTTAAGGCTTTTAAGTCTGTTTCTAAAATCGACTGTTTGGGGTTGAGTCTGGACACCTTGACCTTTTACAATGTTTTTAAAAATGTGTCCAGGGTGCATACTTCTGCAGTGTAAAAGGTTATTCCTAGTGCATGCCCTGCGATGTAAGGTAGTACTGATCCAACCATTGGTTTTCTTGAAAACCCCGATGTCCAAAAAATCTATCTGACTGGACTCTAATGTCAAATTCCAAAAACGATGTGGTATGTTGCAAATAATCTGTAAACAACTTCACCTCATCTATACTACCATTCCATAGCAAAAAAAAGGTTGTCTGCAAAACGTCTGTAGAAAACCACTTGTTGCCCCACGTTCTGATCCAAAAATGTACTGTTCTTCCATTGAGCCATGACTAAATTGGCATAGCTGTTAGCCATGGACGTGCCCATGGCTACTCCTTCTACTTGCAAGTATAATTCCTGGTCAGACATAAATACGTTCTTCTCTAGAACAATCTCTTAACAGGGAGCATACCAGATCAATGTTACAACTGGTTTGTGGACTGTGTGATGTCAAATAGTCATGCACCATATCTATGCCTATAGAGTTGGGTATTACAGTAAATAAGGACTGAACATCAAGCGTTACTAACAGAAAACCATCCATTGACCTCAGTGAGAGATAACCCCAGTTTTTCATTTAAAAACAGAAAGTCCCTTAGGAGCATGTTATGTTACCGAGATGACAACAAGGCTAGTACAGGGCATACACTAGGTATCATGCAACCCTGTAATAGTTGCCGGTACTGCACTTATATAGATAGCACAGGCATATTCACACACCCAGACACTGGTAAGGTGTACACATTTAGAATTGAAGCAGACTGTAATACAGCCAATTTGAAATATTTGGCTGTCAGACATGTTTCAGTTTCTACGTTGGCAAGACCAACCATAGGCTAAAGGACTGTATTTGTGAACACATATATGGCATTACCGCCAATTCAGAGAATAATGCGTTGGTGAAGCACAATGCCCTTGTTGGGTCATCTTATGAGTTCAAATTCATGGTCATACAGAGAGTGTATAGTAGTAACAGGGTGGTGACATAGAGAGTTATACAGAAACACAGAAGGTCAAATGGATGTTGAAGGTTATAAGCTGATAAGGATAAAGGTTTAAATGAAAAGATTTCATTAAAGCTCTTTTTGAAACAAAGGGAGCTGTACAGGTAGTTTTTGTTATGGTCACTAACAGCTATATGATATTTTAATGTATTTGGTTTTAAAGTTTTTTATTATGTGCCTGTCACTTTACTTTATAGTACACACCCTACTGGATGCAATGCTTTCACTTTACTATTTAAAAAGTGGTATCAGTTGTTTTGTTATGTCTGATGAAGCAGTACTTTTACTGTGAAAGCACTCACATTTTTTACTATTAAAAGGACTGCATATTTTATTCATTGCTTTGACTCAATCCTTTTGAGTTCTTTGTTTTCCTCCTTTGTGGGGATTGAGTTATTTACCATCTGTGCTGTAGTTTGTGTTTGTTGGATTTACTTGGATGATTGCCTAATTCAAGCAACTTCTACTTCAGTTATACTTAAATCTTTGCAGTTCATGGTGATTCACTTTTAATCCAAAGAAATCTCTAATCCCATCCTCTAGAGTGGTCTTCCCAGGCTGCCTAATAGTTACCACATTACAAACAGCCTTTGTCCAACTAGACGAAACAGCAACATACAAAAGCTAGATTTCTAAATCTAGCAAAATAGAAGTCTGCTTCAGTCAGAGGATTTCTAAAAACCCCGGGGTTCATGGTTTCAATTATCCTCATTGTTTCCCATGCCATATGCGGTAAATCTAGTGGTATGTCAGGTCAACCCAGTATCTGAAGATAGCATTGGTTCTGTCTTGTCATGGAACTGGTCAGGAGATCATTACCACACTCCTCCTCCTCCTCTCTTAATGGATTAATTACCCCATGAGGTCACTGATGCATCCCAGTCTACAGACCCTGAATCTCACAGTATGGATGACAGGATTTCATTCTTTTCAGGTGCATGTTATCTTAGGAGATACTGCAAATGTTTAAAGAGTCTAGAAAACCTAATACAAGAATGCCTTGTATATCCAAGCGGGAGAGGTTTCTTATCTGGTATCAAAACAGAGGACAGGAACAAACATAGCAGGGGTGCTCCTGCTTCTTCAGTGCCTCTGTGAGTTGCTTAGATCGTGCTTATCCTACACTTCTATTAAGGTACATCGTTCGGCTGTTTCTACACTTTTGCCACTGGATTCTCCTTTAACTATAATCAAACTGTTTCTCAAGGAAGTTATTCATATTAAACCTCCAAGGAAAACAGTGGACCCCCCCCCCCCTTTGGATTTGAGATATACATTAAAATAAAAAGCCAGCTACTAATTCTTTAAATTTTTTCATCTGGAAAACTGCCTTGTTAGTAGCTTTAACCTCAGCTAAGAGAGTTTTCAGTTCTAGGTCTTTTAGTGCATTCCTCTCCCTTTTTTTTTCAGAAGGTTACAGGGTTACAGTAAGCCTTCACCACTCCAGTGGCATAAAGGGATAAAGCCCTGACTACAACCTAGCCAATCTGGGTTTGATTAGTTGTTTGGGTGACTGACAGAGTGGCAGGGAAGGGATGGGCCTGCCTATCCAAGGTGGGATAGCGCTTGTTGAGTGCTCATTGATGTGCTTCCTGAAGGAAGGCATGGTCCAAAAAGAGGGGTTGCCCTTGGATGTAATCGCTGAGCATGGGGGTGGGGAAGGGGATTGGGTAGGTCATTCATAAAAAAACTCCCCTTGCCCAGAAGAACAGACAAAACAAGGCACCAGGACACCCTCGGGATCTATGACCGGTCCTAACAAAAATGGAGTTAATTCCAATGTAGGGGGAGGGGAGGTGGAGACTAGCTGGTAAACCCAGCATAGAGTTGGTTCTGGGGGCCTGTCCAATAAAGATGAGGTCTGTGGGGACCAAAAACACAGGTTAGAGTAGGCTTTTGAATTAATCCTTATTTCATGTCTAACAGTCTCTGAATTCATTCTTAATTTATCCAGGTACCTGCTTTCTTTTCAAACCCTCAAACACAAGGGATAAAGAATTCTTTATTCATTAAATGTTCATAGATAGTTCAGGCTTTACTTAAAAATACAAAATACCTGAATAAATGTGAACAGCTGTTTGTGGCTTACTGTAAAGAAAATAGTTTTACCTGTATCTAAACAAACTGTTCCCAAATAGATCTGCATTGCAATTCTCTTCTGTTATACAAGTCATGACAAGTAGCTACCAGAGATAGTTAAAACCTGCTGTACCAAGCAGGAGCTATATCTAGGGGCTTCCATGCAAGGGGTAGACTCTAAAACCATTCTTGAAGCAGTCACACTGGTCACTAGTCCACACCTTCACTAGATATTACAAACTGGATGTTCTTTTTTTTTAATTATCACGTATGAGATAAGCAATCATATATTTATAAAAATTAAAACAAACCATATTGACATAATTTTAGTTGCAAACATTATAGCTCACTTATAATCTATTAATTTATCAGTCAAACATTGCATAGCTCATTCAAATCTTGCCTTCTTTTAAACCTCATTCCTCCTCTGTATGTTGTTCCCACAATTCTCATTTTTTCTATATAATTTGCTCCTACCCTTTTCTAAAGATCCCAATTCCAGTTGTTTTATTTCTGTTACTATATTCACTACTTCTAGTACAGTTGGTTTAGACTTTGATTTCCATTTTTAGTAATTTCTTTTTTTGGCAGTCACCATAATTATACTCAGCATGGCCTTACTATATCTAGACAATTCTTATTTTGTATCACAGCTCAAAACAATAATTTATTTAGTTGCACCAATTTGCTCACCCAGTGTCTCTGACAGAGCCGTCTGCAGGGAATCTTTAAAGTCTACAAACTCATTACATTCCCAGAAAAATATGTTCCCAGTAATCTCTTTCTTCCCCATCACACCTCCAACATTTGCTGAGTATCTAAGGAAAAATAATTTGGAGTCTCTCTGTGGCAGGAAAATACCTATGTAAACAGTTCCAAGCAAAGATCCTAAATCTTCTAGACTTTGTTGTATATTTGGGAGACATACTACAAACTGGATGTTCAGTCTAGTACAAGAACTGGATTAGATAAGACTGACCTTTATTGCATTCTAAATTTGTAGGTAATACCCCATTCCTCCACCTCTTCTGATTAAGCTGTGGGAGTTGTCCCAGCTGTTAAGAATACTTCAACAATGATTTCATGAAGAACATAGTACAGTTATGAAGATAACTTACCATAATGAGGTGTTCAAATAGATCACTGTTGCAGTACCTATTTGTTCCTCTAAGGGTACACATTTGGAGTTTTATCACATGTACACGGTGTGATTTCCCTAACTACTTTCTTCCCCTTCTCCCTACAATTTTATTCCCAAAATTCACTCTGCTTTTAACTGTATCTCATACTTTTCCTTTTTCTTAGGAATTTTTTTCTGTCTGTCTTACAAGAAAACTCTGAACATTGTGCAGTTACATGTATCTCTTATAACACCATACTTGGTGGTGGTGGTGGGGTTAAGAGTTCTGGAAAGCTGGGCAAATGGATGGGACCTTTATGGGGAAAGTTCAGTTTGTTAAGAATACTGCTGCAGTGATCTATTTGAGCATCAACCAGTATAAGCTACCTAAACAATTGTACAATATGCAGCCACACTGTTAATATAGTGATACTGGGGTAGACATTTGAAAATACAAAGTGTGGACATCCATCACTGTGAAACTAAAATTTTGAATATCAGTTTTTTATCCCGTGCCCATGGTGTAGGGACCCAGAAGTTTATACTGAACTGGGGTGAGGGGTGAGATGGGGTTACAAGGGAAAAGATGTTCAGAATTACAAAGATTGATTGGTGGCATTCATAATTCTATACTTCATGTTTGTAGTAAGCACCCTGTTGGAGCAGAACTGTGACATAAACTAAGATAAAGCAATGAAGTATCTGCAGAGACTAATGCACTGTCAATTAAAATCCACATTGCTGGCTCCATTAAGATATTGGAGTTGAATTGTGAACTAAGCAAGGTACAACAACATTTGTTCACCTTAGTATTCCCTTTTGCAGTCCATATTTCTTGGGATAGCCTGCCTGCAATCACGAGTCTTCCAGAGCTACACCCTCTCCCAGTGCTCCTGTTGAAACCCTCTCACAGAGGAGAAAGCTCAGGCTTCTCCCTTCCCATAATGCACCAGTCATTCAGATGTCATTTGCTACTTTGAAAGACAGATGCAGTTGCCAAAGTTCAGTGCTGAAAGATAAGTGCTTTTTTCTATCTTTGTTAGGATTTTTTGACCCTTTCAACAGTATCTTCCTTAGCTATTCTCATAACGTTTTTCAGGTTTCTCTCCATTTTCTTTTATTTTACAATTTTGAGCTTCCTGCCATTTTTTTCTCCCTCTTCCCTTTTTAGAACCTATTCATAGTATCCTAAATATCTCTCTCTCGCTGTATGTGTGTGTATGTATATATATATATATATATATATATATATATATATATATATATATATATATATATATATATATATACATATATACACACACACACACACACACACACACACACACACACACACACACACACACACACTGCTATATTCTTAGATTGTTGTAGTGTTGGGCAGTGAGTGCATTGTGGCATTTGTGGCTTTCATCAAGGGTTGTTTTTGTTTATTCCTGTTTTTCCACAGAGAATGTCTGGCAAGGTGTCTAGAGTCAAAAAGTGTTTGGCATGCAAGCACAAGATACTGCCCCAAGACTTGCATGTCAAAAGTGCTTAATGTTTGGGGTCAGCTCACTTGAAAGAGGCCTGTGACCTGTGCTTTTCCTTCAGACCTTAAGCCCTTCTGGACCGGTAGTTCAGACTTATACTGAGAGGCCTTTTCTCTGCCACCATGAGAGAACTGGCCACTTCATTATCTGTCTTTCCCCAACCTAAGAATTCCACACATAAATCTTCAGGAAAAACGTAGGAAGGAGAAGCCTAAGGATAAGGATAAAGAACTTGAAAGTGCTAAGGAATTGTGCAAAAGTTCTCCAGATCCTGCAGGAGTTTCTAGCTTGGATCAGAAGGTTTTATGACCTTTAGACCTGACTGGTCCTACTTTGACTCCAGGCTTGAACCGAGTTCAGATCCAGTCCCTGACTGTGCTTTAAAACCAGCTTTGTCCTTGGAACTGTCCCCTCCACATGTCTGATCCCCAACACTCCAGTTGGAGAGACACAGTCATCAGTGTTCAAGACTGTCTTTGGTAACATCTTCGTCTAGACTGGTGTGGTCCAATCCTCAAAGCCCTCACAGAAGCTGAAATGAATAGGAAGATGACAATCTTTCTGAAGACCCAGATTCAACTAGAGGTTTTTCCTACTTCCCATTTCTGGGAATTGTGTGACCTGTTGCTACTACTCTCCTTTTGGTATCTCCTTCTCTGATCTGACTTTCAGATTAGGTAGTAATTGATCTAGGTACCCCAAGCATGGCAGCCCCATTGGAGCCAATAGTCTGGACTTCTTTAACTCCAACTTTAGATCTCAACATGTCCTTGAGGTGGCATGTTAGTGCCAGGGTCCAAGGGTAGGGGTCGACTCCAAGATTCTCAGAACCATCTCTACAACTTGGGGCCTTGGTTCTTGACAGCACAGTTCCAGCATTGGCTTTGGATCACAGCCAGGCTGAATAGCGAGGAGATCTGTTGGGGTCTCTGGACCCAAGGAGGCCTTCCTTGGGGCTGACTTCAGCTTCAGCTTTTCAGGCCTTTGAAAAGATTTTGTCATATTTGGGAGAGGGGCATCCTGTTCCCACTGAGGTCTGCCCAGAACCTTTGCTGCTTAAGGATCTTTGGTTCCTCTTCATACTCTATCTATGGGACAGCCAAACCCAACTGACCTCAGGCAAGCCTAGCCTTTGGGCTCCTCCAGTGCTTCCTGTTCCATCCTAGACACTCCATCCTGTCATGGGGAGCACAGGAAACATCAGTGTAAAAGAGGTTTTTGGATTCTTCACAGGAGTGCCTCACAGTAGACACTGACATCGATGAGGGGGAAAGATCTCCTTTGGAAGACTTCTCCTTTGGAGAGCTCCATGAATTGCTCAGATGGCAGGGAGGTTGGTCCACTGAGACCCCTTTCCTATGAGGACTCAGTGTTCCTTGAGGCCTTTGGGTCTGGCCCATCTACATCCTGTATGGTTCTTCCTACAGACAATTTAGTTGATCTCATGTCCCAGTGGGCTTGGAGGTACAGTAGTTGTATGTGTTGGAACTGACACCCTGTAAGCTAAATTTTAGTCTCCTCAGAGACAGGTGTACAATGGAGTAATGGATCCCCTGTAGATGCTATCATGGTGGAGGTGGCTACTAAGAAGGAACTGTCTTGGGAAATTTCCTTTGTCCGTTCTTATTACACGGAGTCTTGGATTTTGGACAGATGAAAGCAAGTATATGCTAAAGCAAGATTTGCTCTGTGTGCACTAAACTCTTATGTAGAGGGATTTTTCTAAAGAGCTCTCCATGTCCCTCTCTAGTGCCATAACAGCAGAGTCCAGGAAACTGCTGGAATTGCAGTTAGCTGCCATGCAATCCATTTCTAAAGTGTCCATGCTCCTATTGTTCAGTGCCGCAGATGGCACCTCAAGAACAGCAGTTACCAGCATTACCATCTGCTGACATGCCTGGAAACATATGCGCGACTTTGCAGAGAACTTTAAGATAGCTTTTCTAAATGCTTCTTTTGAGTCCACCCTTTTAGGAACTAAGGTTAAGAATACTCTTACCAGGAATTTGCAAGAAGGAAAAACTCCACCTGCCAATGGAATTTGTTTTCCACCCCTGCAAAGGTCTTTTTCCTGTAAGGAAAATACTTGTGATTCTATAAGTCCCAGAGTTTTGCTCCAAACACTCCCAGAGACAGAACTCCCCAGGACAGAGGGGTGAATGCCAATGGCTATCATCCAAGAGGCAGACATGGTCCACAACACCAAGAGTTTTGAGGTCCATTTACTGACAAACTCTTTCAGTATTCCTGAATGTTTGCCTGACTGCACTACTCTGGAAGTAGTCAGGGATGCTTGTTTCTGCACCCACATTCTTGGTCAACCATTTATTTTCTCTCTTCTCCAAATATAAGCTTAAAATCTCTTCCAAACTCACCCCCTGACAATGAGGGGCAATGCTTTAACAATCTTAAAGCTGCTAAAAGTACAGTTGTGTACACTTACCATAAATGTAGATGTTCTAGTGTATTCACTGTTGCAATCATCACATTTGGGTTATCTGTCTGCAGGTAGCCCTCAGCCAGCCTGAATACCAGAGTCTTACTTTACATGTGTTTGTCCATAGGAATCACAGTCAATTGGGAAAAGGCAGCACTGGAACCAGTTCAGGCATTCAAATCTATAGGTTGCCACCTGGACACTACCTATCAGACAGCCAAACGTCCTGCAAGTAGACTGTCATTGTAATATCTGCAAGCTTCTCATGCGCTACTGTAACAGCATCTCCATCTCACTTGATTCTTCATCCTTTGAGATCCATGGCAACATCAGTCACACTCGTACCTCATGTGAGGTTTTACATGAGAATCCTTCAGTGGGTCCTTTCTGTCTAGTCATCTATTCTCCATCACCCAATGAATTATCCTGTCAGACACAGCCAGATTTGCAAAAGGCATATTTAGTGGTGGATAACATTCCTTCTGATTCCCTTAGACCACCCCTTTGTCTTTTCCCTGTCATGGACAATGCTGTGTATGGATGCATCCCTTCTGTATTGGGGGGGCACTGTGAAAGGAGAACAGTGCAGGGCACCTGGTCCTAGACAGAGACCAATCTTCACATCAATATACTGGAGATGTAGGCAATCTTCCTTGAGCTACAGGCCTTTTAGTACCACCTACTCCTGGGTGTGAACACTATTCAGATGGGCAATATGTCTGTTGTCTGGTACATCCACAAGCAAGGCAGAACCATTTCTTATATCCTATATTGAGAAGCCATGAGGGTCTGTCAGTGGGCAATGTCTTCCCAGCTCTTCTTGAAATACACATTCCAGGGAAATCCAATATTTTAACTGGCAAATTGAGCATATTGATTCTTCTGCCTCATAAGTGGTCTCTCAATCTGGTGGTGGCATTCAAAATTCTTCAGCCACTGGGTCAGCCCTGCTACAATCTGTTTGCAGTTCTGTGCAACACCAAATGCCCTAATCTTGCAGGCAGTACAGTTCCTGAGGGATGATCTGGTCATCCTTACTTTTCCCCAGGGCTCCTTATGCTTATCCTCTGACCCACATATAGCCAAATTCCTTCAGAAAGCAGCCTAGTGCAAGGCAAGAGTGACTCTCATTGCCACCTTTTGACCCCATCAGGTTTGGTTTCCCATTATTTGGTCTCACCTAGTTCACCCACCTTGAGTCCTGAATCCCAGTTTGAATCATATCTCTCACCCATCCAGTGGTCTTCACCTGGATATCAGATCTCCCAATCTAACAATTTTATTTCTCCAATTATGGCTAGAAACCCCAGGCATTCTACTGATGTTCATATCCCAACCTCTTCTCAAAAGCCCCCCACCAGAAAGATTTACAGAAGTAAGTGGTAGAGATTTTCTATTTAGGCATACTACAAGGATCTGGACCCTGTTTGGCACCTTTTCCACTATTTTGGAGTTTTTAGTGGATATTTTTTGACCAGGGGTCAGTTACACTATGATTAAAGTTCAGTTCGCTGCAATTTCAAATGTCCACATAGGCGAACATGCTCCATAGACTTTTTAAAGGGTACTTTTTGTTGAGTCCTGGTATGTCTCTGGGATATTACTATTTTATTCCAGGACCTTACTATTGCCCTCTTTGATCCTGCAACTACTGTTGACCTGAAATTTATATCCTGGAAAATGCTCTCTTTGGTAGCTGTTACATCTGCTAGGAGGATTTCCTGAAACATCTGTCCTGGAAAATGCTGGTTTTGTAGCTGTTATATCTGCTAGGAAGATTTCAGAGTTACAAGCTCCATTGTGTAAGCCTCCATATTTAGTCTTTCATAAGGATAGGGTGTCTGTCAGGACTAATCCTGATTTTCTGCCTGATGTGTCCTCATCATCTTCCTCGAATCAGACTATCCATTGACTGTTTTTCTTTCACAATTTTTTAACAAAGGTGAATATCAATTGCACACACTAAATGTTCACTGCCAGCTGCACTTCTACTTCCATTGCACAAAACACTTTGGAAAATGTGACCCTTTGTCTACTTCTCTAAGGCTAAGTTGTCTTCCAGTGTCTCTAACATTACCTTGTCAGGGTGGCTGTCTGACTGTAAAGCTTTTGCTTATGAATCTAAAGGGCTGTCCTGGCCCTACAAACCAAAAGTGCACTCTACTAGAGTAGTTGCTGTATCTAAAGTTTTCTTCAGTAGTGTCCCTATTGATGATGTGTGCAGCTTCTACATGGTCTCCAGTTCATACTTTTATTTCCCATTATAAGCTTGATCTACAGTCTAGATCAAGGACCTGCTTTAGTTTCATTATTTTCTGGAATATCCTTTCATAGTACCCCACAGTGTTTATGTATCTGGGGACTCTATCCCAATTGTTGAGGCTGATGAAAAAGGTATCATGTACAAGAGTTATCTACTTAACCCAATGCTACATTCATGTTTCCTTCTTCTGCCCATCTCAACATTACCCCGTACCATCTCCTACCAAACTGTCATCTCTCTGTGGCTGTTGCTGGAACCCACTCATCTCAGCCAGAGCCTTGGTTGGTAGCAATCCATTGGTTTGCATCCTGATCTCCTAACATTATTTAATGATTAAGGGAGCCTCATCTGGATGTTGTGATATCTTGCTGTATGGGGCAAACTCAATCTGAAGGTCTGGTAGGGTGGCAGTGCATTATGTGAAGAAGAGAAGTCTGAACCTTGGCGCCAAAAATCTAGTCTAAAGTGTCTAACTGCCCCATTTGGATCTGATATCCACAATTATTGAGAAGGACGGAGGAAGAGAATAAGTATCTATTATTATGGTAAGTAAATACCTTTTGTTTATGGGCTGTCATGGCATCATCCAATGTCATTGGGAAGCTATCGTCAGAAGAGTAAACATTCTGAGAAAATAGAGAAGCTTAGAAAAAATGAATACACAATCAACATGTTTCCTAATGTCCAGCAATTATATACGTTGTGAGGTGCTTTTGCAGCCCCCAGTTGCCAAGTCTTTATCACCCAAGGCCTTTGATGTGACTTCACAGGTGCCTACTCCTTCAGTTTATGGCATTTCTCCTGGACTGACATACTGAGGCTCATTCAACAGTTAAAGAATTTTCAGAGACTCGTATTATAATTAGAGAATGGAAAGGTGGGTTCCCCAGGATCTTTGTGAGGAAACTGCCATAAACAATGTTTATGCCTTTATTCCCAGTCAGTAACTAGACATGTCAGTTTCTGATCTTGGGAAGCATGAAGTACTGAAATTTAAACAGACGCAGCACAGCTTGCCTCTGTCTAAGTAGGGAAGTGCCTCAGCCTAGTCCTGTTTTCCGGCTTCCTCTTCAGATTCCCTGGTTCAGCTGAACAAAAGTGTTGTCCTTTATTAGCTCCAAGACGCCTGAGCTGGATTCACATTTGATGTCTGGAGGCCCTTCTAAGAAGAGAATGGTGGCTCCAGCAGTGGAGGAATCTGTCTCCACTGACTCTGAAGCTGATGAGATGGCATATGTGGGTAACTTCCCATCAGCAGAGAATCTAGACTCAGGAAACTGAAGTCACCCTGTACTCTATAGATACTCTTCATAGAAGGAAGGGAATGTTCCAGTATGAATACAAGGGGTATCTGATGCTCATTAGTGGTTTAGGGCCTTTGCTGGTCTCCCCAAAGCTAGGTCACTATCATTTCCACCAGTGCTAGACATCCTGGAGCCTGACTCTCTTAGTTCTTCTCCTAGGAAGCCTAATAATGTTTTATAGGGTCAAGGATTCCCATAAGTACCTACACTGACCCACATGTGGTGCCCCTGGATCTCAGAAAACTAGCAGGCTTGGCCTCTACCCTTACCATATTAAATGACAAGGAGAGCAGAATTCATAATAGATTTGGTTTGAAAATGTATACTGTTGCTACCCTTTCCTTCAGATCTTTAAACTGCCAGTCTCGCATGCTTTCATATTAACAAAAAAAAAAAAAAAAAAAAACACTAAAACACTGAGAGGAACCAGAAGATACAATTTTATTCTAGAACTTTCAACCATCATGAAATAAGGACTTCAAAAACATTTATTTATTTTATTTAACATCTGTTTACTGGGAAAGTCTGACTTGGAACAAGCCAGTTTTCAGCAGAGACCTGAGGAGAAATGCTCCAGACACATGTCTGTAATGTGGGAGGAAACTGGAGCACCCAGAGGAAGCCCACATGAATGCAGGTAGGACATGCAGACTCCAAATAGAAGGCACCCCAGCCAAGAATCAAACTGGAAACCCCCCTGCTGTAAGGTGACAACACAAACCACTGCATTACTGCGCAATCTGATAAAAACAGTAAAAAAATGAAATAAGTATATTTAAATCATTACACATAGTAACGTAATTCAATCATAACAAATTGTAAATCCTATGATTCAATATGTACAATAAATTAAATTAAAATTAATAACAATATAAGAAGATACAACCTTTCCTAACTAAAATTAAATGTTATTAAATTTCATTTTAAAATGGGGTTAATAGACATGTTTTCATTGAAGCCTGTGTGTTTTTCAGAGATGTAATTGACAAATTAATTCATCATACAATTAAAAAACTCTCAAAATCAGCCCCATCAACATTTTTTCAATACTGAAAAATAACTTATTGAAATTAAAACATATTTGACTGTGTTTTACTAAACCATTAGTGGATTATTTTTGTGTAACAATGCTGGTAATTATGTCTCCTGTCATTTTTTTTCCAATATAAAAATGCTGGACATGAGAAGCATAAAGCAACATTAATGTGATGATTCTGCTTATGACTGACGTTGATATCCAATAAAATTAGCTTCCAATTAGTATCCAAAATGAGCAACATTGTGAACAGAACCCACATTTAAACAAACCTGCAGATCTATTAATATTTTTTGGAATCTCATTTTTAAAGAAGCTTTTTCAAATTGAGCCCTCACTTATTATTGAGGTTAGGTCTTCTGCCTTTGACAATAAATCATCGGTAGTTTTTACAAATTTCCCTGTGTTTATAAATATCATGTCAAAATAGGACTACTGTCACTAGAACAAGGAATGAGCAGAGCACAAGAAAAATTCATACCTATCTTTCTGTTGACAAAAGATGGTGGAGCCAATAAAACAGACTGAAAAGGATAAATATCATTTTGCCTTAATTTCCATGTTGACATATAACTTAATGGGACAGTGTCTATCCAAGTACATGTTCTTCAAGAGTTCCATCTCTTTCAAAAAACACTCATTCCTAGAAATAATTCTGAGCAATCTAATCAACTGCCCTTTAACAACACTCATTTTCACTTTCAAGGAATGGTTAATATTGAAATGTACCACAGGTAAAGGTGAATTTTCAATAAAGTATTGAAAACTCATTGTTTCTACATTTTTTTAAACAGTGATGTCCAAAAAGATTAATCAAATCCTGTGACACATTCTATGTAGAAGTTAAGAAAGAGGTGGCTGTGTGTAGATGATTAAAAAATCCTGCAAGGAATCATGGCTACTAGTCTACAAAATAAAAATTATTGTCTACGTACATCAAATATGCATTTACAAATAGAGAAAATTTGCTATATTAAGCATATATCCCTTTTCCCAAAAAGCTAAAACTAGTTTTGCAAAAATGGGAGCTGGAGCTGCACTCATGGCCACTCCAGACCACTGTCTGAAGTATTCTCCTTTGAAATCTATCTATCTATCTATCTATCTATCTATCTATCTATCTATCTATCTATCTATCTATCTATCTATCTATCAATCTCCCTATCTATCTATGTGTATTAGTAAGAACAATTTCCTTAAAAATCAAAAATTAAATCAATACTGTCATAACAAAGTCAGCCTCTGATATGTTTCTCAGCAAATCCAACCCTACCCTTTGAGTGATAACAGTAAATAGATTAGCAATACCAGTTGTCACAAACAAAAAGTCTGACATTGAATCTCTCTTAAAACTTCAAGAAAATCCCCCACATTTTTCAAAAGCATTGGAAATTTCTGTAAGATGCCTTTTAACTTTGCATCCACAACCATGCCTTAGGGTTTCATTTTGCTTCCCCCCTGCAGATATAATATCTCATAGGGAGATCAACATTATTTTTATGGATTTTAGGATTCCCATACCTGAGTGGCATAATGTGAAGTTTGACAGTCAAAAAGTAAATAAATCTGAAGAAATACGCTGTTCCACTAAGATCAGTTTAAAAATAGTCAGTCTGTTGACACACTATTTTCAATTCATTCTTAGACTTCTTGAGTATAAAAACAATCATTATTCAACATGGTGCAGTGATTTGTGTTGTTGCCTTACAGCAAGAGGTTCTTTGGTTTGATTCTCAGCTGTGGTGCCTTCTGTGTCGAGTTTGCATGTCCTGTGGGTTCCCTCTGGGTGCTCTGGTTTTCTCCCACGTTAGAAAGACATGCATCTGGAGCATTTATCCCTGCGACTCTGCTGAAAATTGGCTCTTTCCAAGTCAACTTTTCTGGTAAACAAATGTTAAATAAATAAAATATTGTTTTGTTTGAATAATCAATAGCATTCATTAAAACCACACCCCCATCCTTATCTGGTTTCATAATTTAGACTGAGCTAACAGATAAATCATTCAAAATCTCTTTCTCACACCTATATATTATAAAAGTTTTGCTTTTGTTTCTGTCCCCAATAACAGTCTGATATCATTTTCACATATAGTTTCAAAAATATGCAAATGTGGAACCAATGAATGATTATATAAACTATGCCTTTGAAGACATTTCTCAACAATGTCATCATTGTGATCAGACAAAATTGCCAGTTGTAACTTCCTAACATATAATTTTAATTAAAATAACTTATTAGTTACACTGGCCCTTTTAGTAGAGATAAAGGTAAAACCTTTTTTAAACAGAGACATATAGGCATCCATAATATGAATATTAACAAAAGCGTAGGTGTGAAAATGGATGTGTCCAAACTTATTAAACATGACAGCCTGTTTGAAAGTAGTATTATTGCAAACACTTCCTTCATTATTAAGATGCCGTCCCATATCCAAATCAGATTCCTTCATTAAAGAGATAAGGAAAACCAGAAAAATCATTATCTAAAAAAGAATCCAGTGCAGTTTGTTTTTCAAACCAAACATTCACTTCAGAGAAAGTCAGCACCATTGCTGACATGTCCTATTCTGTAGGCTGTCCCTGTGATCAGACTGCTGTTAAAAGTATGTGTTCTTCTGGTGGTAGTTCTGATCATCTATCCTTGCAGAACTTCTTAAAGGGACGTATTCTAAACATCTACTTGTGTATTAAGTTGTGAATTAAAAGTATCAAAGTTAGAACTCCCTGAATGATTAGATTCTGATACATTGTTGTTTTGATAGTTCAACCAAATGTTAAAATTATTGTTAAGGATGAGGAATCTTAAGTCTTCTTAATTCTTGCATTTTTGACAAAAAAGGGGATAGAATTTGTTGTCAGAGTATTCTCTGCCATCACAATCCAGTTTTCCTGGATCAAAGCAAATTCACATTTATTAACTTGGAAAGTCCGACTTGGAACAAAGCCAATTTTCAGCAGAGGCCCAGGGAGAAACGCTCAAGATGCATGTCTTGAATGTGGGAGGAAACCCACACAAACGCAGGGAGGACATGCAGACTCCACACAGAAGGCACTCCAGCCGAGAATCGAATCAGAGAACCTCTTGCTGTAAGGTGACAATGCTACCACTGCACCACTTTGCTGTCCATGGTCCTGTAATTTAACAAACACACTATCAGATTAGTTTTTGCAGGGTGAAAACAATAGGTATTCCATAATCAATTTATTCAAACTTTCAACTTCAGCTGATAGTACATCCATTGACTTGGCATTGTGTTTTATTAAAATTTCTAACTGAATATGAGTTTTGTTGAAAAATGCTTAAAGTTCTTGATGCTAACAAAGAACTTTATTTCAAAACATTCAGAAAATTATATATAAACCTGTAGGAATGTGGCATAATATTATCCATTCCAGGAAGTACATGTTGTTTTGAGTTGTAAAGATTTGAATGAAAAACCCCTCTTTTTAAATTCAACAGCCTGGTTCTTCAAAGGAGACCTGGCAGTTAAATTAGAGACTGAATTGACATTATATTTTAAGGCTGTCAGAGAAACAAATCATGCACTAACTTTTAAAGAGCTACTGTCATCACCAGCAATAACAATGACATTCAAGTTCTTCTCTTGCTGTCCATTAAATAAATTAACCTGCATCAAGTCTTCCAACACACACACATCCTGAGAAGACATATGTACACTGAACTAGGATTGCATGAAATACAAAGAGAGAGAGAGAGAGAGAGAAAAATTCCGAGAGCTCAGGGAAATTTCAAGACGGCTGCACACTGATCAACAGCTTAATTTCAGCTCTCCTAAGGTGAACATGGAAACTGAGAAAAGGGAGCCTGTGAAATGGTTTTTGGGGGGTAAAATTCAGTTATTGGCTAGTAAGTACACTGCCTGGATGATAGTAAAGAAGAAATCTAGAGAACCTGAACGAAAATAACCAGAAAAAGTGAAGAGAAAACACTGTCTGGTTGAATCCTGCAGCTGTTCAGCAAAAAAACAATTCAAGCTTCATCTTTGGTACAAGTGATAACTTCCAGTAACTTAGAGGTAAAAATTATTCAAGTATACTCAGAGGTGATTAAAATAAATGAAATACTGAATAAATAAATCAACTCAAATAAAAGGATGGAAAAATGGAAGAAGCTTTAATTAGCTACTCAGATGAACTAAAAACATGCAAAAAAAATCAGAGATTGAAAAGAAGAAAAGTCTGGATGAGTATGAGGTTTCTCAAGAAGAGCTGTTTCAAAAAAATAGAGGTAGAAGACAGAGCACACATAGAAAACCTGAGATTTTCTACTGTACCAGAGAACCTGGAAGGAAGAGAGTATATTATGTTTATGAAAACACAACTAAACAACCAGACTGGTGTTCCACAGCAAGATTTTTTTAATTGAAAGGTCACATTGGATGATGCTGTAAACATAGCCAAGAGAAAGCAGCCAATACCTATATTACTAAAGACACAATTATACCAGCAGAAAGAGCTGGTCTTGACAAAACTATGTCAGAAAGGAAAAGTATTAAAAATTGAAGACAGCAGAGTGTTTGTGGAAATGATTACTCACTGTACACCAAACAGAAGAAACACAAATTTATCTCATCAATCAGGGAATGTCAAGAGGCAGGTATGAGATTCAAACTGCTAGATCCAACTGTCTCCAGAATATTTTTCATGAAGGATTACATACATTTTTGGATATAGAACAGACTGTGGAGGAAATACAAAAGTTTATCCAACAAAAAGTGAGCCAGCAAGCAGAAGGAGATTCTGCTTCTCATTCTTCTGACAATAAAGCTCATACAGAGACTTTTTCACTGAAACCTTTTCTGTTGTTTTAAAGGAAATATTTGGTAGACAGAAAGAAGCACAGGAGTTAATGAGAACAAGCAAGAGTATCTTGGACTTGAACCAAAGTCTGGTGTTGAGAGATGAAGATGATAATCAAGAAGAACAGCAACAGTGAAATTAGTGAATAAATGTGAAACTATAAAGCATGAATTACATTTGTGAAATGTGTCTTTTTCGAAGGTGTGCAAGCTGTTTTCACATCTGGGAGGGAAATATAGCTAAAAAAGAACAGGCAGCAATTGGTCTAAGAGGGAACACAGGCTGTAGCATGTGCTTTAACATGGGTAACCTTAATTTTAGATTAGTTAATGCCTGTGGGTGCAACTGTTCATTTGGGACAATTGTTCCTATCTGGAGGGCTGAACTTCGTTTGTTGAAAATGAACATAGTTTTTTGTGCCTTTGTTCTAAGTACACATGGGATACGTCTGTTCTCAAAATGCATTTTGTTTTTTGTTTGAGGGTATTCATGAAAGCAAAAGATCTTGAAAATTTGACATTGGTTCAGATGGGAATAAGAAATAACTATATAGAAGATTAGCTTGCCAAACAGTGTGTGCATGTAAGACAAAAATTGGAAGTACACATGCAAAAACTGTCATGTGTAATAGGTGGGAAAATATTTTTTTAACATAATGGCTACTCTAGGCATACTATCTTGGAATGTAAATGACCTTACAGATACAGGCAAAAAGGAAAGAATACTGAATTACATTAAGAAATGCTGAATGCAAATAGCAATGCTACAGGGGACACATTTGCAAAGAAATGAACATGTGAATTTGACGAAGAATGGATTTCAGTATGGATATTCAGCAGAATATCAGGGACAAAGGAAATGGGGAGTAATAATACAGATAGCTAAGGATTTCCAATAGTGATAAAAGAGGAAAAAAAGCAATAATGATAGAGTTGTGGTGTAAGGGGCTATTGGGGGGGGGGTTTATACTAACATATAGTTACATTCCGACAAAAAAAAATGCTAGTGTGAAGCTCAAGAAACTTTTGGGAGAAATAATAAGCTTTTAGCAGGGAATATTGCTTATAAGTGGCTATTGGAAATTGATTTGTAATAATGAGGATGTATCAGATGGATCTAAAAGGTAAATACAACAAACAAGGGTTCACTTCTGAAGAGATTTATGGAAATATTTGGTAGGGAAGATGTGAATTCAGCAGTAGGATCTCTGACAGAATTTACATATTACCCCCAAGCTACAGTAAATGGGGTGGACTGGATAGAATATATGTTTCCAAGGTGCATGTGCATTTAATCCACGATGTCAACACACATGCAATAACTATTTCAGATCATGCTCCAATAAAAACTAAGATAAAAATGTAGGATAATCAAGTAAAAATGAGACACTGGTATATTTTCCAACTACCTGTTAAAAAGCGAGGAATTCAAGGAATGGATAGTGGAAAGAGTTAAGGCATGAAAGAAAGAAAGAACCAGCTCTTGATTTCAGTATTTTTTGGAAAGTGGTGGATTCTAGAAGTATTCTAGAGGCAAAACAATGATCCTTTATACTTTTACAAGCATTACAAATTGGATTCTTTTCCAGGTCCAGAACAGGCTTTGCTAGGACCATTTTCCAGGGGCTTCTGGATTCTTAGTTCTTTCTCCTTTTTAGTTTTTTAAGCTATAGTAATCTACATGTATAGCTTGGGCTACTGCATCAGTGATCTAATGTTGAACATAATAGACCAGGAACAGACGAAACATGAGGCAACTTCAAGGTCAGTTGAGAAAGATAATCCCCCCAAAAGAAGGTTTAGCCAGAAACCATGCTACCATTTCAGCGCTTCATTACATAAACACACATGAACTCACACTACTTTCAATACTCACACTGTATAGCTTTACACTCATGCTTACCTTCATAAAAATAGCAACACTCACACTACACATAGGCTCTCAGTACCCACACTGCTTACTTTTACAAAAATGCCTATAGTCACACTACACACAGTATTCCACCACTCAGTCTATACTTCACCTTATAAGCTGATGATGTTCTCATTGTTCCAGGCAATGTTTAACACAGATCTTTGATATAAGCAGTATCTTTGGAGCATTTGTTGGGAATGAAGAACAAAGGAACATTTGGGAAGGCTGCTTTTGTAGCAGCACTTAGCAGATCTGATTGGAACATTTGATTTCACTCCTCCAGTGTTCTAGCACAACAGTATTTGCACATTAGATTTAAAAGCACAGTTGTGGTTGGCTGTAGAGCTGTGCAGCCTTTAAGTAGAGCCAGGAGGAAGAAGGCATCAGCCCATAAAATGCCACTAACAAAGAGAAATAATATTATTTTATCTTCTTTTAAACCATTTTCTCAGCTTTGATTTTTAAACATCTTATTAAACATGACATTTTAAAAAGTGACATAGGTATATACATATATACCAATGTATGTCAGAAAGTCTTTCTATGTGGCACATCTTATAACCAAAGGTTTCACATCCAGGAAGAAAGAGGTCATCATCCCTCTCTACTTATCCCTCATTAGACCAATCATCGAATATAATGCCCTGTTTGGCATGTAACTGACCAGACACCTACAACAGCTGGAGAGGCCACAAAAGTACCTCACAAAAAGGATTCTAGGCCTTAAACACATTTCCTACATGGACAGACTCAAGAAACTTCAGCTGTTCTGTCTCTTATCATCTACTTAGAGGTGATCTCTGCTTGACTTAGAAAGCCATGTCCGACCCTGCCCTACTTGAAATGCTACACCTAAAGAAATCCCAATCCCCCCATGCCACACACTCCAGAGAACACAACCTCATTACCACAATTAACAGAACATGCTGGAGGGACAGGTTCATCTCCCAAAGACTGCCCATACTCTGGAATAAGCTTCCCATTCATGTCAAGTAGAGCACCTCACTGGCCCTCTTCAAGAGAAATCTTGAGTGGGTGGGTAACAGAAAGTTCGCTCCAGGGTTTATTCCAGTTGTCCTACTGGATAGTGACACTGTGAACTAACATTGGGTGGCACGGTGCCTTGGCAATTTTTTTTGGCTAAGCTTGCAATGGCTGCAGGGCCATTAGCCTAGTACACACCTATGAACCTATGAAAACAAACCACAATAAGGATTCCTTATTTTCATACAGTGTATTTGTGTGTGTTCATGTATGTATGTATGTATGTAGTGTGTGTGTGCGTGCGTGTGCGCGCGCACGTGTGTGTGTGTGTGTGTGTGTGTGTGTGTGTGTGTGTGTGTGTGTGTGTGTGTATATATATATATATATATATATATAAATATATTACATAAATTGCTCAGTTCTTGCCTTCCAATAGATTTCTCTCCTCTTCAACATTGTTCTGCATGTATTGTTCCCACAGATTCCATTTATTTCTATGTAATTTGCTCCTTTACTTTTCTAAAGATCTCCCCTCCAGTTATTTATCTCCTTTGCAATATTCAGTACTTCAGTTACAGTTTATTGGTTTCCATTTTCCTGTAACCAATTTTTGGCCTGCCAATACATCAAACTTAATAAGGCTTAGCTATGTCTGAGCAATTCAGATCACAGAGCACATCTCAAAAGAATCATCTCCTTAGTTACAACCATTTGCTATCCAAGCATTTCTGATAAAATACTCTGTAGGGAATTTTAAAATCTGCCAGCTTGTTATACACCCCACAAAAAAAAAAAAAAAATCTTCATAATTACATCTCTCTTTCCCATCACACTTCTAGCATTTGCTATTTACCTGAAGAAAATTATCTGAAATCTGCTTAGAGTACAAAAATATCTGTACAAACATTTCCAAGCAAAAATCCTAAACCTTCTAAACTTTGTTGCATACCTGGGAGTTGTACAGATATCCTCCCATTGTTCCTTTGTATATTACCTTTGCACTCTCTTCCTAATCTTTTAAATTTCCCCTTATTTTTATCATTGTCATGCAATATTTTATATGCTCTACTAATTATCCCTTTTTAACAGTAACTTCTAATGTTCATCATTTGATCACTGTTACAGTAGCTTAAGTTATATGGAATGTATTCTTCCAAGGATCAGAGGACCAGCCAGCTTCTAAAGCCTCAGGACATCTTCTGTATGCTCTTAACTCTGCAGAGCTCGAGAAGAGTGGTATAAAAATAGTGGTAGGATGACAAACTTCAGAATTTTCTTGCTTCTGAAGTACCAGCAAGTCTCACACTTTACTGCAGCTTTGAGGGATTTGGCAGTTGGCTATCACTTCACAAAGTTGGGAAGATAAGTACTCTGTTGGAAACTATATTCCATTTTTTGAGAGGAAAAAAATTATACTTCCTGTCATAATTCATTGCTAGGAATTATGGTTAGTAGTTTTAGCAGTTCTGTCCAGGAGAAGAGAGCAATACTAGGCTTCCTCTACCTGCTTATCAGTCATTTTTTTAATATAGTGATAGATCTGGTCCCTGATTCTCTGACTTTCCCTCTCCATTCCATAAGAAGAGAAAAGTTGTTAGGAAGGCTTAGGTTTCGACTCCTTTTTCTTGTTTACCTTGACCATCAGTGGTGATGACACTTTGCCCATATTGGAGTCATTAGTTTCTCTCTGTCCCTCTTGTGTTGCTCCTTAGGAAGCCTCTAAGGACCAAGATACAGGCACGTCTGCAAGAGCTGCTCAGCTGTCTGCTTTGGGTGAGGGGAAAATCACTTTTGCTGGCTTTGACAGAGGGAGTGGATGATGTTCCTTTGCAGGGCTTCACTGAGGAGCTTGATTCTGGGAGAAAGGACCATTCTTCAGGGACACTCTTTTTTATTTGGGACTCCCTATGTCCCCCTTCAGCTAAGGCAGATAGATAGGATTGGTTGGAGTTTGTTAAAGGCTTATTTAAAGTCTTTCAATCTTTACAGTCTGGGTCTTCATTTCATTTAAAAAGGAAAATATACCATTCTCTATCAGATTATTTCTGACTCTTACTCTGAGGTACAGGAATTAGACCATGATTTTCAAGTTCCTTCTCTACAAAATGGGGAATCTGACTCTGGGTAAACCCTTTCTTCAGACTCTCCACCTGAAAAGTTATCTTTTTTCTGATACTATTGCCGAATGGTGTTATTTTGGTGGGAACAAAAATAAGTAAACAAACAAATACCGAAGTCCCAGCAAATATTTATGACTTGCTACAGGTGGGTTCTCCACAGCTTGCAGCTATTTCCCCTGATTTTATAGACTTAGAGGATGCCTTGCTTGCAGCCAGCAGTTTGCTTGACAGCCAACCACTAGGCCTTAGAAGATATGATAAATTTTATAAAGTTAACAATTTTATAAGGTTCCCCACTCACAAAAATTTCTTTTTATTAGAATGCTTTTTATTGAAATTGGCTTTGTGGCTCTGTCCCTCTGTGGTTCTGTCTTGCTAAGCCGATTTCAATAAAAACTATTCTAATAATGACAAAGGGACAATACTGTAGTCTTTTAAGTAAAATGTCCCTCTGTCATTAGCGAGAGAATACATACAGACACACACACGCACACAGAAGCACACACACACACACACACACACACACACACACACACACACACACACGCATCAGTTCCATTCAGAATAACATGGACATACATAGATGTGTACACACACGCAAACACATACACAGACACACACTCGCATCTCCCTACATAATCTCCTTCACGTACACACACGCACACACACGCGCACACACACATGCGCGCACACACACACACACACACACACACACACACACACACACACACACACACACACACACACACACACACACACACACACAGAGTCAGAGTGGGATCCTCTGTTCAGATGTGATGGAAATCTTCTGGTGCTTTGTGAATGTAGCAGTAAGTGATGTAACATGTCAGTGAGTCCAAGTGCACTCCATGTTGGAAAATATGCTGCAGTATTTAATGTGCTATTATATAATTTTTTTCAAGCATTTCTTACTAGTTAGTTAGTCCTGTTTTATTCCGTATCTGAATCAATACATACCAAAAAGGAAAATTGATGTGTTAACTTTTCTTTTAGTAAACCAACAGAAGTTTTCAGATATAGTCATCTCAAGCATCAGACTGGTTGTATTGTAAACCATCTGTAAATCCAGCAAGACATTACCACCTACATTATATTACTGTACAAGTATCTTTCTTTCCTTTGCAGTGTTATAGTACTTTTAGCAGCGTAACATCCAGGCCATTACAAATACCCAAAATACAACCATAATCTTTTGTTTCCTGTCACTGAAACTTAGTAGGCTAAGGTAAGCAACTGTCCTTTAGGCTTGATTACCTTGCTATGTGCAGTTATGACCTGTAAGAGGAAAATATATGACAATGGGAGGTGTCCATTTATTTCAGAGAAAAAAATATTTTCTCTAAGTGTTGCTGAAGCTATGACGCTGTCTGAAACGGTATGATAGAAATCAAAACAAGTGAAATGCTGTAGTTGTGAATTTTATTTTAATAGAGTGAAAAAAATATTTACATTACTTAAAGATGTTAGTTATCTCACAAAAAGTATTCCGTTACAAATGTATCGTTTCAGATGAGAAAATGAAACAATTATAAATGCAGGGAAAATGACTTAGCTTATTTGTACAACCTTGTACTTTGTATTCTGGGTAATAAATGTAATTTACAGATTACTGCCTGTCCTTTTTGCAGGAGAGGCATGATTTTGGGCAGTTATGTTCCCGTGGGTGAGGGTTCTAGAAAATTCAAAAATATCCTTACATTTTAGAAGAAAACCACTTAAAACTTAGATAATTGTGGAAAATCTGGTTTGATTGGTTTCAGTTCTAAGGTCTGGGGTGATAGTGTTCTATAATTTGGCTACAGAAAGTTAGTATAAAAACTCACCATAAATATTATTTTATTTAGATGCTTGCAAAATGTTATAAAGGATGGACATTTATTAGCTTGAACAGTATTTTTGTGGGTAATTTTTAATTGATTGAATGCCATGAAATGATGTAGCTGTAGCCACTTTTTATTATTAGAATGCTTTTTATTGAAACTGGCTTTGTGGCTCTGTCACACTCTCGTCAGACAACAGAAAAAACACTGAGCTTCTTGTCAACAAGGGACACACTCACAAAGACATGATAGAACCACAGAGGGACAGAGTGGGCACACACACACACACACACACACACACACACACACACACACACTTGCATCTCTGTACATCATTCCCTACACACACACACACACACACACACACACACACACACACACACACACACACACACACACACACCACACACACACACACACACACCCTGAGTGCCAGAGACACAACAATACAAGACAGAAATAATGCTAAACTGTTTGTCAGCAAGGGACACACCCACAAAGATGTGACAGGACCACAGAAGGACAGAGTGGGATGCACTGTACTACAAATGGCTTTAAATGAAAACCTACATAATTTCCTAAAAACACACACACACACACACACACACACACACACACACACACACACACACACACACACACACACAAACAGTCGCATCTCCCTATGGATCTAATGTACTTCATCAAAAGAACACTTCTTTGAAAAAGAACAATAGACCCACACTTATGTGAAAGTGCACTTAACCGAAAGTGCACTTTCACGAAGAACGTTTCAAAGAACTGACCAGGAACACCAAAACAATTTTTTTGCAGGTGGGAAAGCTCCCCTGCACCCCCCTACTTAAATATACCAACTCCAAGATCGCACTACAGTGGGGAAACAGGTAAATTCCCTTTTCCCCACTGTAGTGTGCTTTGGCGCCTCAGTGTTCCTTAACGGTTTGTTGAACCGTTCTTCGTGGAAGTGCCCTTTTGGTTAAGTGCACTTTCGCGAAAGTGTGGGTCTACTTCTCTTTTTTGAAGTGATGTAATTTCACTGAAGATAAGTAGACCCCTCCCTAACACTACAGACAATATTTTACTTAGAGTAAAAAGTACAAAAATAAAAATATAAAAATTTTTTTTTGAAAAAAGAATGCTTTTTATTGAGTCACTCTAAAAAGTAAAAAATAAGGAAGAGTGAAAACTGAAAAACAAACACAGACAAGCTGATTTCAGATAAGCATTCAAGGTTGGTTTTGCTGATTTCTGCTACTTCTGGTACCTCATTATCACAATCAGCAAAACCAACCTTGAATGCTTTTCTGAAATCAGCTTGTCTATGTTTCTTTTCCAAAGTTTTCACTCTTCTTCCTTATTTTTTTTACTTTTTAGAGCGACTCAATAACAAGCATTCTTTTTTAAAAAAAAATCTTTTTTGCATTTTTTTTTATAAACCCTAGGTCAGACCCTATAGTAACTTCTCTGGAAAAACATCTTCTAAAAATACCTCACGGTGACCAACCCTGTTCCATCTGATAAGTATGGGAGAGGTTTTGGTAAGTTTAAGAAAATATTATATACTTTAAACTTAGCTTTCAGAATAGTGAATTGTCAGGCTCACATGTCTAAGATTCTGCTGGCTTTCTTTGACAAAATGAGAAAGTTAATTGCTGATGTTCTTTTGCCAGACTGGATTCCCAAACCCCAGATTAAGGTATGGAACCACTCTTCTAAACCCCTCTCTATTGTAGAAAGAAATGTCACGGAAAAAGGCATGACTTTTATTACCCACAACTGGAGTAAGGTGGTAAACACCATCACTGACTTAAAGTTGTATGTGTAGAAGCTGAATTTGCAAGTTTTTTTTTCATGATAAAGTGAAAGATACCATCAACCACAACAACCAGAACAGGGTACAATGGAAAGAAAAAGTGATTTTGCCATACCATTAATACAAAACTGACTGCTTTTGTGAGTTAATGTAATGAAGGCATCAGAACAGCCCTCAGTAGACCTTGCCATAAGAAGTTTTACAATATGAGCAAAGATGAAAATTAATGCTCTCACAGACATATGCTTGGATAAATCACATTGGTTCATGGAATATGACAAAGGAGGGTGCATACTGTTAATGACACTGACAAATATATTGAAAAGCTCAAAAGATGCTTAGTAAGACTGATTTTTATCATAAAGTCAGCAACGAGTCTCTAACTTTCACATATAAGAACATAGAAGACACCCTGCAACAGCTTTATGAGGAAGACCTTATCAACGGAAGATTTCATGATTTCCTAGCAGAAGTCTATTCTAAGCTACCTAGACTTTTGGGATTCTCAAGCCTCACAAGAGTCTTTAGGAACCTGCCCCCCCTACCCATACAGTCCAGTGGTAGCAGGGTAAGGCGTCATCACTGAACAAGTAACAACTTTTCTGGAATATCATATTAAACCCTTGGCTAGAGAGGTTAACTCCTTTGTGTTGAGCACTCTTAAATTTCTGAGAAAAATTAAATCAGTTCCTGTCACAGGTGATTCAATTTTGGTGACTAGTGATGTAGAGGCACTCTACACCATGCTGCCCCATGTTTACTATGCAGAGACTGTGAGAGATTCCATGATAATGGGAACTTAATCCATCCATGGTGAGATTACTGCATTTGGTATTGAGCAACAGCTTTTTTTAGATTTAGCAGCAGTATTTACAAACAGAAATATAATGTGATCATCTATGGCCTCTAGCCTAGCTAATGTGGCATTAGCTAAATGGGAGTGATACAGTCTATAACTCATAGTTTTGGTGCTACATCGAATGTTACCTGAGACTCGCTGAAAATATTTTTATTGCATGGGAGTGGTCAGTGGAAGGTCTTAAGAATTTCTTTGTACACATTTCACAGTCAAATGATTTTTCTGACATTCACTATCTCTCACAAGTACTGTAACATTAGTTTTCTGGATCTCACTATTTATAAGCATACACAGTCACAAAAACTTTATAATAATTTATTTTACAAGCTCACCCTGGTAAACGTACTGCTTTATGCCAGCATCTTGCATCTGCAAATGCGTAAGCATAATGTAAGAAAGTCACAGGGTATGCAGATTGCTTGTGTGTAGGGAGAAATAGCTAATTTTCTAAAGATCCTGCAGAGATTTTCTTGAGAGGAGGTATAAAAGTGGGATTATCAGACATATTTTTGATCCTATTAAGGAACTAAAACGAAGTATCCCCTACACTTACCAAAGGGGGGAAAAAAAAACTATGACCATTACTTTCATTAAAGATGCCCATGAAATTAAAAGGATAATTTGTGACAACTGGTGTATATTTTGTCTAGTAATAAACTGGCAATCAAGATTCTGCATCCTGGCCCTTGTTTTTTTTCAGAAAAAAGTAGAAACATTAGGTCTTAGTTTGAAGGGACATTCAACAAGGATAGTATGGAGAGGCTTGGTAACTTTAATGTGGGTCCTCTTTCTGCATCTTTTGTGAGTTCATGAGCTGCAGAGATTTTTTCTTCTTTCCCAGTACGGGTAAGAAATATAACAGTAAAGTGGCTGGTAACTATGTAACAGTAAAATAGTTGTTTATGGTGCCCATTGCTCCAAGTGTTAAATTTTGTACATAGGAAAGGCTGTTTCTAAGTTTAAAAGGAGGATAGCTCAGCAACACCTGAAATTAGAAATAGACTATGCAAGAATCCTCTTGCAAAGCAGAGCATTGAAAAACCAGGTCATTCTTTTTCACTTTTCACATTTTGGACATGCTCAGGATCACTCCACTTGAGGGGAACTGTAATACCATTCTTGAAAAGGAGCTGGAATGGCAAATTCACCGTAAATGCTTACAACCCACTTGGACTTGGTTCTGCTTGTTCGGTTAAATGCTTTTTTCAGCTTAGGAAGCTGGGCTACACATTATTTTATCAATGGTTTTGACATGATGTTTGCACCTTTCTTCACTTTTCTTGGATGTTTTTTATGGTTGTATTTTTGATGGTTTCTGCATGTTTTCTGTTCTGTTACAACATATACATATGCATAGTCATTTGCATTTTTCAACACATTTTATTGACTGTTTTTCCCTATTTTTAGTACACAATTGTTTTTATGTTTGTTCAGTTTTAACAGTGATCTGATGAAGCCCTGTGGATGAAAATGCTTTTCTTTTTGTTTGCTTTTAATACACTTATGATTACAGTTTTTGATTGTATTTTTGTCTGTGATGTTCCTTTATTTCAGCTCTTTTAAGGTTATTATAGTGGGTGCTGTTTTCTTGATTCATTTGCCTATTGTCATACATGCATGTGCGCACACACACTAATTCACTTTAGCTCTCTGATATATATATATATATATAATTTTTTCTTTTTGCTTTTGCTGTTGTTGTTGTGTCTTTCGGCTTATACCGGTTAGGGGTCGCCACAGCGGAACTCCGGTCCGCTAATGTTTTGTAGTGGATTTTTATGTGCCGAGTTACCAGCCCTGGTGCACAACCTTCAACAAAGGCACGCCCATTCACATATGCCTCCACACAGAAGATGCTCTAGCTGAGAATTGAACAGGACAACGTCTTGCTGTGAAGCGACAACGCTACCGCCGCACCACTACTTTTGCTAAATAGCCTTTAATGAATGGAGTTTATTGACACCTTGTTCCTGTCTGGGGCATGCTAGGAGTTAATTACTAGTTGTGTACATTACTTTATTTGGACTTTGTTTGATTAGTACTCTGTTATTTTAGTTTAGATTGTAAAAAATGACTTGTGTTACATCAGACTAGATTTTAGTTATAGGCTAGGCTCATTACTATGTATGAGGTTGTCAATCATGATTTATGATCTTTTGTGCTTTTTATGTATATATTAGTTTTCCATGGGTTAAAGCTTTTATTGAAAAATTGATCTGATGAAATCCAGTTGGTGGATGAAAGCAGTTATCTTTGATTTAAAGCTGAGTTAATCCAGTAACTAAGCCTTTTTGTGTTTGTTTCTTCAGTACTGTCATAGAAGAAGAATTAATATCTAAAGTTTTGGATTGTTTATTACTGTTGCTTAATATTATAACATTTAAGTGTTTTTATTTTTCACAAATAACAAGAACATGAAGTAAATCCTCTGTCTTAATGCTGGGGACAGCTATCTCCTCGCTTGTCTGTTACGGCCTTTGTCAGACTTTAAGTCAACCACAAATTCTCTACTTTCCTTTATGTCTCAGATAAATAAACACTCTCCAAAATGTTCTTATTATACTGCTGATGCTGTTCCTGAAGCATCTGCTGAGTCATTGAAGAGAAGACTTGTCTGCTTGTCTGGCTGCATTCTCCGAATTTATTCAAGGATGTGAATGCTGAGCTCCTGAATATATTGTATGTCATTCTGAATTCCATGATTTCCACAAAATTCCACAAAAGATTTGATGAATACAATGAGCAATTCCAGGAAATGACAGGAAAATGGCAAGGAGGTTCAAAAAAGAAGGGAGTGTCTTTCCAAATCCAATAACAGTCTAGGGAAGTATATATTGTAAAATGACAAAGAAAAGTAAATGAACTGAAAAACTATGAAGGTGTCCACCAAACGAAGGGTGTCCAATTGTTAGTTGCCTTTGTAGTTTTTCAGTTTATTTTTCTTCCCTCAGATTCTGATTTTTTTAATTGTGATTATTCTGATAATTTTGAGAATAATGTGGTGAATATTTCTGGTATTTCATTATCAGAATTGCAACATTCCATTCTAAATTTTGGACTTAAGTTTGTTCCAACTGTTTTGCCTCAGTATTACAAATGTAGAGTGGAAAGTTTCAAATTGTGTAGAAAATTGCATTTATTGTATTTTTTATAATAATGCCACTAATATGGTTGTTGCTGATAATGGCCACTCACTCTCTAATGCTGGAAAGAGACAAGGCTGGAAATAATGGCTAAAATTCAAAACCCAGACTCACCTCTAAAACTACACACATCTTCATAACCACACTAAAAAGCAAGTACTTACTGACAAAAAAAAAAAAACTTCTATCAAAAGCCCCTACCCAGCCACCACAAAATCCTAAACAATGTTGGACCACTGTTAATAAAATTCTCCGCCCTGGTAGCCTTAGTTCACCTACCCCCTATCTTGACAATGCTCCCCTGGAAACCGCCAACATTTTAACTTCTACCTCACTGACTCTGTCACTAAATTAATGCACATTAACACTACCACTAACCCCCCCAAACCCCCCCTTCTCATCAACTCAAACTACCATCTAACTCAAACCTATCCCTACCACCTACATTAAATCTCTTCTCAGCAAACTAAAACCATGCTTTCCCTCATTTGCCAATCCCCCTTTCCTAAAAATTGCTGCTAGCTCTTTAGCATACCCTGTCTTTATCCTTATTACCTGGTCTAGCCAAAAATCTATCTCCTCTATCTGGAAACAATTTTATACTATCCCCATCCACAGGGAAGGTCACTCCATTGACCTAATTAACTTCCGTCCCATAGCTATTCTCTCCCCTCTCTCAAAAGATGCTTGGAAAGTGTATCCATAGGCAACTACTGGACTACCTCCTGCATGAAAATCTCTCACACTCACCCAACATGGCTTCCAATCCGACCATAGTACTACCACTGCTCTAACTTCCTTCACCCAAACAATCGCACAAGCCAGAGACAACAACAAACTGGTCTCCTGTCTTTTCCTGGACCTCTCCAAAGCCTTTAACACTGTCTCCCACCCCCTGCTTCTTTTCAAACTGGCTGATCTCAGTATCTCTAACCCTACCTTGTCTTGGTTTTCTAGCTACCTCTCCAATAGGCAACATTATGGCAAATGGCTCTCTTCCTTCTCCTTTCTCCACATCAACATGGGTGCACCCAGGAATCCATCCTTGGACCACTACTTTTCAACATTTTCACCAATAGTCTACATACCACTAGCTTCCTGTCCACTCTCATACAATATGCTGATGATTCCACTATCATCTGTATCTCTCACAATATCTTGGATCTCCATTCAGTTACTCAAAACTCCTTTCACTCTGTAGAAAATTGGCTTACCAACAATCAACTCATACTCAAGCCAACAAAAGTCTCCTATTTCTGCCTAAATCTAATCTCTTTTCCATCATAAAACATAATTTACCATTTCATCACTCAACAACACTGCCAGAAATGTTGAACTCACACTGAGCTACTAGATGCAGTTATAGACCAACTTAAATTTGATCTGCATGTATTAGACTGTATTAAAAAGACATAACAAAAACTTGGACTGCTTTACTGAAATAAAAAATACCTCACTAATGACTCAAGACTTTCCCTTGCCCATGCCTACCTTCTTCCCTCCCTCCTGTATGCCTCCCCAATCTTAACCAACCTACAATCCTTCCTTAATGCTAAGCTTGAACTAACCTATAACAAAGTTGCAAGGTTCACTGCTAATCAACCCTACAACTCTCACAATGCCTCTCTTTAAGAACTCTTTACTTGCTTCAACTCCCCCATCTATTCTTACTCCCTCAGCTGTCACTGATTCACTCCATCCCTAACAAACTTTCCTTCTGCCCAGCCATCTCTTCCCTTATATCCTTTTACACCCCCTCCTGCTCTCTGTAGAGCTCTGGACAGTTTCTCTGCTATCCACAAGCCTAAAAAAGTAATAGGACAACACTTATATAGCTATCCAGTTGCCCCAGCCTGGAACAAACTCCCACTGAACATTAGAAATCTTCCCCATACTCATATATTCAAAAAGTATTAAAAGAAACACTAAAAAACTCATGGATCTATTCATGCCAAATCCCATCATAACTTCTTTCAGCTACTAACTGATTTTGTCTACTAACGTCTTCTGACTACTCATCTACTCTATTTCCTTCTCTAATTCCCTAGCTTCAAACTCAAACTACTCTACACCTTGGTTTCTCTTTTGTCTATGCCTGTCTTATAATCCCCTGCTACTACCCTTGACTTCTTCTTCCAAACCTACTGAGTCCCACCTCATATTTACCTACTTTGTTCTAACTCCTGTCTTTTTACTCAAACTTCTAAGCAGCATTTTATGCATTTAAAACGTCCTGTTAATTCTGTTATCCTCTGTTTGCAACCATTTTTTGAACCTGTCTTTAAAATTGTTTCTGTATGCGGCTTTTCCCTCAGGGCATCAGCTAAAAATGGGCTTCAGCTCAGTCAGACATACCCGGTTAACAAATGTCTAAATGAATAAATACATAATGTTCTTGATTCATTTCTGGTTTCTGTGCTGAAGTTTTTTTTTGCATTTTACAATGCTTTATTTTTTATTTAAAAACTATCAAAGTTTGTAGTAATTTTATACACCCTTTTATAAATGATAGTGTTTTCTGTCTTAAATAGTGACATTGAGTTACTCATTGATGAATTTGATAAAAATAATTTGGATTTTAATTTAACTAAGGAGCGATGGCTAGCCCTTCAAAAGTTAAGTGGTAATAGGGACTTAATAATGAAACAAGCTGATAAAGACAGGAAAGTGGTAGCGTTGAATGTTAAACAATATCATAAGATATGCATGGATCATACTGATGACACTACAACATATCATGCTGAAGCGCAAACTAAATATAATTCAATGTTAGATGAATTCTCAGAACTTTTGGATAAGGGACATCAGGCTGGGTTATTTCATACAAAAGAAATGTGGAACTAAAGCTGTTTTATAAATAATATAGGTTGGCTTCATTTTATGCTTGCCAAATATGCATAAAAGTTTAAATAACCTGTCTAGCAGGCCTATCATTTCTGATGTTGGTACTATATTTGGGAATATAGGTCAGCTGGCTAGTGCACATGTGAATGAGGCTGTTACTAAATTGGCTTCATATATCAGGGACATTACACATCTTTTACAAAAAAATTTCTGAAATGCTCTGGGGAAACAGATGTATATTGGGTGATAGTGGATGTGACTAGCCTCTACACCAACTCTGAACATGTTAGGTATAGAGGCAGTTTTGTATTTTTTAAGGATTCCCAAAGACAAATTTTCTATGCAACTTAATATATTTTTGCGTAAATCATTTTTTTATGTTTGATGAGGTTTTATTTCTGCAGCTTAAATGGATGGCTATGAGAGCTCCCTTTGCTCCTCCCTATGCTGTTTATTTATGGGACTCATTGAGAATGAATATATAATTTTTTTAACATGCTGTTTGTTATTTTTATTATATAGGTGATTTGATTTTTATTTGTAATGGTGACATGATGGGTTCTAAAGTAGTTGTGAATAATTTGGGGAATAATGGGTTTAGTATATCTTTTACATCTTTTTCGCATGTGTCATTAAGTGCTTGGATATTACTCTTTGTGGCATTGCTGGTCAGCCTACTTCTTCTAAGATATTTCATACATCTGTTTCTTCTTTGAACTATCTATATAGTTCTAGTTTTCATCCTGGGCACCTTATATCTTCTTTGCCCAAAAGTGAGTTTCTTAGTATAAGACATCTTTGTTCCTATAGGAAGGATTTTTTGGAAGAACATTTTACATTAGTTAAAAATGTTTTTGCATATAGGTTATTCTACTAGTGAGGTCTATAAGGCTTATTGGCAGGCTTCTACAATGCCACATTTTGCTTTATTGTGGTGAATTGACTTGAGACAGTCTTGAGGTCCCAAAATAGGGACACTTGATTGTGACAGGAGACAAGTTTATTTGGTAATGTACTATCAAATGATTTTGTTCATACTGTTAAAAAGAATTGGGATAGGGGGCATGGCTTGGATGGAAGCCTGATAGCAGCATAAAATCTCTGCTCTGCAGCTTTTCAACTTTCCAGACAGGATTTATTACTAAAAATCACCACAAATAATTTCAATTTAATAGTTCTATAAAGCAGAACTTGAAAGCTTTCTTTTGGTGTATCTTTCATCTAAGAATCTCCAGATTTTCCTGTGAAACTAACAAGAAGAAAGAAGGAAGGGAAAACTGCACTTAAAGAAAAGATGAGTCTTTTAAAATCTACACAGCAAGACAGCTCTCTGAAGAAAGAGATACACTCCATTCTGACAAATATCCAATACCTAATAACAAAAATGGACAAACTAGATACAAAAGTGGATAAAATAAAAGAAGATTCCAATAAACAAATTGAAATACTGAGTGACATTCTAAAACATTAGAAAATACAAATTTCAGCAATAGAAAAATCTGTCTCAGATATTGACAGCAGACTGATAGATGCAGAGAAAAATATGGAAACTCTCCTATTACAAAACAACAAACTCATTAATAAAGTAGATGATTTAGAAAACCGAACCAGAAGAAATAACATCAGGAGATACGGTATACCAGAAGGAATGGAAGGAGACAATATGATTAATTTTTTGACAACATGGATCCCTAAAACACTAAATTTACCAGAGGCTCTTTCTTTTGGCTTTGAAAGAGCCCATAGGTCACTAACTACAATCCCATCAAACAATAAGAAGACATATCCTAGATCAATAACAGGAAAACTAATGTCTAGCCAGGACAAAGATCTGATCTTAAAATCAGCTTGGGCTCTCTCTCCAATAAAAATAAATGATCAGATAGTCAGATTTGACAACGACTACTCTACTACTGTTTTTACAAAAAGAAAAACTTTCATTCCTATCATCAAATCTCTCAAGCAAGCTGATATTAAGGCACAATTAACATACCCTGCCAAAATTAGACTTTGCCTTTCTGAGGGGAAAAGAACCTTCGAAACTTTAGAAGAAGCAAACACTTTTATAAAGAAGAAGAATCTGGTAACTACAGAAGATGAAATGGATACTACTTCAACATGAAAGAGACAAGCAGCAACAAAGTCTGGACTGTGAAACACAAGAAGAAACTCAAAGACAAATGAACAAAATGTACTTTTTGCCTTTTTTGTCTCCTCTATCTTAAATCTTTTGAATAGTCAACTAACATTCTGATATCACAGATTGCTACAAAGATAAACAAGGTACAATATGATTTTTATTTTCATTAATATCTCTAATGCTATTTTAAATCAATGATATAGATATATGAAGTAACATAACTTCATCCATCACATTTACTATAAGCTGCAAGGTACTTAAGAAATGCCTAGCTGTTATTCTTAATAACCTTTAGTAATTAAAATGTATCCAATACATTTAGCATAGGCTGCAAGGTACCTAAGAAATGCCTAGCTGTTATTTTTAATAACTTCCATGAATTAAACTACATCTTGGATAAAGTATATATTATTATTTTATTTATTTATTTATTTTCTCTATTGATACCTAAAAAGTAAACACACATAAAAAAGTTGATACAATATAGCTAATGTGACATGTTGGGATTTACATAAATGCAATGTCTCACTTGCAGTGTGGTTATAGTATTCTATGTCTTGATTTTATGAAAACTATAGAGTCTCCTAAAAGGCTCTGTTTATGTTGTTTAACAAAGTACTGGAGATGTGTTCATTTAGTGAAGCAAGCATGACATATTAGTTATAAATAACCTTTAAGATAGAGCTTATATTTTATGCCTGTTTTTAAACAGTATGGAAGTAAATGTGCTTAAACTGCCATTTTTCTACAGCGCATTAGATATGCAACACAAATAAAGTTGCAGCATTTCGCGAACATTTTTTTAATCATTTGCTATATGTTAAATATAATTTCTGCCTTCTTACCTAAATGGTTTTGAAATTAGAGTTTTTGAAAGCAGCTTGAGCCTTGTAATCCATCCACGAGCTTCATTTCTTCACAGAAACAACGGAGACGCCTAGCAGGAACTGAACAATTGACCTCTGAACCTGTAGTTCCTCTTTGAGATCAACGGACCAATCGGAACTCTGGAAAAATGGCAAAGTAACTCAAACCATAAAACGGGCTTTATTTCAATATACCTGACAAATAAAAATAACTATCTATATGTTTTACAAGGTTTATAATGCTGCTTGAATAAGAAGGTGCTTTTTTGTTGTCAGGGCAACAGTTCCAATGTAATGATTGCACTGCTGTTAATTTGTAGAGTGGTCCTCCTGATTTTGCCTCATACTGTCGTGCTGTTCCTTCTAAAATGCTTCATTTCTTGGTAAAGCACTACATTGCATTCAGGCAGTAACACAAGAAATACATAGTTATTAATGTTTAGAAAATTAAAGTTAATACAACACGTGTTGTATTAACAGGAATTCAGATAGAGTAAGGTTTTAAAACCATTATTTCTCATCTTCACTGCTGATTGTTCAATAAAGAAGTTAAAAGCTTTGTTATGACTGAGCAGCCACTGTTGTATGTATAATCTATATATGAAGAATAATCAGGAAATAGACAGACAAAATGATTCTGTCTTCCTATAAAAATGCTACACACATTCATATTAATCTTTGGTCTGTAAAACTATCCTTTTGCTGCATTCATTGCTAAGAAAGCCATTCCACTAAAATAAAAGTGAGTTGTGAAGTTCCCCCTTTTTGTTTAGCAGAACTTCCACTAAATCTTGTGCTAGAATCAAGGGGTCTTGCTCGCAATAACTCATAAGCAATGGACTACCTAATTTACTTGCAGTATTCATTAGCAGTGCCAAACAGCTGTAGAAAGAGATGTACTTCCTACAAGAAATAAAGTGTCATAACATTTTGAAAATGTCATGACTTAATTGGACATTATTAAGTTAAGGTACTGTCCCTCTTACAAACACACACCTTGAAAAAGTAATACAAGATATTCCATCAGCGCATTGGGCATGTTGTCCTGATAACGGAATAGTACCAATAAAAATATAATAAAAAAGCAGTACGACCACTTAATAGAATACATTTTTTTGAACATTGGTTATGTGCAGAGATGGTGCACAAATGCATTACATACTAAAGAAGTATTGGTTAAAACGTCAATGCTAAAGTATTTCACCCTTAGCTTTTATAATAATTTTATGGGATACTGTGTTATACTGTTGCCATAACTTGTTAACTTTATGATGTGATGAGGTTTTTTTTTTTTTTCCTCTACGTCTTGTTAATACCTTGCAAGACACATGAAAAAATATAGAGATTAACCAAATATTAAATGTTAAAATATTGTGGCTGAAGGTCAAACATATATGTACTATTGCATACTCCTTTTCTTTTTTTTAAATATATATACTGTTTCCCCAACTTACCCAATGAAATATAACATTTGTAGTAACGTACTGAAATTTTTTTTTTTCTTAAATTTTATACGACATAGTTTATTCAAACAAACTTCTGTTTTTTGGGGAGGGGAAATGAAGGTTATAATTGAATAAATACTTTAATTAATAGATAGTTTATGCATACACAAATTTAAAAGTTTGTTGTTACCATTCTCTGAATGACTAATTGTAAGAATAGTAAGGTATTATATATTACTTACATTTAACCTTAATGAAAATATTAGTT
Organism: Protopterus annectens; assembly: GCF_019279795.1. NCBI lineage: Eukaryota > Metazoa > Chordata > Ceratodontiformes > Protopteridae > Protopterus > Protopterus annectens. Next base: position 152,109,517 of record NC_056751.1, read on the forward strand.
CATATAGACTCTACAATATATAACCCTATCTTCTTTTTTGTTATTAATGAAGCATGCAGTTGCAGTGACCCAATGTTATTGAATATGTGTTGGCAGACCTGTGGCTTGTATGTAACACATATTAAGCTAGAAACACTAGGTTCCATGAAGAAGGATGTTATTGTAAATACTATTTTACCTTCTTTAGTTGTTACACAAACTCAGTCCATAACAAATTTTGTTATAACCTACAAGGTTAATCCCCTAGGAAATCATTATAGCTATTTTGAACTGTTATACATTTTAAATGGTCTTAACGTATAATTGTCTATCATTGAATGTTAATGGGCTAAATAACCATATTAAAAGAGCAAGCATTAATAAATACCTTTCTTTACATAAGGCTGATATAGTATTTCTTCAGGAGACACATTTAATATCCCAAGACTTAAATAAGCTAACACTAAAAGACTATAAAATATTGACTAGTTCCCAATTTAATTACAAAAGAAGAGGTGTACTAATTCTTTGGAAAAAAAGTCTAAGGCTTCCTGAAATTGTAAACTCATATACAGACAAAGAGGGTATGTTAACTTTAGTAGTAATTAAGCTTGAAAGGAAATACTATACACTCATAAACTCTTACTGGATCCCTGAAATTGGTACAAAGTCAGTAAAGAAATACTTAGACATTATAACTTTACATTCTAGAGGAGAAATGATAGTCGCGGGAGATTTTAATTGTATTCTTTCATCTGATGAAACCACGAGTTCTAAAACCTTCAAGACCTCCCCTGTAGCAAAACACCTACATAATTATATCAATACAAGAAATTTAAAAGACATATACCATATAAAACTTCCATCTTCCTTAAAGTTCTCTCACTATTCATATAGGTTTGGGATACTAATATAGATAAAGATAAAGTCTTAGTGTCAAATTCTTTACAATCAAAAATAGATAATGTATTATTAATATCTTGTCCCCTTTCTGATCATAATGCCATTACTTTTAGTATAACATTTCAAACTGAACCCTTAATACATTGCCAAAGAATACCAGCTTATATTATGAAAATAAAAGGCTATCAAGAATGGACGTTATCAGAAATTAATCAGTTTTTAGAAACAAATAACAATGGAGAGGTATCGAATACAATTCTATGGGACACCCTCAAAGTTGTATTATATGGAAAAGTTAAAATGTGGTATATGCAAAAAAGAAAGGAATGGGATAAAAGACTATAAGATATTCAAACTGAATTAGATAACTTAAAAGGTAATCTAACATCAAATGATAAGAAAGTCTTAGATAATATAAATAAATTAAACAAAGAATATCAAAATGTATTGCAACACAAAATATCTATAAATCTAGAGAAAATTAAATTATGTTCATACTATATCAATCCTAAAAGTCTACATAGAATTGCAGTATGCTCAAAGTACTTGAAAGAAAGAAATCACATAAAAGAAATTACATATGTTGAAAATATGAGAAAAATAAAAGCTACAAATTTAAATTACATACTACAAGGTTTCAAAAAACATTATGAGAATATAAATACTCTCAAACCAATAAATGAAAATATAAATCTAGACAAATTCTTATCTGACAATATTCTAAAGACCTTATCCCCTGGGAATATTGCTAAAATTGATGGACCTTTCACATTTACAGAACTAAAAAATCAAATAAACAACTTAAAAACTAACAAAGCACCAGGGTTAGATGGTTTAATTCCTGAAATATATAAAATCCTTCCTGATAATACCTTAAAAATATTACTAAACACATTTCGGGAAATCAAAACTACTTATAATATCCTACTATCATGGAGATATTCATTAATCTCTCCCATACTTAAACCTAATAAAGATCCTACTTCCTGTTCCTCCTATAGGCCCATCTCACTATTAAATATAGATTATAAGATTTTCATGAGCATAATATCAAACAGAATCAATTTCATTATACCTAGCCTAATAGAAGAAGATCAGACGGGTTTTATTAAACAAAGAAAAGTCCAAGATAATATAATACGACTTCTGACTCATAGATTTAGCTAATAAAAATAAAAACTAATTAACAATAATGAGTCTAGACATAAACAAAACGTTTGATTCACTGAGTTGCTCCTATCTATTTAAAGCTTTACAACACTATACATTTTCCCTAAATTTTATAAAATTAATTATAAACCTTTATGAAGACTCTGTTTCTTTTGTAAAGATAGGCTCTTTCTTGTCCCCCTCATTTAAACTTACAAAAGGAACAAAACAAGGTTGCCCTCTTTCCCCTTTAATTTTTGCTCTAGCTGTAGAACCACTAGACAACTATATTAGAAATAATGTTCACATTAAAGGCTATAATTTAAATAGTAACATATTTCCAAAGATTCAGCTATTTGTGGATGATTTGTTACTAACTAGTGGAGACATTGATACATCTTTAGATCAGCTACTTAACACTTTAGATTTATTTGAAGTTTTATCTGGACTAAAATTTAATCATAACAAGACCCAGACTTTGTCAATAAATAACTATGAAAATGAAAAGTTATAAATGCTTTAACTGGGACAATATACAAATTAAATATCTGGGTGTTCAAATTAATTCCACTCTTAAGAATACAATTACTACAAACTATAATATCTTAACAAATCTAATTATTAATCTCACAGATAATTGGAACAAACTTGATTTTACTTTTGAGGACAGACTAATGCTAATTAAAATGATAGTGTTACCTAAAATTCTTTATATAAGTCAGTCTTTAATCATTCCCACAACAAAGAAAATATTTTAAAAAAATTAGTAATAACTTACTAAAATTTCTGTGGTATCCTCGAAAACCCAGAATATCATTACAAAGACATGTGGCAAGTTGGGAAGAAGGAGGTATTAGTTTTCCTAATACTGATTATTATGTAAATGCTTCTATTTTTAATATAATCCTTTTATGGTTAAACCCCTCATATAATTCATATTGGAAACTATTACATGCAAAAATTGTATTAAACAATAATAGAACGTTAATTGACCCTCTAACTACAATACACCAAAATACCTTTATTTGGTCTTTAAAAATATACATACAAGATAAACAGAAGTTAAAATCTTGCTCCTTTATCAGTATAATAAAAGCAAATTTCATGAAAATCACATAATCTAACCAGTCAATTAAAAGCTTATTAATATTAATTTTTCCTATTGCTTATACTAATGAATGTTTAATATCTTTTGATAAAAATAAAATGCTTGAATTTAAAAATAATGATTTAATGTACTGGAACCAATTCTTATCCACTAATGGAATTTATTCAGCTAACCATCTAATTACTAGATACAGCCTACATAATAATAACTGGATAGACATACAAACCTACAGAGAATTTATATATAACAAAACTATATTTTCCTTACATACCCATGGAAACAGCATACCTAAAACACTAGAACTTTTGACTAATATAATTGATGGTTCTTTGAAAGGCACCTCATTTATATCCCTAATATATAAAGTCATTAGATCTGATAATAATTCCACGAATGTTTCTTTTTGGGAATACTCCACCAAAATAAATAATGGAGAATTTACTACTAAAAACAAGAAATTACTTCTAAAACCAGTACAAAAAACAACAATTTCTCCTTATTGGAAAATATACACATGGAAATTCCTCCACAGAAATTATTATACACTTCAAAGAATTGCAAATATGTACAAAACAAATGATATGAAATGTTGGAGGTGTAAAGCTACAGAAGCTGACTGGTTTCATATGATTGTTGCATGCAATATATTATCCCAATTTTGGAAGGAATTTGAATATTTCTGTAAGGCCTTGTGGAATGATAATTGTGAAATTTCAAGTTCCCTCATTTTATTTAATGTACCAGTACCAGTACCAGATATCATACCCAGATCTCAAACACACCTTCTTTGGTCAATACTTGCAGTAGCAAGAAAGGTTGTGACAAAAAATTGGAAAACTAACTCTCCTATATCTTTCAGAAATGAATTTATTTATTTAGCCAGAAGCTTATGTGAAAAAGAAATATCTAGTTAAAAAATGAATACAAAGAATTTAACACAAATTAATTGCTTGGGAAAAGTTACAATCATTACTAAAAAAGTATTAGATGATTTCCTGAATGTATATAGAAGTATTTCCTTGTTATGGACTTTGTAAATAATTTGTTTCAGTTTTGAGTGTAAATATGTTATTACTGTTATTATTCTTATTATAAAAAAATAAAAAACATTTTTGAAAAAAAAAAAGAATTGGGATATTTTTGGTGAATGATTCTACTATGAATATATTATTGTTTAGGGCTCCTGTAGTTTAATTTGCTAAAGGTAAAATATTGGTATGGTAATTGTTTTGTGTTTTTGGTAAAATAAACCACATTAGGTTGGGCATGAGGGGAAGTTTAACTTGTGCCAGAGAGGTTGTTATATATGCTATTAGATGCTCTTATAACTTATTCTATATAGGTGAAACAAAAAGGTATTTTTTATTTAGAATGAAGGAACAGCTAAGAAATATAAAAAAATGTAGAAAAAATTGCTCTTTAAGTATTGAACTTTATTTAAGAACATGCAATGAAAATCAAGGTTTTTATAGCTTAGATTTTGGAGCAAAAAAGTGGAATGTTAGGTGTGGAGGTACTTTGAAGCATTATCTGCCTCATAGAGAGAATGTTTTTATTTTAAAATTTAATACTATAATTCTAAATGGGCTAAATAGTGGATGAAACTGAAAATGTTCTCAAATGGTTAATTTTTGTGTGTATTGTCTTGCTATGACATCATTTCCTTTTTGCATTTGTCTTTAAATTGTATACAAGTTTGTTTTTTATCCTCCTTGGGAGGCTTCTGCTGAGGCACTAGAGGAATAAACTTGGTCAGTCTAGAAGTAGTTTGACTATTTCCCCATGCCATCATGACAGCCCAGTAAAGCTTTCCCAAAATGTAGGTCTTTACTTTCCTCTGTGGCACCAGATAAATTCAGATACTTGTTTTTCTGAGAATCATCCAGAAGGTTTACAGCTGGCAGTTGGATTGCCTTAGTCATTTCCAAGGAATACCTCCACATGCAAACAATCCTCTCTGCTTCCTGCTATCCTGGGTCAAATGCTGTCTCAGGTTTATTACAGCCTGTTCCTCCATATCAAATAGGGAAAGGTATTAATCAAGAATATTTCTGGTATCAAAGAAAGAAGGAACCCGAAGACCTGACTTACATCTTTCTTTTCTAAATCTTCACATCAAGATTCCAAAATTAAAATGGTGTCTTTACAGTCTTTGTTACCTCCAAGGGCAGCTTGTGGTACTGGCTTCTGGGCTGCACCCCCCAGCTAAACAGAGAGAAAATGTGTGCTAACTCAGAAAGTCAACTATTATTTTTAAATTAAAAATAATAGTTAACTTTCTGTTGTATTCTGGGCCCTCAGAACACCACACTGCAGAGTTCTGAGGAGGTCCAAATTAAAAAAAATGCTTTTTACAATTATCTAGCTGTTATGAAAAAAAATAACATTCCAGTATTAGGCTTCCTGATCATAAATTGGATTTGACTGGCAACATTCAGCAGTGACAGAAGCATTGATTGCTGCATGATGCAGTGAGGATCCCTTCCTGGTAGCCTGAGCCAAGAAGAAAGTCATTAATGTGGAAGAGAAAGCAGAGTGTAGAAAAAGTTTTTTTTTACTTATGTTAAAGTATTTTTTGCAGGTATTATGTGTGCTACTGCTAAGATGTGGGAAGAAGGTAAGTAGTGTGTGTGTGTGTGTGTGTGTGTGTGTGTGTGTGTGTGATTGCATGCATATGTCAGTGTGCATACATGGACAAACTACAGAAGGGGGTCATTGGGGAAAGGTTTCATTTTGATGTGAGTGAAGTGCTTGTGTATCCATGGATAAACTACTGAAGTTGCCATTGGGGGTATGTTTCATTTTGATGTCAGTGAATGGCTTGTGCATACATGGCCAAACTACTGAGGGGGTCATTGGGAGAAATGTTTCCTTTTGATGTTAGTGAAGTCTTTATACATGGACAAGCTACTGAAGGGGTCACTGGGGAAAATGTTTCCCTTTGATGTCATTGACGTATGTGTGCATACAAGGACAGATTAGTGAAGGGGTCATTGGTGGAAATGTTTCATTTTGATGTCAGTGAAGTGCTTGTGCAAACATGTGGAAATGTTTCAATTTGATGGCAGTGAAATGCTTATGCATTCATGGGCATACTTTTGAAAGGACTGTTGGGGGAAATGTTATGGTGCTTGTGCATACATGGATGAACTACCAAAGGGGTTATTTGGAGAAATGTTTCATTTTGATGCTTCTGCATATGTTGATAAACTACTGAAGGGGGAGGGAGGGATGGTGTAATTTACTGCTTGTGGGTCTGTAGCTTAATCTGTTAATACTTGATGGTCACATCGGTGTAGGGGAAAGTTGAATTACTTTGTCCAGTTGTTGCTACTCTTATTTTATTACATTCTGATATTTGTGGCATAAAAGTTGGTTTTAATTGTTGAATGTAAGGGTTGTCTGTGGATAAAAGTGACTGACACTGTTGTCAATTGTTTTAAAAAAACATTTATTATTCTGACTTTGCAGTAGTGTACATAATGTTATCAATTTCTTTAACAGTTAGGCATCAGCACTGTACTCAATAAGTAGCTGTCTGTGTTGAGCTGCACAGGAAGTCTGTGATAGCAAGTGATCATTGGCAGACTGCTGTCATATAACAGCACTTGGTTCTTTTGTTGAGTTTGTGCCTGTCCATTCCTTCTATGTGAAGTCCTTTTGTCTTTGTAGATTTTATCATAGCACTTTGCTTTCTTCTCCTTAACACTCAGCAGTTTAATATACACCTCTGGCCATTTATTCTTTTACTTTTCATCCCATCTAACACCAGAATGGTACACAGGGGATAACTTGTCTTTTTGGAGGGGTAGAAAGGCAGGCACTATTCCCAAGAAAGCCTGAATATATTTCATTACTCATGAATTTTTTTGTTCAGGCCATCATCAAGTCAGATTTTTTTTTTTTTTTACTAATTTTAAGATGCATCTCAGTGTATCTACAACATTATAACTTCTGGGGTCTGCTGGCAGTCTTGGCCAATTACAGAGTGTTAAAAGCATAGGGTGGGTTAAAGAGTTAAGATGACATACAAAAAATGAAGAAGTAATCTGGCTGGTGTAGGGTAGGATAAGGGGAAAACAGAAGAGGGAAGTGGGGGAATGCATGGGGAGACTAATGGGTAACAGGCTATACATGTAAAGTGTATATAGTCAGTAAAGTGGCTGTAATGAGGGTTTGTAATGAAGCAGTCTCTGGATGAAAGTGATAGATCACACCTATTTGATCATAGGTAACAGTTATTGATCTGCTGTAATACAGCCCCACCCCACTGTGTTTGGCTCCACCCATTCAGTTGCCCCCCCACACCATTTAAAGCCACCATCCATCACTGTCATGCACAGATCCAAGTGCAACTAACTCTGGGCAAGACCGCAATGCAAATTGTAGCTTGCTACAGATCCCCACCATGCCCCAGGATTCCCACTCCTCATTTCATGATACACTGGAAAATATTAGGGTACAACCTAACACCCTAATAAAGGGTGATTTCAACTACCCCACCATTAACTGGGAAAACTACTCATGTACCAACTCTTGTGCTCAACGTTTTCTGGAATTCATAAATTCCACTGCCTTGGATCAACTTATCCACACCCCCACCAGGGGCAGCAATATCCTAGACCTGGTCATTACCAACATGGGCAACCGGTCTTCCACACCAGAAGTCAATTCCTCGTTGGTCAGATCCGACCACAAGCAAATCACCCTAGACATCCACATCCTACCCCCACCCCCCATTAGGGAAACCACCGTAAAACGTTTCTCCAAAGCCAACTTCACGCTTCTTTAAGACAGAAGTGGCAAACTTCACGACACCCATGCTGACGGACAATAGAGATACAACTGCTGAATCCTATACAATTGCACTTTATAAGCACTTACACGAGTGCATGGATTGTGCAATCCCTAACAGAACCAAGATGCTATCCTCCAAAAAAGGAAGCCAATCTGGTGGGACCCTGCTATAAACAAACTCTATAACAGAAGAAAGAAACTGTTGCAAAAAAAGAGTAAAATCCCATGACTGGAGGAACTCCGTGGTCAGCCTCAGTAAGAAGCTGAGATCCCTCATAAAATCCTCCAAAGCTAGTTACAAAAAAAAATCGCCAATGATTCTAAAGACAACCACAAAGCATTCTGTAGCTATGTCAAGAATCTCAATGGCAACACTCAGATCTGCTCTGAGTTACAGCACAATAGCACTAAATATACAGAACCAACTGATATTGCCAATATCCTGGCAGATAAGTTCAGTGCTAACTTTACCCCTCTCTCATCCCCTAAAGGGCCCATCTCTATACCGGAAGAATGCAAAGTGCCTGTAATCACGGCTGCACAGGTAAAAAACACACTCTCCAAAGCCAAGAACACAGCGTCCATGGGACCTGACAACATCCCAGGCTGCGTTCTACATGGACTACAGAACGAACTGGCACCCCACCTAAGTACCATGTTCAATCATAGCATCACCTCAGGCTTTGCACCCACTGAATAGCACACATCAATGGTTATCCCACTCCACAAAGGGGAAGCCACCATGGACCCAGGGAACTACCGCCCCATTAGCCTGACGAGCTTGGTTTGCAAGGCTATGGAGTGTATCATCATGGAGCTTATAAACATTGACATTGGTAATCTCCAAACTCTGGACCCCACCCAGTTCAGGTTTGTAAAAGGCAGATCATGTCTCCTAAACCTGATAGACTTCTTTGAAGCAGTCACCAAAGCCGTAGATGAGGGTAAGGTGGTTCACACAGCCTATCTAGATCTCGCCAAGGCTTTCAACACCATCCCCCACTCTGGAATTATAGACAAACTCACTAAACTAGGTATACATTCCTATGTCACAAGATGGGTTGCCAACTGGCTCACTGACAGAACCCACACTGTGAAAGTAGCAGACGCTAAATCCAACTTCAGACCAGTGACAAGTGGAGTACCACAGGGTTCAGTCCTAGGTCCTCTTCTGTTTGGTATCTACTTCTGTGAAGTACAGGCTAACACAGAAGGTCTTTGGCTAACAAAGTTCGCAGATGACTGCAACCTAGGAGCCATAATCAAAACTCCTAACAATGTGGACATCCTACAAAAGGGCCTCACTGAGACAAATGCCTAGTTTCAAAGCCATGGCCTCAAGCTCAATGCCAAAAAGTGCATTGTCATCCCTTTTGGTAAAAACTCTGTACCCATGAGCTACCACATAGGCGGTAGTCTACTTAACACCGAATGTATGATAAGGGACCTTGGGACACAGGTGGACAGTAGTCTCTCCTTTGATAATCACATTGCCACAGTAGTCAGGAAATCCTTCGACATGGCACACCTCATCACAAAAGGTTTCTCATCCAGGAAAAAAGAGGTCATTGTTCCCCTCTACTCATCACACATTAGACCCATTATAGAGTACAACGCCCCTTTTGGTATGTACCTCACAAGACATCTACAACTGGAAAGGCCACAGAAAAACCTCACAAAGAGGATTACCATCCTCAAACAGATGCCCTATGCAGACCGTCTCAAAAAACTCCAGCTTTACTCTGTCACATATCGCCTACTCAGAGGTGATCTCTGCCTAACATACAAAGCTATGTCAAATCCAGAGCTGTTGGACATGCTTCATGTAAAGAAATCCCAATCCCTCTGAGCTATACGCTCTAGGGACCTAAACCTTGCCACCACAATAAACAGAACATTCTGGAGGGATAGATTCCTATCCCAGATACTTCCCATACTCTGGAATAAACTACCTATCTATATCAAACAAAGCTCCTCATTAGCACTCTTCAATAAAAATCTTGATGATTGGATGGGAGATAGGAAATTCACCTTGGGGATCACTTCTGTGGCTCTGCTTGACAGGGGCACAGGAAAATAATTTTCTTGGGTGGCAAAAGCCAGGGTACCATTTGGCTAGGCTTATATAGGCCCTAGGGCCAATAGCCTAGTACCTACCTATGAATAGACTGCCCATACATGTCAAGCAGAGTGCCTCTTTGGCCCTCTTCAAAAGGAACCTTGACGATTGGATGGAAGAAAGGAAATTCACCCCGGGGATCACGTCAGTCATCCTGCTAGACAGGGGTCCAGGGAAGTAAATAGTGTGGGAAGAAATAGCCAGGAAATTGTTATGGCTAGGCTTGTATAGGTCCAAGGGGCTGATAGCCTAGTACCAACCTATGAACTCCTATGAACTGGTTACCTCTCATTTCACCTTTTAGTTTTCTATTAACTTTGGATTTAAAAGAAACTCATCATCACATTCTGAACCTCAAATATTTCAAGCACTTAAGATTTTCGGTGTCTGGGTTACATTTTCAGTTTTCTGCTTTACCCGTTGGGTTATCCACAATTCCAACAGTATTTACAAAAGTGCCTGCATCCTGTAATAGCCCATTGTAGGTTACAAGGTATTTATATTTAGACAACTGCCTTTTTTGCAGATTATTTGATAAGTTACCAGGAGTCTTTTTTTTTTTTTTTTTTTTTTTTTTTTTTTAGTGTTTCTTCTGGATACATCCCTCATGATGGCTTTTCTTCCTCAGAACAAAGTAGAATTTTACAAGGAACAGTTTCTGATATTTTATAACTAGAATCCAATATGTCAGGGAACATCTCAGAACTACAGATTTTATGGCATCTATAATTCCTTTGTCTAGACTTCACATGAGAAAATATGAATGGGAAAAGAAATCTATGGATTTTGATAAGGTAAGGAATAGCCTGTCAAAGATGGTAAAAGGGTAGGGTTAGCATCTGAGATAATATGGTATACAATACAGAAATGGGACAGGGAAGGCTGAGGGACAAGAGAAGCTAGAATTTTAATAGGAAAATGCAGCACTGTTAGAAGGAAATATACAGGGTAAAGGAAAAAGAGGTAGGTGGAATGTGCAGATATGACAATGGTTACAGTGGTGGAAAGGGATTTTAGCGTGAACTGTGAAAAGAATATGAAGAATGGAATAAACGGTAAAATTGTGGCTACAGATATTGTTTGCAATATTCATTTTTAAGAAGGGAGGGTGGCAGTGTAAGCCACTGTTAGGCTTTGTATAATATAGCAATAACCCACACCTGGGTGTGGATAATGCGGGATTTACCCACGGTTGGCATGGTTTGGTCCCGAGGGCGAAGCCCGAGGGACCAAACAAAGACAACCGTGGGTAAATCCCGCATTACCCACACCCAGAAGTGGGTTATTGCTATTATACTATGACATTATTTAAGAAAAGAAATAATTACTTTTCTTAAATAATGGCATTGTATAATGCCTCTTTGCTGCCCTTCCGCAGCTGGCTGGTATCCGCGGCAGTTCTGATGTACTGCACATGCCTACGCAGTACATCAGAGCTGTGGCCAAAAGCAATGGAGAAAGCAAGATCTCCGTTGCTTTTTACTGTTTTGCTATGTTAAATGGGTTTAACATAGCGAGACAGCTTTAAAATAAGCAACTGAGATCTCCGTTGCTCATTTTAAAGCTGTCTCGCTATGTTTTAAAAGAGACTTATAATAATGGAAAAAGTCCGGGTGACCGGACCTTTTTCCATTAGTATAAGTCGATTTACAACGTGCACGCTGGCAAATCAGCGTGCACGTTTTGGAATATTAATGGGGGGTCATGGTATAATGAATGAGGTTTCACTGTTGAGTAGTAACTTACATACAATGTAGCAAGAAAGAGTAAAAAAGTAGGGGACAGCACTGAATATACTGGGTAGTATAAATGCACTGAGTAGGACATGGGTGTCAAGAAAAAATAGAAAGGGCTGAATGCTGTTTTCTCTGAAACTGCATGAGGAAATGTGAACCCTATTGACTGGTTATGATAAACAAATCACTTCCATCCAAGAATGAATTATGATGGGCTAAACAAGTAGCAGGAACAAGTGCATGGCAAATCCCAAGAAACAAATGCTCGTTGTGGAACCATAATATTAAACTTTATAATGAAAGGAAAATAATTTTTGACAAAAAGCAAGTGTAATTTCCAGAATGTTAGAGCCACTGACACTGAAATAAACAATAACAAAAAAAAACACAGTAGCTTAATAAAATCTACCAAAGCCAAGTTTGAGCCTACAATAGCTACCCAAACCAAAGAAAATCACAATACATTTTTGAGTTATGCTGATAATCTCAAAAGTACAGCATAGCAATACTCTAAACTGATTGTGAACAATGTTACTTGCACTGAGGCAGAAGATATAGTACACCTACTGGCCAATAAATTTAGCTCTAACTTTAATGTCTCTCCCCTCCATCTGTCCCTCAAGATATAACTAAAACTGGTTTGCCTCCAGTTATCATGCAAGACCATGTCCTAAAGGTGGTATCAGAGGGTAAAAATACTGCATTTCTGGGTCCTGACAATATCCCTGGATACATTTTAAATAGCATGAAGCATGATTTAGCCAAACTCCTAATGCTAGTCGATTTCAGCCTTCATACAGATTTTATGGAATGGAGAACAGCTATAGTCATTACTCCGCATAAGGAAGAACTTTCCACTGACCTGGGCAATTACAGCCTCATTTGTAAAGCCATGGAGTGACTTGTCACTGGACCATCTCAATCTGAATTCATCAAGGGCAGGGCAGGTTGTGCTTACCCAACAAGCACAACCTGGTAGATTTTTTTGAAAAGATCACCAAAGCACTGGATGAAGGCAGAGTGGTACACACTGCATACCTTGACCTGACCAAAACTTTTGACACAATTCAACACTCAGGACTAGAAAAAAATGTTAAATAAACTGTGAATAAACTCCTCTGTCACCTCCCGGATTGCAAACTGGCTCACAGATAGGACACAGAAAATCAAAATAGGGTAAGTTATCTTCACAAAAGGCCAGTCATCAGTGGAGTCTCCCAGGGTCCTATACTAGGACCTCTCCTATTTGGCATTTACTTTTCTGAGGTAAAAGCCAATACAAGAAGTCTGGCTGACTAACTTTGCATATGACTGCAAGCTGGAAGTGCTCACTGAATCCCCAAATGTCTGGGCCATCCTGCATAAAGGTTTGTCCCAAATACATAACTGGTGCCAAAATCATGGACTGAAACTAAATGCCAGCTTAAACAGGTTGTACGTACAACAGAAAATGAGCAAGACCCTGAATATTTCTCAGGGTGGAAAAAGTAGACCTTTAAATTTTTGTTATAATTTTAAGGATGTGGCAGTGTCAACTGTCTTTTTTTTTTCTTTTTCACTTTTGGTGCAAGTTATTTTTAGTGCAAGTTATTTTTAACTGTATGTTTCTTTGTGCCTGGCCTCTATAATATTCTCCTTCAGGGCTTAATGGCTTTGGGAATCTGGGAGACGGAGATGTTATTCTGTAGGCTGTTTTGATTAGTTGCAGTTTTTGTGTCTGGAGTTTGATGAGGGCTTAATGTTTCTTTAAACAAAAACTTTTTTGTGTGTAATTTACTTCTAGCTCTATGTAAGAACGGGTTTCCTAATCATACATTGCCATCAGTTTTAATGAGAGAAGACTGAATTAAACCTGAACAATTTAGATGGAGATCTGGATACATATTAATAAGCTCAACATCTACTTCAGTAGGTTTGAGGAAAGGAACAAGACAGCAGCAGAGAAAATCACCAACAACCAGAGGGAGGAAGAGCTCAGCCTCAACCCTGCTGATGTCAGAAGGAACCTATGAAGAGTTAACCCCAGGAAAGCAGCTAGATCTGATAACATTTTTGGACGAGCGCTCAGAGACTGTGAGGTCCAACTAACAAATGTACTCACAAGCATCTTCAACAACTCATTGAGTCAAGCCATTCAAGTACACAAACATTATACCACTGCCAAAGAAGTCACCACCTGCTAGCCTAAATGACTATTGTCCCATATCTGTCACCTCCACTGTGGTAAAATGCTTTGAGAGACTGGTCAAAGATGTAATAACATCCAAACTACCTGCAAACTTCGATTCACTCCAGTTTGCATACAGATCCAATTGATTCACAGGAGATGCTATTTCTTTGACACTCCACTCATCGCTGGACCATCTGGAGAACAAGAATAGCTATGTGAAGCTACTTTTTATCGACTTCAGTTCAGCTTTCAATACAGTCATCCCACAAAATCTGATCAGAAATCTGGTTCAACTGGGCGTCAGCACTCCACTATGCAACTGGATTCTGGACTTTATTATAGATAGACCCCAGAAAGTGTGCATAGGCAAGAATACATCGGAGAGAATCACCCTGAACACTGGAGTGCCACAGGGATGTGTCCTAAGCCCCCTGCTTTTCACCATACTAACCCATGACTGTGCTGCCAAGCACAGCTCAAACCATATCATCAAATTTGCAGATGATATAACAGTTTTGGCCCACATCAGGAATGATGATGAGACAGCCTACAGACAGAGGACGTAAATAAGTTCATAAGTTGGTGTTATAGCAATAATCTTGCAATAAATGTCAACAAAACCAAAGAAATAATTGTGGACTACAGGAAGAGCACTCTCCACTTGTAATCAATGAAGAAACAGTTGAGAGTAAAAAAGCACAACATTTCTGGGGGGTGCAGATTGCAGAAGACTTGATGTGGTCAGCAACACAAATGCCATCATTAAGAAGGCACACCAATGGCTTCCCTTCTTGTGAAGGGCGAGGACAGCAAACCTACCATCAACAGCTCTCACAATCTTCTACAGGGCAACATCGAAAGTATACTGACAAACAGCTTTACAGTATGGTATGGAAGCTGCTCTGCTTATGAGCATCAGTCCCTCCAGAGGGTAGTGAAAGTGGCTGAGAGGAATATCTGGAACTCCCTCCTGCCCATGCAAGACCTGGACATGTCCAGATGCCTCAGCAGGGCAAGGAAAATAACCAGGGATGGAACTCTTCCTGCTTACAAGTTGTTCTCACATTTAACATCAGGAAGGTGCTTTCAATGCATATGCGGCAAAACCGCTTCTTTCCACTAGCCATCAGGTTACTGAACTCTAGGAACAGTACCCTTCACACTGGACATTAAGGCAGTAATTCAACAATACTGAAAAGTCACTATAGTGCAATATGTAACAAGGTCTTATCCGCACACAGACAGTAAAATTCAACAGTAATCAAACTGAACTGTCTTACTGTGCAATATAAATGCAGGCCTTAAATCAATCGCTTACGTGCAATTTTTCCAGTGAAAATAAGCTAAAAACCTAGTAATGAGTGACAATCTGTTAAATCAGTGCAATAATGCAAGTACTTATTATTGTTGTGTTGTCATCTGTCTATAGCATTTTGTGTATTATCATGTTAAATGTAGTCTATGTATTGTATGCACATTGAGTCCAAAGAAATGTAATTTTGCTCAGTTCACACTTGTGTGAATCAAAGTGACAAAGTTTACTTTGACTTTGATATGACTGATTTGGAAAAGAAAAGACAAGCTCATGGCCTTTCAGGTCAAGTCACAGATATAACTTTGGGAATACCTGCAGTGTAACTAAATCAACACGTGAATTATGAGGGAAAAAAAATCACCTGAAGTGCTTTGCAAAGTGGTCTTAAGAGAAGAGAAGAGAAAGATTGAGCCTATCTGGTGCACACATTACTTAACAGAAAAGTATGCCAAATATTGTTATGTTTAAGACAACATGTAACAATGTCTGCATTTGACAGGATGCTTCATGATGTGCTACTAACCTTTAGTTTGCCAGAATGTGCTCATATGGGTGCCCAAAATAAATGGACCTAAAAGCATATGTGGATTTTGACTTTGGCTTTTGACACAATCACTTCTTGGGCATTTTAGAAAAGCTAAATAAACTGGGAATAAACCCCTATGTCATCAACTGGCTCAAAAATAGGACACAGAAGACTAAACTATGGGGCTCTAACTCCACAAAGAGACCAGTCACCAGCACAGTCCTGCAGGGTTCAGTGGCGGGACCTTTCCTGTTTGGCATCTACTTTTCTGAAGTAAAAGTCAATACCAAAGGGCTCTGGCTGACTGAGTTTGTAGATGATTGCAAGTTAGGAGCAGTCACTGAATCCCCAAATGACACTTGTCATCCTGCAGGGAAGTTTGTCCCAAACAACTGGTGTCAGAATCATGGACAAACTAAATGCCAAAAAAGTGCATTACTGTATCCTTTAGGAAGTCATCTACCCTATGAAACTACCACACTGACAATACACCTCTGAGATTTGACCTAGTTGGTCAGGATTTGAGAACTTATGTGGACAGTAACCTAACCTTCTATCAACATGTGTTCACAGTCATAACAAATCCTATATTGTGCAGCTTATAAACAAAGGAATTGCAACTAGATCTAGCGGTCATTGCCCCTTTACTCAGTTCTCATTATGCCAGTCATAGAGTATAATGTGCCTCCACTGGCATGCATCTGTCCAGACACATTCAATTAATGGACTGTCCACAGGTATACCTCACCAAAAGAGTATAATTCATAAAAGATATGTCCAATATGGACCCACTCAAAGCCATGTCACTATACTTGGTATCTTACAGACTGCTAAGAGGCAATGTATGTGGTATACAGGCCATCCTCCAAGCCAATACTGATGGACCGACTGCACTTCAGCAACTCAAATTGCATCAAAAATACTCGGGATCTGAACCTCTTCTGCAATGTCAACAGAATGGTTTGGAGGGACAGGTATATCTCACAGAGGACACCACTGCTCTGGAACAGACTACCCATCTGCATAAGATAAAGTTCACTCCTGTCCACATTCAATCACAACTTAGATCTATGAATGGGGAACAGAAACCTTACCCCAGGACTGCCCCTCATCCTACTAATGGAAAAAGCCAGCTCCTAAATGCTTCATCACATGCATAGGTCCCCCAAATTATCTATGGTATGATCCCAGTTATCCTCAATAGTGGTAATATGTAACTACCATGGGATGGGTAAACAAAATCAGACACCAAACAGAACAGGTTAATTCCAGCACCAAAAGGGAAATTGCCTAGGCTTAAAATGGCTCACGATGCATGATGTTTTCTTTACAGCCTAGAAAAGGGGTGCATACATCTTTACAAGAAGCACCTGAGGGAACCTTTACCTGGTTTGAATCCCCCATATCCTTTAGCAGGAGCTCTAATCTGCCAATGCACATTCCACTCGTTTCAGCAAAAGACTGTCCAAAAAGCGTGAAGAGAAAATTTGTAAAATAGCTATATTAGTGAAGAAGAAAAGGACCTTGAATGTAATATAAAAGAAAGCTTATATTTATATTTAGAGAATTCAGTCTTTGTTAACCTTTGGGCGGCCACGGTGGTGCAGCGGTTAGCATTGCCGCCTCACAGCAAGAGATTCTCCGGTTCAATTCCCAGCTGGGGTGCCTTCTGTGTGGAGTCTGCATGTCCTCCCTGTGGTTGCGTGGTTTTCCTCTGGGTGATCCGGTTTCCTCCCATATCCCAAAGACATGCTGTAGGTGGATTGGACACTCTAAATTGGCCCTGGGTGTGAGTGTGTGTATGTGTGTGTCTTCTGTGAAAGGTTGGGCGCCAGGCTAGCAACTTGACACCGTAAAACTCCACTGCCAATCATGAGCGGACAGGTGATCCGCTGTGGCGACCCCTAACCGGGAAAAAGCCGAAAGAAGAAGAAGTCTTTGTTAACCTTTAGGACTTAGCAAAGCATATAGATCAAACTTGGCAAAAAAAAAACTTTCCCAGGCTATCTTTTTATCCCCTAATAACCTCTGACTAACCAAACTGAATCACTGGGTATATATTTAGCAAACAGGAATTCCCTTATACCAACAGGGGATGGAGGGTGTGAAGTTGGTGAATGAAGGCTGAATTTTGCGAGCAGATATAGCATTATGATGACACATACCTAACTTTCACATCTGCTGAAGGAAATTGTGGTCTTTATTAACCTTTACAATAGTCTCTCATGCTAAACCTTCTGGGTGGCTGGCATATGGGGAAATATCATTTATTACCACAATCCCAAATGAGGACCTGAACTTGGAGGCAGTTTGTAGTGTTTAGCAAAAGTACTCTGTGAGGGCAAAGTTGCAGTTTTACAGACATTGTCCAAGGAAGCACTAAGTAAAAAGGCTACTGAAGTAGATACAGCTCCTGTGGAATGAGCTTTGGTAACCCTAGTTTCAATTCATTCACAAACTTTTGGTGAGCCAAAGATATGAAAATTTGACAGCCAATCAGCCAAAAAGAGTTTGGTTACTATTTGTCCTAGTTTCTGAGAAGCATATCAAATGAAGTTCAGTTGTGCAAGCTGCACTTAGCATAACAGTAAATGTAAGAATTCCTCACTGCTGTATTAGCCTTTGTTTTATTCTTGGTAAGATATAACCCATATAGCCAATTGACCAGCTTCAAAACACTCCAGCTTCCTCCCACATCAGCACTGACTGCTGACTGGCCAGCCCCATTGGAGGGAAATTGACAGTCAGAGGGTAAACTACTTCAGGACTTTTCTTGCCCATACAGAGAGAAATGCTCACTCATCCTGAACCTGCAAAAGATAAAACGGTGACAAATAACTTTTATACTCCCAACAATTAACTATACATAGAAGTATGAGGTGAAGGGTGGGTGTAGCTGTTGCAGCAGTGATAAATATGAACATTTACTGTTACAGTAAGTGCAACTTACATCACTGGTGGGTGTGGCTGTTGCAGCAGTGATAAATATGAACATCTACTATTACAGTAAGTGCAAGTTATATCACTGTAATATTTTCATCATTCTCAATGCTGTAGAAGCCTTTGGCTGTATGGGTCAATTACCAAAGCCTATCCAACCTTGGAGGAGGAAAGATAAAGATCCAGGATCCCTTGGAAGTGGTCCTAGCAAAGCCAGTTCTGCTCTGGGAAAAGAATCCAGCTTGTAATGCTTTGTAAAAATATGTAGAGAAAAGCACATTGCTGCCTCTACAATGTTTCTAGGATCCATCACTTTCCAGTAGGCCACTATAGAAGCCCAAGCTCACATAGAATCTGCCTTGCTACTGCCTGGAAAAGATTTGCCATGAGGAGAACAACAAAAATCAGTAGCTGGGGACAATCATCTCAATGCAGTTTGTATTGGCACAGGTTGTCATTTTTTTCCCATTATAAGAAAAACAGCTGATCTGATTTTCTGAAGCACCTAGTTCTGTCATTATAGTACCTGAGCTGCCTATGTATATCTTGAGTATGTAGAACACTTTTCTTCTTGGTTCTGAGGATCTGGATAGAACACTGGGGGATGGATGGCTTGACAACTATGGGCATAAATGGGAGATTTGTTCTTAATGTGAACCTATCTTTATGGAATACCAGTTAGGGTACATCCACCATGACAGCTTGCAACTTAGATTCTCTTCTTGCAGTGGTCAAAACAATAAGTACAGTCTTCCATGTGATGAACCTTAAAAGTAGCTGTTAAATTAATAGAAAAGATAGATATTTCTTCAGAAGGCATAGTTAGTGAATGGGATGACATGAAAATGGAGATGAAAATTGGGTAGATATAAAATTGAAAGAGATATGATTAAGTAATATGAATTATTTACATGGACTGACAAATGTTAAAGTAATGCACAATAAAGGGAAACTCACAGAACAAGATGAAGAGTAACTGCACAATAAGGGGAAACTCACAGAACAAGATGAAGAGTAACTGCAGAGTGCTAAAGATAAAATAAGGGATTATTTGGGTACTGTGCATGGGTTTAGAAAGATTGCTGTAAAAGCTAATCAACTATTTTTGATAATGCCAGAGCACAAAAACCGCACAATGACTTAGGCAACAGAAATTAGGAAGGGTTGATGCCAAACTTAGGGAGGTTACGACAAGAAAAATAACCAGAGATCCTACAGCAGTATTAGTGATATATCTGAAATTTTATAAAAAATTGTATGAAACAGAAGAATGTGGAAGTCAAGAAAGAGCACAAATGGAAATACTTATGGAAGTCTTAATTATGCCAAGCTTAGTGAAAGATGATGCTCAACAAATAATATTTAATATATGAGGAGATGAAATAAAAATGGATGGAAGTCACCAGGAACAGACAGTATTTCTGTGGAAATGTGGAAGTTAATAGGAAAGAAAGGGATAAAAATCTGGAACATTGTGTTCATAGTATTTTAAATTGAGGGAAAGCACCAAAATCTTGGAAGAAAGCTGTGGTGGCTGTATTACCCAAAGAGTGTTAAAAACCATTTAAATTTTAAACCATGACTACAAAGTGTTGATGTCTATATTAGCTAAATGAAAGGCATGTGTTGCTGAAACTGACATTTAAAATTAATAAGAACAATGATGATCAAGAAGGAATCAAATTGTAAGAAAATGCCACTGTTGTTAATGAGTATTGATACAAAGCAGTAGTTGTGGACAATAATAAAGAGCTGACAGAATTTGCCGGGGGGGGGGGGGGTGACAGTTAAGTGGGATAAGCTGATCCTTTCCAAAAAGAACAAGGTGGTTTAGGAATGCCTGATATGAAGGGATATTTTAGCGTTACATAGTTAAAACTCATATAAATAATACAATCAGAAGGTTATAATGCAAAGTGGAAAAGGATGTTGATGAAAAGGGGGATGTTCAAGAAATAAAGAGTGAGGGTGGGATTTTGGATGCAGATCCTTGATGAGAATACCAACAGTGATACACTAAAAAGGAGGATATATGCTTGACTTCCAGGTATGCAAAGTGCAGAAGGTTTAGGATTTTTGCCTGGAAGTATTTGCATTGGTATTTTTATACCCCAAGCTGACTTTAAAGAATTTTTTTCAAGGTATGACGAGGAAGAAAAGGTAACTGGGAACGTGTTTTTTGAGTGTAATGAGCTGGCAGATTTTAAAAATTCCCTACAGAATACTCTGTCAGACATATTGGGGAAGCAAATTACTGTAACTAAAGAAATGATTCTTTTGAACTGGGACATAAAGTATGAATTGCCTAGCCGTAGTAAAGCCTTGTTAAGTTTTTAATTCTACTGGCTGCTAAAAAAGCAGTTACTGGAAAATGAAAATAGAAATTTAACCCAACTGTATTTGAAGTACTGAATATTGTAAAAGAGATAAAGAAATGGAAATGGGATCTTTAGAAAAGGGAAGGAATGAATTACATATAAATACATTGAATTGCTGGAAACAAACCATGCAAAATAATGCTCAGGAGGACAACAGGTTTAAGGGAAGGCAGGAATTCAGCAATCTATGTAATGTTGGACTAAAGGAGAGTTGTCATAAAGAAATAAAACATATATGTAATGTGTGTAAATGGAAAAAATGTTACTATGGTTTGTTTTGTTTTCTACTAATGTATGTGTGCTTATGTCATAATTGATAATTTGATAAAGGTGCTTTAAAATGAGCTGGTTCAAAGGCAGATCATTAACTTTTCCAGTACTAAGTTGAAATCCCAAGAAAGAACCACTTGTTTTATAGGTGGATTCTAGTGTAAACTCCCCTTCAGAAACAGTTTTACCAAAAATTGAGAGGAAAGGGGAGGATCCATTGGCAGACATAATGAAATGGTCACTAGATGAACCCTGATAAAAGAATAAGAAAGGCCAGGTAACGCAAATATTTAAGAACCACTGGTACACACAATCCCTGATAGGGCCCAGGTTATTGGCTAGGCAGTAAATAAAAATATTTTTTTCCACTTGCCAATATGAGATCTCCTAGTAGCAGGCTTTCTAGCCTGCATTAGTACCTGCTACATGTCCTAATGAAAGAAGTGCCTAACAGGTATTCAGACTGAATCATCTACTCAGTCAGTTGAAGTTGACTGAGAATGAGGTGCATCAAACTTCTTTTGTTTTGTGTGAGTAGATCCAATCTTTGAGAAAGGTTGTGGTAATTACCCTTGTCCAATTCTATAAGAAGGGAGAACCAATTCTGCCTTGGCTAAATAGTCACCACAGTGATTTTTGGAGAATCTTTCTGAACCCTCAAATGTACTCTGGATATCAGTGGAAAGGATGGACATGCAGAAAGGGACATCCCTAATCATGGGAGTAAAAATGCATTTCTTTTCCAGATTGCCCCCGTTTATGTTTTGAAAGGATTCCGTTTTTTTTTTTTTTTCACTTGTCTTCTGCTTTATCCTGGTAGAGAATTTGTTTACTCTGTTTTGAAAGGAGATCTATTTGAAGCATTCCCCAAAACTAGATCAATTCCTGGAAGACACCCTCATTCAATTTCCATTTGGAATGGTCTGTCTTGGTCCAGTTCAGCTTGTCTGCTGCTATATTTTGCTCTGAAAGAATATAAGATGCTTAGAGAGTTGGTGTGTACCATAGAGCTACTTCACAAGCCATCATAGCCAGCCTGAGCTGGGGGTAAGACCTGGTGTCCCCTGTACATTTATTTACTACATCACTGTGGTGTTGTCTGTAATCATCTGTACAAGTCCAGGGGACCAAAGATGATGAAGAGATTATATGGAATGGATCACAGCCAACATCTATTTGGCATTTATGTGCTTTGGTCTGTCTGAAGAGTTATACAGGCCTTGCACCTTTACCGCCTCTTCACAGAAACTGCTCCACAAGCAAAATCTGAGGCATTGTAGTTAAAAACTAACTTGGGACAGAAGGAGAAAAGTGGAGACCTGGAAACCTGGATTTTCAGCCATTGCTGTGTCTACCACTGCAGTTTCTTTTAGACAAAGCCCAAAATTGGAATCTGAAATGCCAGAGGATACAAATGGTGGATCCAACTGTTTTACTTTGGATTTTTTTTTCATGTGTAACCTGGCTTGAATCATCATGAGAATCAAAGAAGCCATGAACCCTAAGATCCTGAGATATTCTGTTGTTGAAGTCTGAGACTCAGAGACGCTCTGGAAAGTTTCTCAGATAAAAATCCACCTTTTCCTGTTTAACGAAAGATGTTTGATGAGAAGAGTCTAGAAAGTAGTCCAGAAACACAATCCTATGTGACAGAGTCAATGAGGATTTTTGAACATTTATCTGGAACCCCAGATTGGTAAGGGGATAGGAAACCCATGTAAGGACTATTGACATCAGTGAAAGACAATGCAAAGATAAGAAAGCTGTCTAAATAATACATGTGAATGCCTTGTAGTTTGAATGCGCTATCACTAGAGCCAGACAATTTGTAAACCCCCTTGGAGCTGTAGATAGCCCAAAGAGTAATGCAGATAACTGATAATGTGATTGACACATAGAATTCAGGCATTTTCCTGAAGCCTTTGCCTATGGGTATGGGATAAGCATCATTTAGAACTAATGTTACCATAAAAGTAAAAAGATGGATAACAAGTAACAGACTCTGAAGGTTCAGTATTTTTAATTGTGGTACTTTCACAAACAGGTTGAGAAAAAGATCTATACCTGGTCAACATGAAAGCTCTTTTTGGAACTAAAAACATTCTACAGTAGAAGCCTTTCCCCTTTCATTTAAAGGCATTGGTTCTATGACTACTACGGTTAGCAAACATTGAATGACTCAATGAAAAATGAGGTTTAGAAGGTGGAGAGGAATTCCCTGAAAGGAGGTATGTGTATCCAATGCCAACTGAAACTCTCCTGAACTACGTTTAACACACAAGAGTCTAGCACAATCTATTGCCAAAGGGAAATATTGAGAGTGAATTTCTGGGACAGACTTATGGAGATAAAAAGGGGGGGGCAGAATGCTGACATTAATTCTGAAAGATTAGGCTGTCCCTTTTTTGAAAGGACTCCTGACCCCCCCCCCCCTTTCCTGCCATCCTCTTTTTTTTGTTCCCTGTTTGTCAGGAGGAATTGCTTGTTTTGCCTTTTAAAGAGGTTAGAGGATTTGGAAATTTTTGAATGGGGAACTTGAAAAATCATAGAAACTTCTGAATTAATTTCCCTGTTTTATTTAATTATTTGAGGGCCAGAGTAGCAGAAAGGCCAAATAAAACCTCCTTGTCTAAAGCAGAGTTTAAAATTTCACATTTCACTACATCAGCAAACTTTTAGTTACGTACCCAGGCATGCTTCTTCAAAATTACAGCAGTAGTACAGTATCTTCAGAAAAACACACTCTACAAAAAATGTTTATATACTTTGGACAGATCAGAAATAGGATTCAGATAACAGCTACCTTCTGAAGAAGTGTGGCAGAATATTCCCTCAAACTGTCTGTATAGCTAAGAACAAACTTGTACATATGTGCTTGGTAGTTAAGAATTCTGTATGCTGAAGAGAAGATTCTCTTACCAAATTTGTCCAAAACCTTTCCTTCTTTATCCATAGGGGAAGGATTAGTATTGACTAAAAGCCTGTTTACAGCTGATGAAGAGGCCAAAATGGAAGCTGGGCATGATCTAGGGTGATAAAACAAGAATATGTTAGTTTGAGGTAGTTTATAAAGTATATCTGCCTTTTTGGGGACTGAATGTTGAGAGTCAGTGTTATTACAGGCAGCATTAAGCACATTCTCCAAGGCTGACAAAATAAGAGGGATGGGTGAAGTATAAGGTATATCCACTTGCAACATAAACCAAAAAAAATGGATGGAAGCAAACCAAATAAAAACCAAAACCCAAACGACAGGTTTGCTCGGAGAAAACCAAATAAGGGTCAGAAACCAAAAGCAAGGTGCTGGATCGTAGTAGCACAATATTATCAGGCTGGATAGTGTTAAGGCAAAAATCCAACAAAGTTTCAGCCACCAAGCAGTTTATTTAATGCACACACAATAAATACGTTTTCGACTCAAAAGAAATGTCTTCTTCAGAAAATGTAGAATGACAATCAAGAGACCATTATATATCAAACCAATTAACCAAATTAAGTAAATAACCAATGAAAATAATTGGTGAAAAAAACTCAAATGCTTTTAAAATAAAACCACATATTACCAACATCCACAATGACATAAATTCAATTTTTTGATAAGTAAAAATATATTAAAATCAATTGAAAGTATTTAATAAAAATGTGTTATTATAAAAACTTTTTTTTGCAAATGGGCAAATAATGGAATTGAACAAACTTTTTGCTGATACTCTCAACTACAATGTTATAAAACCATTAGAACAGTGCCACCCTGTGGATTAATCAAGAACTGCATCAGAGTTTTGCTGATCTTAACTAAAGGACAGAAGAAATAGACACTACATCATTTAAACCAGGGGGTTTTGTAGATTCTAAAATAATCTGCCAAAACAACTCCCTGTATTCAAGTTTGGCTTCCCACATTCCATCCCTTATTTCTTTTGGAACTGTTTCCAAGACAAAAAAATAAAAATTGGCTTGAAAACAATTCATAGTATGACGATACAAAGCATTTTTACTATTTTGTCTCCTAATTTCATAAAAATGTTCATAAATACGACTCTTCAATTTTCTCTCGGTTTTCCCTACATAAAAGGAGCTACATTGATTGCACATAGCAACATAAACCACTCCTTGAGTGTTACAATTAGAAAAGCTGTTACTAGAAATTAACCTATCCCTTGCCGAAATATATACATTAGTTTGGTTAATACTGTGTGAACATTGGGAACAGGTGCCGCATTTAAAGGTACCAGATCTCTGTGATGACCCACTTTTACTACCACGTACACCAAACTCGAATAACTGTTTAAAATTCAGGTCTTTCCGATAAATAAACTTCAAGGGCTGCTTTTTAAACACCTCTAAATCTGAAATTTCCACAAACCTATTCCATTCCCTAGTAATAATTTCTTTTATAACCCCAGAATCTCCTGAATAATGTAAAATATATGCTTGATCCCAGTGGTTAATCTTGTTATTCAAGCAGGGGTCCAAAGGGTCTAAAATGACCTGTCCTAAAATTGGGGCAAATCTGTCATTCCTCCCATGAACTACTACCTCAAATATTTCTTGCATTAAATCATTGGGGTAGCCTCTTTCTCGAAACATGTCCAGTATTTTATTGCTTTTAACCTGAAAATCTTGGTCATGAGAGGTCATTCTACTGACCCTAACTAACTGTCCTTTGACCAGATTATTTTTCTGGTAAAAAGGATGACCACTTTTAAAATGTAAATAGGAATTAGAAAATGTATCTTTACTATAGATTTTGGATGAAAATCCATCGTCAGTTTTACTAATAGAAATGTCCAAATAATTAAGAACTTGCGAATTAAAACTATAAGTAAAATTCAAAAAACTTGTAGAAATTTTTATGTAATCCAAGAATTCAAAACATTTTTCTTGAGAATCTGTCCAAAAAATGACTATATCGTCAAGATACCTCTTATACAAACTCCAACTGTTAGAAAAGGGACTCCGTAAAACATGTAATTCCTCCCACCTGGATAAAATAATATTGGCATAAGTGGGGGCACACTTGGCCCCATAGCCACTCCTTTAATCTGCTTAAAAAATTAACCTTGAAAAAACATAAAATTATTGTTAAGAACAGTTTCTGTAAACAGCAAACAATTCCTAAAATCATCCTGAGAGAATAAATTACTGTCCCTCATACTGTCCTCTAACCATTAAAGCCTAATGTCATGAGGAATAGACCCGAACAGGTCCACAATATCCAGTGTAACAAACACTAGATTAGGAGAAAACAGGTGTTGAACACACCTGAGAAAATCCCATGAATCTTTCAAAACCGTTTCACCCATATAGGAAAGTTTTTTCAGTTTCTCATCCACAAATTTCACCAGTGGAGTGGTAACTGAACCCTCGGATGAAACAATAACTCTTAAAGGAGGATCAGTCAGGTCTTTGTGGACTTTTGGTATACCAATAACTGAAGGAACTCTCGGATGTATATTAATCAAGAAATTAAAAAGCTCCTTAGTAATAGAACCTTCCAGTAATGAATCATTAAGAAGTAAGTTAATTTTGGAATGAGCAATATTGACTTCGTTTATAGATGCTCTAGAATATTTGGTGGCATCTTGAAGCATGTCCTTCATCTTGGATTCATGTACTATAGAATCCATGATGACCGTCCCACCCCCTTTATCTGTTTGCATAATTCTAATATTACTGTTGTTCTTTAGTTCATTGAGTAATATTCTCTCCTGATATGATAAATTAGAGAACATTTTATGTTGTGCCACTGTATTCCTAATTTCTCTTTCTAATAAAATTTTCAAGTTTTTCAATTGTGGATGTAAGGGGGGACTGATAACACTCTTTTTCTTTAAGGAATTTGTACCTTGAGAATCAAAATTGATGCCCTGAAGTATTAAAGCCAAGTTCTTCTTCCTTAAAAATAACTTTAAATCCACTATGCTTCTAGGAATGCTAGCTTTTCTAACTGGAATAAATTTAAATCCTTTCGTAAACAACTGAAAATATTCAACACTCACATCCAAATTACTGTAATTGAAAATCTTATAGTCGTTATATTCATAAATATTACCATGTTTAACTATTTGTGTATTCGTATTAACATTACTATTCATTTGTAATTCCGTCTGGGGTAGTAAGAATGGTAATGAACTGGTTTCTTGTTGCGAATCCTGTCGGATCGCCTTAAAGGGGGAGGATGGTCTAAATGGAAACCGTCCTGGTTCTCATAAAAAACTTCTGGTCTATCCTGTTCTGAATCTTGATGGAAATAATCGTCCCGCCTATAACCTCTATTAGCAGAATCCTGATTAACCGCAGAGTTAAAAGGTTTAGGTTTGGGATAGGCCATGCCATTCCTATAGTCCCTCAGGTTCCTTTCTAATTTTGCATGTTTCCTTTTCATGTTAGAAATACATCTAGTTTCAATGTCAGCAAAAATGTCAAAATATAATTTTTTCTCTCTTTCAACTGTAAATAAAAGATCATTAATTATATTAGTATTAATACATTCCATTCGTTCAACCATAGTTTCCATAATTCTTTCATTCTCTCGGATTATGGCCCTAACTACGTCCAAGCCATATTTATCAAAAATTTTTATTAGGTCAGAATGAAATTCTGAACCTTCAACCACATTATTTGGAAATTTATTAATTCTTAGTCCTTTAGGCACAATTTGTTTGTCCAAACATTCCCTGAGGAACAAACAGTCACAACCAAGATGCTTATATTTTTCTAAATAAAAATATAAATCATCCAAATTCTCGTGGTAGGTTTTAGCCCGCCCGTCCCCCTGTGTAGGGCCAGTCAAGGACCCACTAAAGGAAAATTTCTTGTCCAAAAATGATTTAAAATCATGTCCGACAGTAACAGGAAAAAAGTCACCTTGATTAACCGGTAAGCTAACTCCCTGTGTGCTCGAGGAATGTCCTGGAACATTGTCACGAACCACCGAGGTAGTAGAGCATAATAACCTAGGAAAGTCGGCAAAATCATCATTGGAACATTGAATGTGTCCTTTTGAAGAACCGGGTACATTAACCGTTGGTTGCAAATCCATAGGAGCCTTGTTCAAAGAAAATAGCGGTTGTCCCGAAACTGTATTGTGACCGGAAGCAAGTAACATAATGGTTTGACAAGCTGGTGTCAGCAGTTCAACCAGCTGAGAAAGTTGACCAATGACTTTCCTTAATTCACCTTTGTCATGGTTACCAGATAACTCAAGCTCAGTTTCACCCCCTGGAGCCTCCGCCATCACAACAGAAACCAAAAAAAATGGATGGAAGCAAACCAAACAAAAACCAAAACCCAAACGACAGGTTTGCTCGGAGAAAACCAAATAAGGGTCGGAAACCAAAAGCAAGGTGCTGGATCGTAGTAGCACAATATTATCAGGCTGGATAGTGTTAAGGCAAAAATCCAACAAAGTTTCAGCCACCAAGCAGTTTATTTAACGCACACACAATAAATACGTTTTCGACTCAAAAGAAATGTCTTCTTCAGAAAATGTAGAATGACAATCAAGAGACCATTATATATCAAACCAATTAACCAAATTAAGTAATTAACCAATGAAAAGTATTGGTGAAAAAAACTCAAATGCTTTTAAAATAAAACCACATATTACCAACATCCACAATGACATAAATTTACATTTTTGATAATAAGTAAAAATATATTAAAATCAATTGAAAGTATTTAATAAAAATGTGTTATTATAAAAACTTTTTTTGCAAATGGGCAAATAATGGAATTGAACAAACTTTTTGCTGATACTCTCAACTACAATGTTATAAAACCATTAGAACAGTGCCACCCTGTGGATTAATCAAGAACTGCATCAGAGTTTTGCTGATCTTAACTTAAGGACAGAAGAAATAGACACTACATCATTTAAACCAGGGGGTTTTGTAGATTCTAAAATAATCTGCCAAAACAACTCCCTGTATTCAAGTTTGGCTTCCCACATTCCACCCCTTATTTCTTTTGGAACTGTTTCCAAGACAAAAAAATAAAAATTGGCTTGAAAACAATTCATAGTATGATGATACAAAGCATTTTTACTATTTTGTCTCCTAATTTCATAAAAATGTTCATAAATACGACTCTTCAATTTTCTCTCGGTTTTCCCTACATAAAAGGAGCTACATTGATTGCACATAGCAACATAAACCACTCCTTGAGTGTTACAATTAGAAAAGCTGTTACTAGAAATTAACCTATCCCTTGCCGAAATATATACATTAGTTTGGTTAATACTGTGTGAACATTGGGAACAGGTGCTGCATTTAAAGGTACCAGATCTCTGTGATGACCCACTTTTACTACCACGTACACCAAACTCGAATAACTGTTTAAAATTCAGGTCTTTCCGATAAATAAACTTCAAGGGCTGCTTTTTAAACACCTCTAAATCTGTAATTTCCACAAACCTATTCCATTCCCTAGTAATAATTTATTTTATAACCCCAGAATCTCCTGAATAATCTAAAATATATGCTTGATCCCAGTGGTTAATCTTGTTATTCAAGGAGGGGCCCAAAGGGTCTAAAATGACCTGTCCTAAAATTGGGGCAAATCTGTCATTCCTCCCATGAACTACTACCTCAAATATTTCTTGCATTAAATCATTTGGGTAGCCTCTTTCTTGAAACATGTCCAGTATTTTATTGCTTTTAACCTGGAAATCTTGGTCATGAGAGGTCATTCTACTGACCCTAACTGTCCTTTGACCAGATTATTTTTCTGGTAAAAAGGATGACCACTTTTAAAATGTAAATAGGAATTAGAAAATGTATCTTTACTATAGATTTTGGATGAAAATCCATCGTCAGTTTTACTAATAGAAATGTCCAAATAATTAAGAACTTGTATATTAAAACTATAAGTAAAATCCAAAAAACTTGTAGAAATTTTTATGTAATCCAAGAATTCAAAACATTTTTCTTGAGAATCTGTCCAAAAAATGACTATATCGTCAAGATACCTCTTGTACAAACTCCAACTGTTAGAAAAGGGACTCCGTAAAACATGTAATTCCTCCCACCTGGATAAAATAATATTGGCATAAGTGGGGGCACACTTGGCCCCCATAGCCACTCCTTTAATCTGCTTAAAAAATTAACCTTGAAAAAACATAAAATTATTAAGAACAGTTTCTGTAAATAGCAAACAATTCCTAAAATCATCCTGAGAGAATAAATTACTGTCCCTCATACTGTCCTCTAACCATTGAAGCCCAGTGTCATGAGGAATAGACCCGAACAGGTCCACAATATCCAGTGTAACAAACACAAGATTAGGGGAAAACAGGTGTTGAACACACCTGAGAAAATCCCATGAATCTTTCAAAACCGTTTCACCCATATAGGAAAGTTTTTTCAGTTTCTCATCCACAAATTTCACCAGTGGAGTGGTAACTGAACCCTTGGATGAAACAATAACTCTAGGAGGATCAGTCGGGTCTTTGTGGACTTTTGGTATACCAAAAACTGAAGGAACTCTCGGATGTACATTAATCAAGAAATTAAAAAGCTCCTTAGTAATAGAACCTTCCAGTAATGAATCATTAAGAAGTAAGTTAATTTTGGAATGAGCAATATTGACTTCGTTTATAGATGCTCTAGAATATTTGGTGGTGTCTTGAAGCATGTCCTTCATCTTGGATTCATGTACTATAGAATCCATGATGACCGTCCCACCCCCTTTATCTGTTTGCATAATTCTAATATTACTGTTGTTCTTTAGTTCATTGAGTAATATTCTCTCCTAATATGATAAATTAGAGAACATTTTATGTTGTGACACTGTATTCCTAATTTCTCTTTCTAATAAAATTTCCAAGTTTTTCAATTGTGGATGTAAGGGGGGACTGATAACACTCTTTTTCTTTAAGGAATTTGTACCTTGAGAATCAAAATTGATGCCCTGAAGTATTAAAGCCAAGTTCTTCTTCCTTAAAAATAACCTTAAATCTACTATGCTTCTAGGAATGCTAGCTTTTCTAACTGGAATAAATTTACATCCTTTCGTAAACAACTGAAAATATTCAACACTCACATCCAAATTACTGTAATTGAAAATCTTATAGTCGTTATATTCATAAATATTACCATGTTTAACTATTTGTGTATTCGTATTAACATTACTATTCATTTGTAATTCTGTCTGGGGTAGTAAGAATGGTAATGAACTGGTTTCTTGTTGCGAATCCTGTCGGATCTCCTTAAAGGGGGAGGATGGTCTAAAGGGAAACCATCCTGGTTCTCATAAAAAACTTCTGGTCTATCCTGTTCTGAATCTTGATGGAAATAATCGTCCCACCTATAACCTCTATTAGCAGAATCCTGATTAACCGCAGAGTTAAAAGGTTTAGGTTTGGGATAGGCCATGCCATCCCTATAGTCCCTCAGGTCCCTTTCTAATTTTGCATGTTTCCTTTTCATGTTAGAAATACATCTAGTTTCAATGTCAGCAAAAATGTCAAAATATAATTTTTTCTCTCTTTCAACTGTAAATAAAAGATCATTAATTATATTAGTATTAATACATTCCATTCGTTCAACCATAGTTTCCACAATTCTTTCATTCTCTCGGATTATGGCCCTAACTACGTCCAAGCCATATTTATCAAAAATTTTTATTAGGTCAGAATGAAATTCTGAACCTTCAACCACATTATTTGGAAATTTATTAATTCTTAGTCCTTTAGGCACAATTTGTTTGTCCAAACATTCCCTGAGGAACAAACAGTCACAACCAAGACGCTTATATTTTTCTAAATAAAAATATAAATCATCCAAATTCTCGTGGTAGGTTTTAGTCCGCCCGTCCCCCTGCGTAGGGCCAGTCAAGGACCCACTAAAGGAAAATTTCTTGTCCAAAAATGATTTAAAATCATGTCCGACAGTAATAGGAAAAAAGTCACCTTGATTAACTGGTAAGCTAACTCCCTGTGTGCTCGAGGAATGTCCTGGAACATTGTCACGAACCACCGAGGTAGTAGAGCATAATAACCTAGGAAAGTCGGCAAAATCATCATTGGAACATTGAATGTGTCCTTTTGAAGAACCGGGTACATTAACCGTTGGTTGCAAATCCATAGGAGCCTTGTTCAAAGAAAATAGCGGTTGTCCCGAAACTGTATTGTGACCGGAAGCAAGTAACATAATGGTTTGACAAGCTGGTGTCAGCAGTTCAACCAGCTGAGAAAGTTGACCAATGACTTTCCTTAATTCACCTTTGTCATGGTTACCAGATAACTCAAGCTCAGTTTCACTCCCTGGAGCCTCCGCCATCACAACAGAAACCAAAAAAATGGATGGAAGCAAACCAAACAAAAACCAAAACCCAAACAACAGGTTTACTCGGAGAAAACCAAATAAGGGTCGGAAACCAAAAGCAAGGTGCTGGATCGTAGTAGCACAATATTATCAGGCTGGATAGTGTTAAGGCAAAAATCCAACAATGTTTCAGCCACCAAGCAGTTTATTTAACGCACACACAATAAATACGTTTTCGACTCAAAAGAAATGTCTTCTTCAGAAAATGTAGAATGACAATCAAGAGACCATTATATATCAAACCAATTAACCAAATTAAGTAATTAACCAATGAAAAGAATTGGTGAAAAAAACTCAAATGCTTTTAAAATAAAACCACATATTAGCAACATCCACAATGACATAAATTTACATTTTTGATAAGTAAAAATATATTAAAATCAATTGAAAGTATTTAATAAAAATGTGTTATTATAAAAACTTTTTTTGCAAATGGGCAAATAATGGAATTGAACAAACTTTTTGCTGATACTCTCAACTACAATGTTATAAAACCATTAGAACAGTGCCACCCTGTGGATTAATCAAGAACTGCATCAGAGTTTTGCTGATTTAACTTAAGGACAGAAGAAATAGACACCACATCATTTAAACCAGGGGGTTTTATAGATTCTAAAATAATCTGCCAAAACAACTCCCTGTATTCAAGTTTGGCTTCCCACATTCCACCCCTTATTTCTTTTGGAACTGTTTCCAAGACAAAAAAATAAAAATTGGCTTGAAAACAATTCATAGTATGACGATACAAAGCATTTTTACTATTTTGTCTCCTAATTTCATAAAAATGTTCATAAATACGACTCTTCAATTTTCCCTACAAAAAAGGAGCTACATTGATTGCACATAGCAACATAAACCACTCCTTGAGTGTTACAATTAGCAAAGCTGCTACTAGAAATTAACCTATCCCTTGCCGAAATGTATACATTAGTTTGGTTAACAATGTGTGAACATTGGGAACAGGTGCCGCATTTAAAGGTACCAGATCTCTGCAATGACCCACTTTTACTACCACGTACACCAAACTCGAATAACTGTTTAAAATTCAGATCTTTCCGATAAATAATCTTCAAGGGCTGCTTTTTAAACACCTCTAAATCTGAAATTTACACAAACCTATTCCATTCCCTAGTAATAATTTATTTTATAACCCCAGAATCTCCTGAATAATCTAAAATATATGCTTGATCCCAGTGGTTAATCTTGTTATTCAAGCAGGGGTCCAAAGGGTCTAAAATGACCTGTCCTAAAATTGGGGCAAATCTGTCATTCCTCCCATGAACTACTACCTCAAATATTTCTTGCATTAAATCATTGGGGTAGCCTCTTTCTCGAAACATGTCCAGTATTTTATCGCTGTGCACTGTTCTAATGGTTTTATAACATTGTAGTTGAGAGTATCAGCAAAAGGTTTGTTCAATTCCATTATTTGCCCATTTGCAAAAAAAGTTTTTATAATAACACATTTTTATTAAATACTTTCAATTGATTTTAATATATTTTTACTTATCAAAAATTTGAATTTATGTCATTGTGGATGTTGGTAATATGTGGTTTTATTTTAAAAGCATTTGAGTTTTTTTCACCAATTCTTTTCATTGGTTAATTACTTAATTTGGCTAATTGGTTTGATATATAATGGTCTCTTGATTGTCATTCTACATTTTCTGAAGAAGACATTTCTTTTGAGTTGAAAATGTATTTATTGTGTGTGCATTAAATAAACTGCTTGGTGGCTGAAACTTTGTTGGATTTTTGCCTTAACACTATCCAGCCTGATAATATTGTGCTACTACAATCCAGCACCTTGCTTTTGGTTTCCGACCCTTATTTGGTTTTCTCCACTTGCAACATAACATAACATGGCATAATATTTCCTCATTTCAGGGCCAACATCCACTTGTTCCCACAAAAAAAACTCCTAGTTGATTATGGAAATAGCTTCTGGAAAGCAAAATTCCTGCAAGGGAGGTGGACAGGACCAGCTTTCCTCATAATCAGATTTTTGAGCTTGGAAATCTCCAGGAGAAGAAGTCACATCTCTGTCAATGTTAGAATCCTCTGACAAACTTTATTTAGCAATTTCTTTATTGAAACTGCACTCTGGTAATGATTCCTGAGTTCCAGGATTAACAGCCTGCAATAACGTCCTGGCTAAGGTAAATAAATTATCTTTTTAAATGGAAACTATGTCTCCAGATAAGCAATGTCTACCTTTTGTTTTTTTTTTCTTTGCAGGGGCCTCCCTGGAAGATGACCAACTACAGAATGGCACTTCACCCTTAGTAAGAGGTCTGTTTCTCCAGAAACCCTGAGAAGAATCTCCTGGAGTGTCTTCCAGACTCATGCACAGAGTGGACAAATAGCCACAGAGCACACAGCTGATCTCCAGTCCATGGTGACCTAAGGGGCTACACCAGAGAAACCTGGACTACAAAGTGAATGGTCTGAGGAACAGAAGTCAGACCCTACAAAGTTACCCACTAACTGGTGAGGCTCTGTTTGAGCCCATGGTAGCAGCAAGTTCTCCTTACTGTGTTGTTTCTTCTTTTTATGGAAGGTGGGAGTAGAGCCAGCAGGACTGCTATAATTATTCATGCTATAGCTAAGGATGAAGTCTTACTAAGAGCTGCTGGAAGAAGATGGTCAGAAGACAAGTTATCAGACAAGTGTTAACAAGAAGCACATGCACTTACCCAAACATGTATATAAAAATCCCTGTAATCACTCAAATCCCTTTGCTGAGTGCCCTGACAGAAATAACAAGCACTCCACTAAAAATACATTTGCTGCCCTGTAAAAAACTTCCTGATCCTTAAAACTTACTCATACAAAAGTTCACACAAATAGAACACCTTACTAGAAAATTTTCCCCATAAAATTAAAAATAAGCCCTGTTCTAACGATACCCATGCCTGACACTAAACTTCTGACACTGAAAAAATACTGTTTTTCTTACATGAGAAATACCTCTTTTAGTCAGAAAATAAACCACCACCACTATTTTCTTAAAAAGACAATTTTTGTGTGGAGGGGCTCCTTTTATGGGGACTTACCTGCCAGGAATGAAGCTTGAAGACCACTGCTCCTGTGAAGCTTGAGGTGGCAAGGACGAACTAGAATTATCTACATTCAGACTGCTACATTCAGCAGTCACAGTGTAGGTGTGGGAGAGGTGCAGCATGTTGTGAAGTTCAAAGGTTGTTGCATCCAAGCAGAATACAACACATACAGCCAAAGGCTACTGCAACAGTGTGAATGATGAATATCTGACTATCCGTTCTGAAATCTCTAGTCCTGTCCACAGAGTATGTAAGTTGCCAGTGGGCATCCAGAAAAAGTGGTATGTAATCCTCCATGGTTAGCATATTTCCTGCACAATATAGGTAGCCTGATGTACTGACTCAAGTCTGACTCAGTAGTAAAACACTTTCCTTGTGAAGACTAGATAAGAAGGGTTAAAACACAAGGCTTACACAAGTCTGGACATCCTTCTGGCAAACGTCACGACTACCAAGAACAGTGATTTCTATATTAAAATGTTCAACTCTGCTGCAGCTGCTAGTTCAAATGCAGGAAAGATTAGCTTCTGTAAAACAAAACATACATTCCACAGGGAAACTGGGTCCCTGACAGAGGAGACTATTGATAAAGACACCTCTCAGGGAGGTACAGAAGACTTTAAGGGAAGCTAAAGATAAATTCTGTCCAGAGTGGAAGTTAGCTATAGCAACCAGATGCATTTTAGCTGTCAAATAACACTTCCCTGTAAATAAAAAAAAAGTCTCAGACAGACATTGAAAGACCTTAGAATCTGGGGCTGGGAATGCATCAGTGCTATGCCACACACCCACAAACGGCATCTTCCATGTGTTATTGGACATTTTTGGAGGTAAAGGCTTTGGAAAAGATAACAGAAAAGTTACTAAACTGCTTGAAAGTCCTTGATTATTGACTGTTATTGGAAATGGAGCAACCAAGCTGTTGGCTTCAGAGCTTGAAGGTTTGCGTGTGCCTTCCCTGTAGAGTGTGAAAGGAGAATCCTCTTGTGGGGCAGTCTGAGAGTAAGTTCTACTTGAAATTTCTGTAAGAGTGAGAATCACATTTGTCTGAGCCAGAATGTATCCACTGGAATGACCCAGTCCTTTCAGATGTGGCTTTCTGTTTGAACTTCATGATAAGATACTGGGGGGACTATAATACAATGCCTGAGGCCAGTCCTGGGCTAATACACCCATGCACTGTTTGCTGAATGCAGGAATAAGGCAGAAAAATCTTTGGAGCTTGGCACTGGTTGAAGATGCAAACAGATCACAGAACTGGAATCCCTAGTTTAGTAACAACATCACGGCAATGGATGAGATTATCTGCAATTGAACTGGCTACCATAGTAATATGCAGATTTGGGGTTAGGGGCAGGGTTAGAGCTTCACACCTATGCACCACCTTACTCATGTGCTAACCCTATCAATACATCTGATCCCAATCCTACATATTATGTTACTAAAAACCCCTTTTCTTTAACAGTATTACTACTCAAGACAAAAGGACTCAAAAACACACAGCACCAAATAGACTCAGCACTGAATCTACCTCTTACCCAACACTTACTCTAACTGTAACAGACAAACATTTGGACATGCGTACTAACTGCTATAACACAATCTTGCACATTTTCACATCCACCACCTTTTCAGTCAAACATTCGTCTTCCTGCACACCTACTTACCTACATTATATAAAACTTGAATTCAACCAAATATGATTCACACAAATGGGCGTTCACTCATTTGTGCAGTCATTCTTTTTTACACCCACACAAACTTGTCAACCATTTGAAATACATTTTATCTATCTGTAAACATGATCTCAACACTTCCAAAGAAATGTTCCTGGAAAAATTACATCCCTTGAACCATCTGCCCCATGAAAAGCCCCCACACTAATACTGAAGCATCAGTGGTTACTGTGAATAACAGGGGTCTTCTTCTGACTGCTGTAATAAGCAGAGTGATTTTTCGGTAACTCTCTGATCTAGATCTCTGTGATGACACTAGTGGGATTAGAGTGTCCACTGCAAAACTGTCATGTGAAGTGGGATGTATGGTATGACAAACAATATGGCTGCCATGAGCCTTAGCACTTGAAGGCAGAGCTCTGATGGCACCTGGATTTTTAAGACTATAGACAAAACTACTTCCAAAATGCTTAGCCTTCTGCTCAAGGGCAGATAGAATTGTCAGGTCCTGGTATTTATCATGGTTCTGATACAATGTCTTGGCAATTTACAGTCTGGCCAAATGTGTTTAATGATGAAAAGGAACTGGAAAATAAAGTCAAGAGATACAAAGGTATTATGGAAAAGGAAAGGTGCAAAGGTAGCCTGTGAGTTTTATCTATTCAGCAGATCATGCATAGCAAAGTCAAGTCTTAAAGATTAATAAAGACTGAATCCTTCTCAGGCAAATAACACAATCCAAATTGTATTGTATTCACATTTGAGGACTGGAGAAATGTACAGTCCAAAGAGAGTAAAAAACACATCCAGCTAAACTTACACAAAGTACTATACTGAAAAAGAAACACCCTTGGTCATGACAAAGGAGAAATGTTTAAACACCCACTCAAACCTGAATTAGCAATTTTAGGCTGTTACAACCTAAACATCATTGATAAAGAAAATCAAGAGAGAAAAGCGAAAGATAATACTAAACCATCACAGGTAATTTAGACACTACTATTCTGACAAACTGCAACTGCAGATTCTAAATGTACACCTGTTTTAGAGAGGCCTGTCAACAGATGCAAAATGTATCTAAATACTGTCAGAACAGTCTTAGTTAAGATCCACAGCCACCACTGACTATAAGATGCAGTGAATTATTAGCCATGGACTTACATGAGCTACAGACAAAAGCAGCAGCCAAGCCATCTGAAGCCCTGGACTGGCCTCAGGCTGACACCCACACACAGTCCAAAGAAAAAGGATTCCCTGAAGTTGAGGACCAAGTGTCTGCCAAAACTGAGCAACAGACAAAAACGCTCCTTTCCACAGCTACAAACACACTTGTCAGAATGATTAGCTTTAGTAAATGTTCTGTTTGCATTATGTAGTGCAGTGGTATGCTAACCTGTCCATTTATCAGTGTTACCACATGGAGGTGGTTTAGTGGTTAACACAATTGGAACAACTGGATTTTGTCAATGTACTTGTTTATATGAGACACAACCATGTACATTATGCATGTAGTGGTTCACCAGTAAGAGCCCAGCTGAGATAATTTCCTGAAATGCATGCATTGTTTTGTTTTACCTGCAATAACATTTCAGTGAGCATTTAGATATGTCTTTATAACTGTGCCCATTACTCCATGGGCTATAAACAGCTGTTGCCTTGGTTTCAAGATTTAAATTCTCAGCGGTTGATCAGATCTCTTCAGTGTCACTATACAAACTTTGGGACAACCCATGAACACTTATCCACGAGAAATAAACTTCTCAGTTTCAAAGTGTTTATTTTATTTTTTTTGTGATCACTGAAATATATGAAATACTCAATTAAGCGCAGGAGTTGTACATTTGGGGTGGCTACCCTAAGTTCAAGCTGTTGGGGGGGGGTGTGTGACCAGCATTTGCCAATGAGGAGTGAGTGCTGTACTAGCACTCATTAAAGAAGCTGTGAGTGATAACATTGCTTCTTAAATGGATGTCAGTACTGCGTTCATGTATCCCTGTCAACAGCATCTGCCAATGAACATTTAAGTCTTCTATACTTATTTCTGATTGAAGAATCAGAAAGTAGAGATGAGAAACATAAAAGAATGTATTCAATGTGAGAAGATTCGCCATATCCTGTTAGCTGAATTTGTAACTAAGAAAGGAACTTTACCCCTTCAGCTCTGAATGAACTAACACTGAAGACAGGCACTTGGATTGAAATGGGCATGGTGTCTTATTTTTTATTACCTTTGAGGACAAGACTGTTTTAAATGTAGTCTTCAGAGTTCCTGTCCCTTTAATCTATTTTTTCCCTCTTTCATAGTAATTGGTTCTGTGAAATGTAAGGGTTGAAAACAGAGGGAAAAGAGAGAATGACTTGCTGGAGGCTGTTTTTAGTTTGTTAATTTCTGTCCAGAATTTATGCAGGTCTTAAAGTAAAACTTCTGTCATCAACATTTTTTTCTGGACAGTCTGAAATCAGAAGGTTGATTCAGTAATTCAAAAACTACATTAAACCCCAGTATTTTGTTTGCCATAGCAAAAAAAAGGTAAGCATCACTTCAGTTCAACAGACTTTTTTCCCCTGCAACAGTCTTATCCAAGAGTAGAAGTTCAGCTGTGACAAGTCCTATTATAGAGGAAAATGGATTGAGAGACTAGTAGATGAAGCAATATCCATTTTTCCTCTATCACAGGTGGCAACCTTAACTAAACGTGCATTTTTTTCTCGTACTTTTTTAACAACATTTGTGTGTACAACATGCAACACAACTTTCACTACAGTTACTGTACAGTTTTTAGACTGTAAACATCTTGAGTTTCATGTTCTGTAGTACAAACCACCACTAATCTGTGGCTAATAGGCCTCTATTAAATTCAGACTCAAAGTTATCTGAGAACCTTCTACTGAAAGAAACTATATGCATTAACAGTATGGAAATGCAGATATATTGGAAATAATGCCCTCTGACATAATTCATACTTTATTAAAGTAGTAAGCATATACAAAGTTCTACAAGAACTATTTTTGTGCTAATCAAATTTTGTAATTCACATTGCTTCCTGGAATACGAGTTTCCAGAAATCCTCAGATGTGAAGTTTTTATTTCTTTCTACCAGCTGTCTTAAAGCACGGGCTTCTTTCTTAGACTGTTCGTATGAAGGAATCCAGATATCATGCACAGATGTATCCTGCATATCATTTGATGAGAAGTTGAAAACCTGTGGCTGTGGGCATCTCAGATGGTTGGCCTCTGCAGTCCATCTTATTGGAGCCATACCCTGTCATGAATAAAATGTTTGTTAGTGTTCAGTAAAAAATAAACTTAAACGTTTTAAAGAGAAAGTACAGTTTTGTACCTACCATAAATGTAGATGTCCGAATTGGATAGCATCTGCAGTCATAACAACTGGGTTGTCCTGTCGTCAGGCAGCCCTTCAGTCGGCCGGATTCCAAAGTCCGGGTCCGGCTTCGGCTGATGTCGCACTTCACCCAACGTCATCTCTGTTGGTCTTCGGGTATAAAAGCATCAGCCGACGCCATTTTCTTCAGTGTTTCTTGCCCCAGATGCCAGAAGCCCTGTAGAAGGCTAAAAATTTTGGATAGATGCCAATGTTTCCAAAAGATGGAGGTAAACACAAAAATAAGCATGTATGTACATAAATACAAACAAATACACCATGAAAGACTCCCCCCCATTAGCTAGCTATTAGGAGGGTAAACACCCTAGGAGCACCACAGAGGGGAAGGAGGGAGGGTAATCCTGACTGCAGATGCTATCCAATTCGGACATCTACATTTATGGTAGGTACAAAACTGTACTATGTCCTTCATGGATGCATCTGCAGTCATAACAACTGGGTAGAATACCATAGCCAACTAGGGGAGGAGGACAAAGTAGATTATGGTGTGTTTAGGATCCCTTGTAGTACAGCAGTGGCAAACCCTGCTCGGGATCTGGAATATAGAGGTAAATTATAATGCTTGGCAAATGTATGCATGGAGGTCCAAGTAGCCGCCTCAATAATGTCTTTGGTCGCCACTCCTCGTAAGAAGGCTGTGGTAGTGGCTGTTGCCCTTGTAGAATGAGGTCTTATGTTCTGTGGAATTGGCTTTCCATGGAAGGAGTAACAGAATCGTATGCAATTTCCTATCCATTTGGAGATTGTCTGTTTGGAAATAGCTTTTCCTTCCCTTCCTGTTGCATAGGCTACTTAAAAGTTGGTCAGTCTTTCTGCTATTTTTGTTCTGTCCAAGTAGTAGCGTAGCTGTCTATGTACATCCAAGGTATGCAGAATTCTTTCCCTCTGTTTTGTGGGTTGGGAAAGAAGGTAGGTAGGTGGATTGCCTGGTTTAAAGACACTCTGGATACCACCTTAGGCATAAATGTAGGATTAGTCCTCATGGACACTCTATCTTGGTGGAAGATTAGGAAGGGTTGCACTGCCATTAAGGCCTGTAGTTCTGAAACCCTCCTTGCTGAAGTAATTGCCAGTAGGAAAGCAGTTTTCCATGACAGGTGTTGTAGGTCTGCTGTTGCTGCTGGTTCAAAGGGTGATAGTGTCAATTTTTCTAGCACGAAGTTTAAGTCCCAAGCTGGCAATGGTGGTTTCCTTGGAGGTTTTACATTCTTGATTCCTCTGAGGAACTGCCTGAGCAAAGGGTGTGAAAAGACAGGTGGATCAAAGCTGTATTCTGCTGAAATAGCTGATGCATGAATCTTGATGGAGGAGTAGGACAGGCCTGAATGAAGTAGCTCGGCCAGATACTCCAGAATGTTAGGCATATCTATGTTTGATACATCTTTTCCTCTCTCAGAACTCCAAATGACAAACCTTTTCCATTTTCCAGCATAGTTCCTTCTTGTTGAAGGCCTGCGTGCTTCAAGAATAATGTCTTTAACTCTTTGTGAAAGTTCTGAATTAGCAGTTGCTATGTGATGTTCCATGCAGTCAGTTGCAACGTTTTTAGGTTTGGATGCATGGTGCTGTAGTTGTTCTGAGTTAGCATCAAAGGTATCAGGGGTATTGGCCACATATTGTTCCGAGACATGCTCCTCAGCAGTGGGTACCAGTGTTGTCTTGGCCAGTTTGGAGCTATCAGGATTATCCTTGGACGATCTTCCTTGATTTTCAGTAGTACTTTGTATATCAAGGGAAGAGGTGGGAATGCATATGCTGTTAGGCCTTTCCAGCTGAAGGAGAGCGAGTCCACTTTCCATGCTAGTGGATGGAATGTCCTTGTGCAGAATTTTTTGAGCTGGTGATTGAGAGGTGATGCGAATAGATCTATCTGAGGCATTCCCCATTTCTTCGAGATGGTCTTGAAGATGTCCGGGTGCAGCTGCCATTCGTGGGCATCCGATGTTGTCCTGCTTAACATATCTGCTAGAGAGTTTTCTTTTCCTGGCACAAATATTGCCTGTAACTGGATGTTGTAGCTGAGTGCC
Organism: Protopterus annectens; assembly: GCF_019279795.1. NCBI lineage: Eukaryota > Metazoa > Chordata > Ceratodontiformes > Protopteridae > Protopterus > Protopterus annectens. The sequence goes on from NC_056751.1 coordinate 152,152,403, forward strand.
AGGGTCCACAGCTCCAAAGTCATTCTGCATAGGGGGTAAGAATGAGTGCCTCCCTGTTTGTTGATGTACCACATGACTGTGGTGTTGTCTGTCCTTATCATCAACTGGCCCTCCTTGAGAAATGGTCTGAACTTTTGGATTGCCAGTTTTACTGCCAGCATTTCTTTTAGGTTGATGTGCAGGTGAAGTTGATCCTGTGTCCACAATCCTTGTACGCATTTGCCCAGCATGTGGGCCCCCCATCCTAGGTCTGAAGCGTCTGTTGTGATGGTCTGGCTTGCTTGACCTTTGCGAAAGGGCAGTCCTGGGTTTGACTGGCATGCCTGAGCCCACCATAGGAACTCCTGTTTTAAGCATGGTATTAGTGGGATTTCCGCTTCTAGGCTGTGTCTGTGTTGGGACCATAAATTCTTTAGGTACCACTGTAGTTTTCTCATATGTAGTCTGGCAAATGGAACCAAGATTATGCATGATGCCATGAAACCCAAGGCCTGCAGTACCTTTCTTGCTGTTAACTTGTTCAGATTTGTTAGTGCCAAGAAGTAAAGAGGGAGTTCTTTTTGTTTTTCTGTAGTTAGGAATGCCATTTGTCTTACTGTGTCCAATTCCGCTCCTAGGAAAGTCCTTGTCTGGGATGGTATCAGTCTTGACTTTTGTAAATTGACTGTGTATCCCAGTGCTTGTAGCAAGTAAATGACCCTTTGTAAATCTGTTGTCAGCTTGCTTTTGTTGTCTCCTTGTAGCAGGCAGTCGTCCAGGTATGGATAAATTTGAATTCCCTGTAGTCTGCAATGGGCGATTACTGATGCCAGGCATTTTGTGAATACTCTGGGCGCAGTAGATAAGCCAAAGGGCAATGCTGAGAATTGATAGTGCTCTGATCCTGCAAGAAATCTGAGGTATCTTCTGCAGATTGGTCGAATGGGGACGTGCAGGTATGCCTCCTTGAGATCTAGAGTTACCAGCCAACACTCCTTGCCCAGCATGGGAAGAAGTTGCTGTAGGGTCAGCATTTTGAATTTTGGGACAATGATGTATGTATTTAAGGTGGACAGGTCGAGAATTGGTCTCCAGCTTTTTTCCTTTCTTGGAACTAGGAATAATCTGGAGTAGAACCCTTTTCCTTGCTCTGCTGTTGGCACTTTTTCCACAGCTCTCATGTTTGCTAACTCCATTATCTGTTGTAGAGCCTCTGTTTTTTGATTTGGAGGTATATTTGGCATTCCTCTTTTGACTGGTAAAGTGTGGAAGTAGAACCGGTAACCTTGCTCTAGGGTTTGTAAAATCCACTTGTCCTTTGTTATCTGGTGCCAGTTTTTTGAAAATAAGGTTAGCTTTCCGCCTAGAGGAGCTGCTATTTGTTCCCTGGTAGGCGGATTTAGGATTAAGTCACTGTGGCTGTGTTGATGTAGTGGCAGAGGTTGAGTCTGTGCCTCTGTTGTTACCTTGCCACTGTCGTCCTCTGTAGGCACCTCCTCTGGATTGGTTTCTGCCTCTAGAACGTCTATTCCTGCCCCTTTGAGGTCTTGTGGAGTCAGGAAAGGACCAATTTTTGGCTGGCCAGTTCCTGCTAAACCTTGGGGGTTGAACCTGCAAGAAATCTTTAACTGTTTGGACTGATTTTGCTTTTTCTTCCATTTTCTTCATAACCTGCTGGGCAGGTGTACCAAACAAACTTGTTTTATCCATAGGAGCATCTAGCAACTTAGATTTAACATGATCCGGTAGAGCTTGCTCCTTTAGCCATGCATGCCTTCTAATTACTGTGCCAGTCATGGCTGATCTAAATGAAGCCTCCAGTGCATCATAGCCACATTTTAAAGAATGGCTACTAACCTGCTGTATGTTATTTACCATTTCTAATACATATTTCTTATCAAGAGGCTCATCAGTGGTTAGCTTTTTAGTTAACTGATCAAGCATAAACTCTTGGTATTGAATCATGTGAAACTGACAATTTAAAGCTCTAGCTGAGAGAGTGGCTGAAGTGTAAACCTTTTTACCCCATCTGTCTAATGACCTTGCTTCCCTTTCAGAAGGAATAGGGTTTTTAGCTATGGTCGCGGCTACTGCCTTGGGACCCTGGGATATAGTTTCGGGGTCTGCAAGAGGGGCCTTGTAAAGGTGGTGATGAGTATCTGGCACCCTGTAAAATCTGTCTGGTTTGGCAGGGGCTGGGGGTAAAGAATCTGGAGCGGAGCAGACATCATTGAAAGCATCATCCACCACAGAGAGAACAGGAGGTATAGCTAAGGGCCTGTGCTGTGGAAGGTGCAAAAAAGTCCTAAGTCTTTTTCTGGAGTCTGAAAAATCTTGTTGCTGCCATTGGAACTGTTCTCGCATGGCATGCAAGGTTTCCCCAAAGGAGAATTCTTCTGGTGGGGAAGCAGCTGGAATGGATTCTTCAGCATCAGAATCTTCAAAATTGGAGAAAGGAGCCTCTGGCTGGTCAGTTATGTCTGATTCATCAGCAGAATCATCAGAGGACACTGGCTCAGGGGGCTCTGCCCTAGGTCTCTTCTCTGGGGGCTGAGAGGCCCTGTCTGGGTGAGATTGAGATCCTCTAATTAATGAAATTAAATCTTCTGCCAAAGTAAGCATTTGAGAACTGGAAGAGGGCCTGGTTGAGGGGGGTTTAACAGGCACTGTTTTAGTAGTCTTGGCTGCTTTAGCCCTGGCGAAGGCCTTAATGGACATGGCTGCTGGAGGCCTAGCAGCACCACGTGCTGGGGTAGAGACATCCAAGGGAATGGTGTCTGATAAGTCAGGGGTAAGCACCGTAGTGGTTAAACTTTCTGAGGCCGATTCAAGAGTGGTAGCAGGGGCCTCAGCTGTAGAGATAGATTCAGCTGTGTTTTGGTCAGTTTTCTCGGTTTCGGCCGAAACCGAGACACTCGCGGTTTGCTTAACCATGGTTTCGGCCGAAACTGCGGACCGCGAGTGTCGGTCTTTTTCTTTGCGTTTTTTGGCAGAATGCGTAGTCGGAGGATCCGACGGCATAATGTACGCAAAATCAGATCCGAAAAACTGTTCTGCAAACTCCGACCGACGCCTAAGCGTTCGTCGGTTGAAAGAAGCACAGGCCGAACAGGCTGCTACGTCGTGGGTTGGGCCTAAACAAGGCAGGCAGTAAGAGTGGAAATCTTTATGAGGTATTTGTTTCCCACAGGTTAAACAATTATTAACTTTTTCTGACATCGGCTGAGGCAAGAAAGAGTCCCCAACGGGGTACTTAGCTTTAGAAGTCTTCGAAGTAGTATTCGGTAGAAGTAATCTCTGGATCCGACCGACCGGCACTTGCGAACAGCTTCTGCTTCGGGCGCCACGCGGCAAGAAAGACTGAAGAAAATGGCGTCGGCTGATGCTTTTATACCCGAAGACCAACAGAGATGACGTCGGGTGAAGTGCGACATCAGCCGAAGCCGGACCCGGACTTTGGAATCCGGCCGACTGAAGGGCTGCCTGACGACAGGACAACCCAGTTGTTATGACTGCAGATGCATCCATGAAGGACATCATTGTCATGCACTACTTCAGTTTTGCTCTTAGTTTTTTTAATGCGACTCTAAAATAACTTTGTTTTTAACATTTTTCTATATCCAAAGCATGGTTCAGATTAAAACCATCAAATGATCAGTGAAAAGAATGACAGTAAACAAAGTAATGTGATCAAATAACAAAAACATGACAAGCAAGAGGCAGGTGTCATCAGTTAGAAGTGCTTGACCAGTATAAAGAATAAAAATCTGGAAAAAAATACTGTGGGTTACTGAACATTTAATAAGTATACATGTAAGGACTAACTGGAATACTAATGTGTTTCTTCCTTAACATTTCAGATAAACCGATCCAATTCAGTGGTCTAGATGGGCAAAGCCCATAATACACTGCAGGAGGCAATTTGAGTTCAATAATAGCTTGGGTGCTTGCAGCAGCTATCTGGGGAGGAAGGGGGTCTAGTACCAGGGCATTATAGCAATTTGAGCCCCCCCCCTCCCCCAACAACCAACTGTTAGCTCAGAAATCCAAAACTTTTACATACACTTTGTAGTTTTCACAATAACTTACTTGTTAACACAGAGAGTACACTTTTTTATTTTTTTCTTGCATTTCTTGGTTGACACATCTCTGAACTCTGATCAAGTAATGTTTCAATGTGCACAGTTATTTAACATGACTTCCCAATGTGACTACAGTATTTATTTATTGCATATACAGAAGTGTGTGTGTGTGTGTGTCTGTGTCTTCCTAAGCCAAACTGGATACAATATCCTGCAGGTCATGAGCGAAACAGGATAAGCACTTTGGTTTAGAAAAATGAAACTGGGTGCTAGAGAGTCTGATACAGATTCATCTATTATATTTTGCTTGCTTCCTGAAGGTCCTTTCTACTGTATAAAATGTAGAACAGTGTGCAAATGTCTTAATTACATTTACTCGTGCCAGCTAAAGCAGACTTTCCATCCTGTCTAATTTGCTCCCAGTGCCTCACTGAAATGGTGCACCTTTATTGGCAAGTGAATTTATTGGAGAGGGCTATTCATAGGATATCACAAAAGGCTGTACACCTAAATCCAGTCCTTTTCACAAACAAGATCATGTGCTTAATCATAAAACATTCTGTGCAAAATTGGGCAACCTCTGCTTTTTGGAATTCAGCTTACTATGGCTAGTTGGGCTGGTACATATTGTAAAGACAAATACAGGCAATGGCAGATGAAGATTCCATCTACTGCCATTTCCCTTTCACATTTTCTCCATCACATCTGCCACCACTATGTGAACTCCATCCCAGGTGCTTTTGCATGGCCTCCTATGTTCCATTAATTACAAAACCTCAACTGCCCCACCTGGCACTCTATTATAAAGCTACAGGAATGACGGCTGCTGTTTTGGCATTGTACAGTTCTGGTATTTTAGCAGAGAGTTGCTGAAGGAGTCCAGGTTTTGACTCCCTCAGCTTCTAGTTTCAAGCTGTATGAATCTGAGCAACTCAGTTAACCATAAGAGGCATATGTCCTCAATGGACTTTGTTTATTTTACTTTACATTTTGTTGACTGGGTTAACCCTGCTGGACAATGCTTATTTTTAGAGGGTACCTGGATTGTAACATTAACAATGCCTAAGAAAACAACAGTATACATATATAACACATTACAAGTAATAATATAAAACAATATCCAAGAAGCTGAAAAAAGATAACTATACATTTAGAGTGGGATGGGTATGCAGTGGGAGTATTAATTAGGGAAAAACTTGTACATGGGGTAAGAGATGGGATCTCTCTCCTTGTTTTCCTTAAACTAGATAACTGAGAACAGATATTTGTCCAAAATTATTGTGAATATGCAATGGATAAGCACACTGCACTCCTCATCCTCTTGTGGTTGGCTGTGTCATCCCATCAGCTACTAGTTAATATAACCATTCCTGCTGTCACCTTTCTTCATAGACCTCATAGAAAAGGCGAATACATTTTTTCTTTCTGCCAAAAAAAGTACATATTCACTTCTTTTTGTCAAAATGTGTGAAAAAACACCATTTTCAAAACAGTGTTCAGACTAATATGAATCCAGCACCTGCGTTTCTGCAAAATAAATGACAGAATGAAAAAAAAGCCACTGACCTCAACAGTACTGTGTACAAAGTTATGATCTATGAATTGACTGTTTTTACGTGCGACTCCAGTTCTCTCAAAGTTGACACAAAGCCTTATACACAGTACTTGCAATTTCCTTGAGCTGCCAGTCAAGTAATCTACCTTGCTGTAGAATACAAACCCACTCTGGAAATTTCTTATTCAGTGATAAGTTAGCTAATCAATGTCTACTTCCCTTTTTAGTTCAAAACAAATAAGTAATCCCAATTACACAAATTTTCTTTGGCATCTCTTCCATGTTATGAAGGCAGAGATTTTCAAATGGTCTCAACATACAATTTCCCAGTGTCTATCCAACCAGTATATCTACAGTGTAAAAAATACATAAATGTAATAAATATATAAACATATACAATATATCTACAATGCCTCTGAAACATTATCTTTGTGGGAGCCAAGAAGTACCTCCAACCTTCCATTTCAAGTTTATCACCCAGTTATACGCGTCAGTGACTACATTGAACAACCTATCAGAACAAGCCTGACACTTTTGCCAAAGACCTGTATCAGGATTTTATCAAATACATCGGGGACACCAAGTTCTCCCTTTGTCACCTGGGCAGTAATAATTTATCTTAAGTCACGCTTGAAGATCCATTACTCCAAACAAATGTTTTAATCATTTGTTGAATATTATGAAATAAGGATTTCGCTGGGGAGCCCAGAATTGCCTGAAAATTATACTTGGGGACTATGAACATTTGCAATCTAAGTTTAGGTAAATCACTATTCAAGTAATAAATCATTTCTGACATTTAACTTTTAGCTCTCTGGTATGAATTATTTTGCAGAATCTGAATATTTTTATGCCAAATGTTTTCCAAAGTATCTATGCTTACCCACTGGCATGGAAACCACTCTCTGAGGAGCCGATTTGAAAATTGCTGTTGCCTGGATTTAGAGATATTCACTTTGGACTCCACAATTAAATTAAAGTTCTCTAAAATCACAAAAATGAAGCCTGGCTCCATGGTGCAGAGGGATGAAGCCATGACTAACCCAGGTGACCAGGGTTTGATTACTAGCTCCAGTAATGGAGGAGCCAGGCAGGCAATGGACAGTTGTGTAGGAGCTTGGCCAGCTCATATCTCTGGGGGGTGGGGGATGGAAGAGGCTTACAGACTCTCATGGAACACAAAGGAAAGTACAATTTCCCTGGTGGATTCCTAAGGAATCACTTCCTGTGCCTCAGACCTGGAGCTGCTTGCTAGTAATGTACCTTGTGGAAGTGAGTGGATGACCAGCACAGTCTACTCTTTGTATGGTCACCCTTCATCTGGTTGGCTAAGCATACATGGGGTGGTAGACCTATAAAAGTTAGAAGCACTCAAACCATGGCTAACAGTTGACTTAATGATGGCCCCTTTTAGCCAACTCTTGCCCTTGGTGATTAGGGAATGTATGGGACAAATGCTTGGGAGGGAGCTGTTGATGAACATTAGGCAGCAGGGCAAAAAGTTTGAAAAAAAAATAAAAAAGAGCTGTTAAGTGTCTGCCAGGGTCTCTTAGATGCATTAACATATCATCCAGGAACAATGAAAATTTTTACAACCAACTTGCCAGAGAACAATAGCTAAGGGCTCCAAATACATAGCAAAGTGAAACTCAACAGAGCTCAGCATTTACGTTTACAAAGGCAGAGGCCCCAAAGTACATATTTTCTAGTAACGCAGTAAAGTTCAAGGGAACTTTAAATATATGTAATATTTCAAATGGGTAATAAAATTTACCTTAAATGTTCTTGTGCATTCAGTTTCCTGAATTAACAATAATAATTTCATTACCTTGTCAAAAACCTGTTGCTGGGGTAAAAACCTATACTTGTCTGAGCATATGAACTCAGAAATCTTAGAGGCCAATCAAGATGACAGAACCAGACGTGAATATTTTGTCATCTTGGTTTAATAGGTTCTTAACACCCCAGAAGTTCCTAACAAAGACGATAATACACTTAAAACTCCTAAGCTAACAGAAAAGTCTTACAAGCTCCGCAGAGGAGACCTATGCATTGGCTTCCAAGCAATCTGGGGCTCAGTAGTCCAGAATGTCTTGTACCTTCTTAAATCAAACAGTCCCACAAATTCCAGAATAAGAGATCTAAACTTGTTTCAGCAGATCAATAAAATGAGGTGGTGAGAGAGATTTGATGCTCAAAATCTTCCTCAGATAAACCAGTGTGATACTTCACCTTCCTTTAGACAGGACCTGGTAACTGGATTAATCCCCAGCACTGTCACCCTTAACATTAGCAAAAATGCTTTAGGAGGCCTGTATATACAATCACTGAGAAAGAATAGTTGTGTAAAATCTTACCATAATCATAGATGTCCTTCTCTTCCATGTTGCAGTATTCTTAGTGTAGGATTCCCCACCTCAGGTGAACCGATCGTCAGCTCCTATAGAAAAGCTTAAGCCTGGCTGTAGGTGTGTGGGACGTCACACGTAGGGCCATAAACCAGGTACCTTAAATGTGATGTCTGCACGCACAGACCTCAGAACTTAAATGCCCAGTCAGACAGTCCAGTACAGAGCCAAATGATGTCAGGAAGAGGTGCAAAGTGCCATTTGCTGGCTAGTCTGACCATGGTCTAGAGGTTGCCCCAGGGTGTCCTTTAGACACATCAATATGAAAAAGAGGGCTAGGTGGGGGGAAGGAATACTTCAACATGGAAGAGAAGGACATCTATGGTTATGGTAAGATTTTACACAACTATTCTTGGTCCTTCTATTCCTATGTTGCAGTATTCTTAGTGTGGGAGAGTGCCACAGCTTAGTTAGAAGGATGGAGGCAGAGGTAGCTGATCCCAGAAAGCCCTGCAGGATTGCCCTAGCAAACCCTGCCCTGGCTTTGGAGATGTGGTCCAATTTGTAGTGTTTGGTGAAAGTGTGTATGGTGCACCAGGTGGCTGCTTCCAGAATGCAAGCTGTGTCCAGGCCTTTGTGAAGAAGGCTTTGGAGGATGCCATGGCCCTGGTAGAATGAGCTCTTACTCCCTGGAGTAGTAGAAGCAGATATTTCTTTCTGATCCAGCAGGAAATGGTTTGTTTGGAGACTGCCTTGCTCAGGGATCTGGGGTGGAAGGATACAAAGAGTTGGTCAGATTTTTTCTGATGGACTTAGTTTAGTCTAAATAAAACCTTAGCTGTCTGTGCACATCCAGGGAATGGAGTATCCTCTCACTGTCATTAGTGGGAGAGGGGAAGAAGGTGGGTAGGTGAATGGATTGGCTTAAGGACAGTTCATTGACCACCTTTGGCATGAAGGAAGGTTTGGGCGTAGGTTCGCTCTATCCTTGTGGAAGATAGTGTAGGGTGAGCAGGCCATGACAGCTTGTAACTCTGACACCCTTCTAGCAGAGGTAGGGGCCACCAGCAGTACAGTCTCCATGTGCATATTTAGAGCGTTGCAGCACTGGCTGGTTTGAATGGAGGCAGAGTGAGTTTTTCCAGGACGAAGTTTAGGTCCCAAGAAGGTGGGGTGGGCTTTCTTGGTGTTCCGATGTGCAAGACCCCTTTCAGGAATAATTTAACATCTATCCTGGCTAGTAGAGGGGGTTCTAGTGGTAAGCAGGTAGAGATTGCAGATAGGTGGACTTTCATTGAAGAGTATAAAAGGCCAGCCTTGATAAGTTCACACACATAAGTAAGGACTAGAGGGGTATCTGCTTGAAAGGGATTCCTGTGCCTAAGGAGACACCACGTGGAGAATCTTTCCCATTTTGACATGTAGGATCTCCTGGCCTCCCTCAGGACTAAAAGCACGTCCTCAGAGTAGTGGTGCCTGAAAGGAATTAAAAGTTTATCACCCAGAGTGTTAGACCTAACATCTGTAGGAGAGGGTGAATGAGAGATCCCTTCTGTTGTGCGAGTAGGTCCACCTTGTGGGGTAACTTGTGGTGATTGCCCTTGGCTAATGAAAGTAGTAGGGGGAAAGTACAGTTTTGTACCTACCATAAATGTAGATGTTCGAGTGCTCATACAGCTGCAGTCATAATAGATGGGTTATCCTGCCGTCAGGCGGGTCCTCTGTCGGCTGAATTCCAAAGTCTAGGTCCGGCGTCGGTTGTCGTCGCTTCTCCCCTGACGTCAGTGCGGCAGGGGTATAAAAGAGCCAGCTGACGCCATCTTCTTCAGTTTTTCTTGCCCCAGATGTCAGGTGCCCCCAGAAGGAAGGCAAAACATAAACTTATGTAATCATGCAATATAGAATAATCAAAAAACAGTAGTTTGCAAGCAAATACACCATAAAAGAATACCCTAAATAGGTTGTATGAGAAGGTGTTTGTCATAAGACCTGTCCTAAGAGGGGATGGAGGGAGGGAAACCTGGACTGCAACTGTATGAGCACTCGAACATCTACATTTATGGTAGGTACAAAACTGTACTATGTTCATCGTGCATACAGCTGCAGTCATAACAGATGGGTAGAATCCCAAAGCTAAGTAGGGGTGGCAGGCACTAAGTGGAACTAGGAGGAGCAAGGATGCCCTGCAAGACAGCTGTGGCAAATCCCGCTCTAGATTTAGAGTAAAGTGGAAGGTGATAATGTTTGGAGAAAGTGTGCACTGAACTCCAAGTGGCTGCTTCCAAAATGTCCTTGGTAGGAACCCCCCTGAGGAAAGCTGCAGAGGTAGCTGTGGCCCTTGTGGAGTGGGATCTGATGCTTGAAGGTACAGCTTTTCCATGAAATGAGTAACAAAAGCGTATGCAGTGGGCTATCCATTTTGAGATTGTCTGTTTGGAGATAGCCTTTCCTTGAGCACCTATAGCATAGGACACAAAGAGTTGCTCGGATTTCCTGAATGGCTTTGTTCTGTCCAAATAATAACGAAGTTGTCTGTGAATGTCCAAGGAATGCAGTAGTCTTTCCCCTTTGTTTTGTGGGTTAGGGTAAAAGGTAGGTAAGTGGATAGTCTGATTCAAGGCTACACTGGATACTACCTTTGGCATAAAGGTAGGGTTGGTTCGTAAGAAAACTCTGTCCTGATGGAAAATGATGAAAGGCTGCACAGCCATGAGGGCCTGTAGTTCCGAAACCCTGCGTGCTGAGGTGATAGCCAGAAGGAAGGCTGTTTTCCATGATAAGTATTGTAGTTCTGTTGAAGCAGCTGGCTCAAATGGAGGAAGGGTCAGCTTTTCCAATATGAAGTTGAGGTCCCAAGCAGGGACTGGTGGTTTCCTTGGGGGTTTTATATTCTTAGCCCCTCTGAGGAACTGTCTTAAGAGAGGATGAGAGAATAAAGGAGGATCTGTGTTGTATTGTGCAGAAATGGCTGAAGCATGGATTTTGATGGAGGAGAAGGAAAGTCCACTGTTTAACATCTCAGCTGGGTACTGTAAAATTTGAGGTAAATTTATTACCCAAGGATTCTGGCCCTTTTTCTGATTCCAGGCACAAAACCGTTTCCATTTGGCGGAGTAGGCTTTTCTAGTAGAAGGTCTTCTGGCCTCCAAGATGACATCCTGCACCTCCTTGGAGAGGAGGGTCTGTTGGGAAATCAAGGGATTCTCCATGCAGCTAGATTTAGGGTTTTGAGCTGGCTGTGAAGAGTTTTGAAGTTGTGCTGGGACAACAGAAGAGGCACTAGAGGTAGGATCCATGGTGGGGAATGCGTCAGGCTCTTCAGGAGTGGACACCAGTGTTGTCTTGGCCAGTCAGGAGCAATGAGAATCATTTTCGGCCTCTCTGCTCTGGCTTTTAATAGAACTTTGGGCAGCAAAGGGAGAGGCGGAAAGGCATAGACTGTCAATGTTGTCCAATTGAAAGAAAGTGCGTCCACTTTCCAGGCCTGTGGATGATAGGTCCTTGAGCAAATTTTTTCCAATTGGTAATTCCTGTGGGTAGCAAAGAGATCTATGTCTGGCTGTCCCCATGCCTGAGTTATCATTGCGAAAACTTGAGGATGCAACTTCCATTCGTGTGGATCTGTCATATTTCTGCTTAGGCTGTCTGCCAGTGTGTTTTCCTTCTCTGGCAGGAATTGTGCCTGAAGTTGGATTTGCAATTCCATAGCTGTGTTCCAAAGGGTCATGGCCAGTCTGCACAGGGGGTATGAATGAGTTCCCCCTGTTTGTTTATGTACCACATCACTGTGGTGTTGTCTGTCCTTATCAATAGCTGGCCTGGATGTAGTAGGTCTTTGAAGGCCATAATAGCATTTTTCACTGCTAGCATTTCCTTTTGGTTGATGTGTAGGTGCTTCTCTTTTTGGGACCATTTTCCCTGAATGCACTGATCTGTCATGTGTGCCCCCCAGGCATAGTCCGAGGCGTCTGTTGTGATGACTTGAGTTGCTTGAGGTATGCAGAAAGGTAGACCTATGTTTCTTTGGCATGCTTGAGCCCACCACAGAAATTCCTTTTGAAGACATGGAATGAGTGGTATAATTGTTTCCAAACTGTGGCTGTGTTGAGACCATAAGTTTTTTAGGTACCACTGAAGTTTCCTCATATGCAGCTTTGCACATGGGATCAGCAGGATGCAAGATGCCATGAATCCCAGAGCCTGCAGGACTTTCCTTGCAGTCAGCCTGGTGAAGGTTGCTATTTTGCTGAAGTATTGAGATAGTTGCCCTTGTTTGTCTGGCGTGAGGTAGGCCATCTGGTTGTTTGTATTCAAGCTGGCACCCAGGAAAATTATTGTTTGAGAGGGTATTAGTTTTGATTTCTTTTTGTTGACTGTGTATCCCAGAAAGTTCAAGTGTTTTATTACAAACGCCAGGTGTTTCAGAAGTATGTCCTTGCTGTCTGCTTGGATCAGGCAGTCGTCCAGATATGGGTATATTTGTATTCCTTGAAGTCTGCAAAAGGCAATTACTGATGCCAGGCATTTCGTAAACACTCTGGGCGCAGTAGATAAGCCAAAGGGCAATGCAGAGAATTGATAATGGGTTGAACTTTCAAGAAATCTGAGGTATCTTCTGCAATCTTGTCTGATAGGGACATGCAGGTATGCCTCCTTGAGGTTCAATGTTACCAGCCAAGACTCCTTGCCCAGCATGGGAAGAAGCTGCTGTAATGTGAGCATCTTGAATTTTGGTACCTGTAAATATGTGTTTAGGATCGATAGGTCTAAAATAGGTCTCCAATCTTTGTCTTTCCTTGGTACCAGGAATAGTCTGGAATAAAACCCTTGACCTTGTTCTTTTGCAGGTACCTCTTGAATAGCTTTCATGTCCATGAGAGCTGAAATTTGTTTTTGTGCCTCTGCCCTTTGATTTTGTGGCAGGTTTGGCATGCCTCTCATTTTTGGAAGGGTGTGAAAGTGGAATCTGTAGCCTCTGTCTATAATGTCCAGAATCCATTTGTCTTTTGTGACAATATGCCAATTTTTTGAGAATAATGCCAGTTTTCCGCCTAAAGGTGCTGCCATTAAAGCTTTGCTTGGCAGGTAAAGGGGAAAGTCATTGTGTCTGCTCAGTTTTCCGCCTAAAGGTGCTGCCATTAAAGCTTTGCTTGGCAGGTAAAGGGGAAAGTCATTGTGTCTGCTTTCTGAATGACTGTGCTCTATCTTCTCCACCTCTTGGGGTTGGTGCTTGCCATCGTCTGGCTCTGAATGATCCTTGTGATTGCCCTCTACCCCTCGGGCGCCTGTATCTGCCTCTTTGAGGTCTGTCCGTGGCTGGAAAGGACCAATTTTTTGAAGGCCAGTTTCTGCTGAAACATGGAGGCTGTACCTGCAGGAAATCTTTCACTGTTTGCATTGATCTCGCCTTTTCCTCCATTTTCTTTGGTACCTCCTCAGCTTTAACACCAAACAATACATCTTTTTTGAAGAGGTGCATCTAGTAATTTAGCTTTGACATGATCTGGTAAGGCTTGCTCTTTGAGCCAAGCATGTCTACGTATGACAGACCCTGTAACAGCAGCTCTACATGAGGCCTCTAAAGCATCAAAACCACATTGTAAGGTATGTTTACCCACTTGCTCTGCACTATGCAACAAATCCTGCAACTCTTTTAAATCTGGTTGTTCTGGTTGTGTCATTTTGCTTTTCAACTGAGATAACAAAAACTGTTGATACTTTAACATATGGAACTGACAGTTTAATGCCCTCATGGTTAAAGTGGCCGAGGTACACACCTTTTTCCACCCACCTTTCTAAAGCTCTGGAATCTCTCTCTGAAGGTAATGGGTTTTTAGCAGTAGAGGCCTTAATTCCTTTGGGACCCTGTGAAATAGTTTATGGGTCAGCAGTATGGCTTTTGTATAGGAACTGGTGTGAATCAGGAACCCGGTAATACCTGTCTGGTTTAACAGGAGCTGGAGGTAAAGAATCTGGGTTGAGGCTGGCTTCTGTGTACACATCATCTAATATATCTAAGACAGGAGGGATAGCCAGAGGCCTATGCTGGGGGAGCAAGAGAAAATCCCTGAGCCTTTTCTTGGAATCTGAGTAATCTTGGCCTTCCCAGTGAAAGTGTTCCCTCAAAGCATGTAGGGTTTCCCCAAAAGAGTAGTCCTCAGGGGGGGGAGACTGAGAGAATAGACTCCTCTGTATCAGAGTCTTCAAAAGGAGAATATGTATATTCCTGGTCCTCAGAATGTTCAGAGGTAATAGAGGCTTGATCTGAGGAAGGGTAGTCTTCCTCTAATCTGGGCCTTTTGTCCGAGGGGGGTTGAGAACCCCTGATAAGAGTAATTAAATCCTCAGCCATTTTGAGCATCTGTTTTTTAGGCATGGGGCCTTGAGAGGGGGTCTGAGGTCCTTGTTTTTTAGTTTTCATGGCTGCTTTAGATTCTGTGAAAGCCTTAATAAAGAAGGAGGAAGGCATGAAGACACCTTGAGAAATGGCAGGCCTGTCTAAACTCTGAGTTTCCCCGCCAAGAGTGGCGTCGGTATCTGTAGTCAGAATGGGGGCCGAGGAGCCTGCGACCTCGGGCACAGAAGACACCGGTAATGAAGTGTCATCGGTACTCAGGGGCTGCGTAGGCACCTCGCTGAGAACCGAAGAACCGGTAGTCGGCCTTAGCGTGGTGTCAGTAGAAGTCGCGGACCTCGTATGTCGGTCCTTATCTTTGCGTCTTTTACTCAAAACTGGAGTCGGAGTATCCGACGACATAATATAATTAAATTTTCTACCAAAATAGTGATGGGCGAACTCTGCCCGACGCTTAATAGTGCGTTTATTGAATCTAGCACAAGAACGGCAGGCCGAGACGCCGTGGTCTGGGCCTAAACAAGGAATACAGAAAGAGTGGAAATCCTTATGCGGTATTTGCTTCCCACATGAAATGCAATTATTAACTTTGTCTGACATCGGTCTGAGGCAAGAAAAGTTTCCCCAACGGGGTACTTAGCTTTCAAGAAGACTTCGGCTGAAATATTTTCATAAATCTCAGGAGATGGCCGACCGGCACTTGCGAACTGCTTCTGCTTCGGGCACCGCGCGGCAAGAAAGACTGAAGAAGATGGCGTCGGCTGGCTCTTTTATACCCCTGCCGCACTGACGTCAGGGAAGAAGCGACGACAACTGACGACGGACCTAGACTTTGGAATTCGGCCGACCAAGGACCCGCCTGACGGCAGGATAACCCATCTGTTATGACTGCAGCTGTATGCACGATGAACATCTAGTACTGCCTTGGCCAACAGGGAGTCACCAGCAAGATTTTGGGTTTCTCCTTCCTGATATTCAGGAGGACTTTCTGAATGAGAGGGAAGGGTGAGAAAGCATATAGAAACCGTCCCTTCCATGGAATGCTGAAGGCATCTACCCTCCAGGCAAGTGGAGAGTGATCCTTGATGCAGAATTTCTTCAATTTTCTGTTCTGGGAGGAGGCAAACAAATCTACCTGAAGTGTGTCCCACCAGTAGACAATGTCTAGAAAAATGTCCCTGTTCAGCATCCACTTGTGCTGTAGAGAGGATGTTCTGCTGAGGACATCCGCTTGTTGGTTGTACTGGGAAGGAATTATGTTGCCTGCAGGGATAAGTTGTTTCTGGAGGCAAGGTCCCAACTTTGGATTATTAACTGGCAAAGGAGGTAGGACTTGGTCCCTCCTTGTTTGTTGAGGTACCACATGACTGTGGCATTGTCTGTGAAAATTTGAAGGGGTCCTGGATTGCAGGATTGGGAGAAAGGCTTTCAGGGCCAGAAGGACTGCTGTCATTTCCCTCACACTGATATGTTTCTTTTGGAGGGTAAGATGCCAGGTCTCCTGTACCATGAAGTCCTTCATGGTAGCCCCCCACTCTAGGTCTGATGCAGCTGAATGCATGTGCTGGGTTGGGTTGGGAGGTTGAAGTGGAAGGCCTGGGTTCATTAGGATTTGTTGAATCCACCACCTTAGTTCTGCTTTGAGGCAGAGTGTAATCTGAAACTCTAGAGGGTGTTTGCGCTGGGACCACACATTCTTCAAGTACTACTGCAGTTTTCGCATATGCATTCTGGTCAAAGGCAGCATACGGATGGTGGCTGCCATTAGCCCCAGGACCCGCGAGAATTGTCTTGCAGATATCTGTTGAATATGCAGTAGGTTTTGAGAATGGGCAGAGAGGGAGAGAACTTTGCCCTAAGGGAGGAATGCCCACTTCAGATTTATTCTGATCCTGCAGCCCAGAAAGATGTTATCCTGCTGAAGGGTTAGGGATGATTTTGGGATGTTGAGGGTGAACCCCAGGCTCTGAAGCAGGTAAATGGTGAACTGCAGATGGTTTTGTAGGATGTCCTCTGTTTCTGCTAGAATGAGGATGTCGTATAGGTAAGGACAGATCTGAACACCTTTGGTTCTGCAGAAGGCTATAGCTACAGCTAGGCATTTTGGTTTATCTACTGCACCCAGGGTATTTACAAAGGGCAAGGCTGTAAATTGAAATTATCAGGGCCTAGTGAAACGCAAATATTTTCTGTGGGAGGGTTTTATGGGGATATGGAGGTAGGCCTCCTTCAGATTGAGTGTGGCTATATAGTGGAAGAAGGGTTTGTAGGGATAACATTCTGAATGATGGAACTTTTAGGAATAGGTTTAGAAAGGACAGATCCAGTATTGGCCTCCAAGGGCCATCTTTTTTGGGGACCAGAAGTAATCTTGAGTAAAAGCCTTTTCCTTCCTGTCCTGGAGGGACAGGTTCTACAGTTCCTAGGTTCAGAAGGTTCTGTAGGACCTAAGAGATAAGGTGTAGTTGATTTTTTGGGGGAAATGGAATGCCCCTTGTAAAGGGCTTTTCGTTCCAAGAGAGGAAATATCCCTCTTGTACTACTGCCAGCACCCAGGAGTCGGAGGTGATAGATCTCCAAAGGGGGAGGCAGTGGGAGAGGCAAGCTGACAAAGGGAGGTGGGCAAGGCAGTCACGCATCGTTGAAGCCATTTCTGTCATGAAAGGACTGTCTTTGAATAGGCTGTGAGGCTGCTGGTCTGGAGGTGGTCTGTCTCCTGGTTCCTCTTCTATGCCTGGAAGAGGATGGGGTATCAGAGGAGGGTGTCCTCCTGACAAAGGTAGTCTTAGATGGGACACTAAGGTGGGACAGGGTAATTTCTGTAATATTTAGGAATGGGAGACACTAGCAAGTGCTTCATGTCCTGAAGCTCTTTACTTTTCTCCTGAAGGTTTTTAAAGAGGTCTGCAGATTGTTTACCAAACAGGAGATTGTGGTATAGAGGGGTATCTAGGATTTTTGGCTTGAAATCCTCTGGTAGGGGTTGAAGGCGTAGCCAAGAGTATCTGCAGAGTACTGATGGAGAAGCTGCGGACCTTGCAGAGACCTCTGCTGCATCATAACTGCATCTAATAGAATGTCTGGTCACTTGAGTAGCCAGGGACAGTTTTGATGCTATCTCTGTCTTGCTAGGGCAGTCAGATGTGGCTGCCAGGATAGTAGAAGCTTGGGATACAAGGTCCAAAGCATATTTTATCATATGGGTTTGGTAGTTGATAACTTTGAAGGCTAGGGTGGAAGAGGTATAAACCTTCTTGCCTATCCTGTCCATGTTTTTACTATCTTTGTCAGTAGGCAAAAGAGACGATGAAGGAATCAGTCTTGACTGCTTGTCAGGGAATACAGCGATCACTGCTGGGTCTGCTAGGGGTGGTTTTACCAGGAATTTTTGTTCATCTGGTACTTTATAGAAATGGTCAGGCCTCTTAGGGGCAGGAGGTTGTGAGTCTGGGTTTTTAGATGCTGAATAGAATGCATCAAGGTAGGCAGGAATAACTGGTGGGATGGCTGAAAGGGAAGGAGATTCCACTTGAAGTAACTCAAAGTATCTCTTTTGAGTTTCAGTCATTTGGGAAGTGTCCCATTTTAAAGTATTCTTTCATCTTTGTGATGGTCTCTCCAAAGGTGATATCTTCCGGTGGAGAATCCCCTTCTATGGATTCTTCATCAGGGGAATAATATTCTAGTGGAGAGGCAATTTGAAATGAATAAGTAATGGATTAATTTGAAAATGAGTAGTAAGCCTCCTGTTCTTCTTCCCCTTCATGAGCAGTGGGAAGGAGGAGAGAAAAGCTGAGGCAGGCCTAGGACTAAGAACAGGAATGGTGGAGGGGAAGAGGCCGTGGGCCTAAGGCCCATAAAGGCCTGCATCAAGGAATTGGTGAAGGATTGCCAGTCTGGAACTCCCTCTGTGGGTGGAGGCAGGTGTTTAGTTTTTGGCTTCCTTTTCAAAGGAATAGTCTTAGGAGAAGGTCTGGATTCAGGGGCCTGGATAGGAGTAGGGGCTTCAGGTAATGGCCTCCTGGTCGGTCATCCGGCATTATCTGGTTCCCCCTTGACATCGGTAGGCACCGAATTCTGAGCTATCTCCGTGGACGTACAGGCCGTTACTTTAGAAGCTACTTCCTCGAGGGGAATTGCCGAAGAAGACGACTCTAACAGATGTCCCTCAACTCCTAAATCGGAAGCTGGCGAGATGTCTGATGGCAGAGAGGCAGAAGGACTAGGCCTTGGAACCTTGGCCTTTTTCTGTGGTGGTTCTGCCAGGTGGCCAAATCGGGATCCATCCTGAGTGCTAGCTTTTTGAGCCTCTTGTTTTCTAAATACAGATTTAGGGTGGCCAGACAGCTTTGGAGGGTCTTAGGTACAAAAGACTGACAAATACGGCAAGAGGTATGGTCATGTTCTCGGCCTAGGAAGAAAACACAACTGTTGTGCATATCCTTATGCGGAATCTGGCGCCTGCATCGGCATTTACTCTTCTTAGCATGCATTGGCTAATGGTTGGGTACAGCAAACCAAGCTCAAGCAAAAATTAAAACAAAATCCCCAACGGGGTACTTAGCTTTAGATGTCTTCAAAATAGAGGAGCGAAGCAAACGATGTGAAGGTCAACTGTGGCTGAAAAGTTCTGAGGTCTGTACGTGCAGATGTCACATTTATGGTACCTGGTTTATGGCCCTATGTGTGATGTCCCATGCACCTACAGCAGCCAGGCTTAAGCTTTTGTATAGGAGCCGACGTTTGGGTCACCTGAGGTGGGAAATCCCACACCAGGAATACTGCAACATAGGAATAGGAGGACATCAATCTTTCATCAATAATACTCCTTCACCCTAGTTCTAAAACACAGAGGTATTTCTACAACACAGAGGTATGTAGCCCTTAATATGACCCATACAATCAGAGATCAACTAGCAACTCAGGCACTGAGGGTGGGGTGGGGAAGAGCATCTTGCCCACTCCAGTTGGGAAGGAGGGGGTTTCTCTCTGGGATGAAGATACATTCCTGGTGGTTGGGACATGCAGTAATTGTGAGACAGACCACTGCTAAAATGACAGCATCTAGGGGGGCTAGCTGTTGTTATGTAAGGTAATGAGCGTGATGTCACTTGCTCTGCCCAGTTGGGGCATATGGAAAAAAAAATCTTTCCCAGCATGCAGGTCCAGTGTATGTGATACTGCAGGCTGCTCCATTTCACTTCACCTGCCCAACCCACCATTTCTGCTGTTCTAGCGCCATACAGTTCCAGGACACTCAAGGCTAGATGGTCAGCTGAGTGATGATGGGCAAGCTTGGGGCACCGAAAGGGGTGGAAGACTCCTTTAATAACACATACATATTAATAAACAATGTCTTTACACTCATACAGCAATCCCCTAGATATTAATATGATCACTCTGCCAGTGTTGATCTCAACATACAATGAAGGACAAGCTGCATGAAAGCCATACTTAATACTGGCATGTTTTGACTGGTGGTTTTCATGGTCTGGTCTCACTATCAAAGTAGTTCTCATTATCAAAGTAGCAAAACTAAAGAAACCCTCACTACCTACCAGCAACTTAGAAATCAGACTAAAAAACTAATTAAACAGGACAAAAAATCCTACTTCCATGCAAATCAACTAAAATACCAGAACAATCCCAACAGATTCTGGCAAACAATAAATCTTCTCAACCCAGGAAAACCCACTACCCCAGCCCCAACACTGACCACCCAAAATGAGTTCATAGCCACTCAATTTAACTCCCACTTTATTAACTCAATAACTTCCCTACTTAGCAACACCCCCAGTACTACTCCTACCATACCTCAGACTCCTGACAAAAACACTACCCTTCTCCAACTAAAACCAGTTCAAACCAACTATATTAAAACTCTTATCACCAAATTAAAACCTTGCACACTAGCCGCTGACCAGCTACCTAGGGACTTTCAACTAGCAGCTCCTTCCATTGCTTACCCTATAACTATTCCAATCAACCTTTCTATCTCTGATCAGTATGTACCATCCCTTTGGAAAATATCCCACATAATACACTTACATAAAGGTGGCCACTCAACTGATATATCCAACTATAGACCCATAGTCATTCTGTCCCCACTCGCCAAAATCCTAGAAAAATGTATACACAAACAGATATTAGACCATTTCCTGACCAATAATCTATTATCCAAAACACAACACGGTTTCTAACCCAAGCATAGTACCAGTACAGTACCCATCAGCTTTACTGATACTGTATACCAACTTAAAAACAAAACACAACTAGTATCTGCTACCTTCCTAGACATGTCAAAAGCATTTGACACTGTGTCACATCAAGTACTTCTAAATAAACTAGCCATCTACCACTCCAGTTCTGAAACCCTAAAATGGTTTTATAGCTACCTGACTGACAGAAAACAAGCCACTCTATGGGAAAATAAACTCTCCACTCAGCTCCCTGTAAGAGGTGGGGTCCCATAAGGCTCAATCCTTGGTCCACTCCTATTCACTATCTTTACTAATGACCTTCATACTGCAGCTAACCCAGCCTCAATTGTACAATATGCCGATGATGCTTCTCTGATCTGCTCTGCCCCCACTATCAAAGAAATTCAAGAAATAACTCAAGCAGCCCTCCACAGTATAGAAAACTATCTAACACTCCATCAACTTATACTTAACTCCAAAAAAAAACAAGCTTATGGTCTTCCACCAAAACCCAACATCTAAAAATCTACCTATCTTTATTTCCTCTTCCAATGGCACTATAATAGAGATAGCAGAACATACAAAACTTCTTGGTGTTACAATTGATAGTGGACTTAGGTTTGATAAACACCTTGCTCTAACCATTAAAAAGGTGCATGCCAAACTGGGTTCACTCTACAGAGCAAAACAATTTCTCAATGACCAAGCCAGACATGCTACTGCTCAAACCCATCTATTATCTTCACCAAAACAGCATGTGCAAACGAAAATAAACTTGTAAGAAAAGCCAGACTGGGATCGACGTCACACAAAGACTTTATTGGAAAACAAACAACCAGCAATCCACTGAACAGAATCCTAAGCGCTTTCACCCATTAATACTAAGGGCATCATCAGAGTAAATGTAAAAACCTTTCTCACCCTCTTTTAAGTGTAAAACATATACACGCCCATACTCCATTAACCAATCAAAACGTTAACCAACTAAAACTCATTCATTAATAATATTATAAAGCTAAAAAACATACATATATATATATATATATATATATATATATATATATATATATATATATATATATGTGTTTTTATATATACAATATATAATATATAATGAAACCTGTGTGGAAAATACTAAATCCATGTAAGTTTGTTACATCAACTATATACAATAATTAATTAATAAATACAATTGCAAATAACACTTTAAACAAAAAAATTGTAACTAATATATTTGTCCACCTAAAACTAAGTACCTGAAATGTACTGATAAACCTAAAAACATTAAATATTATATTATCTTCCCTTCTATATTGCTCTCAAATATTTACCAACCTTCGCATATCTGACCTAAATAGCCTCGAATCCTGCTATAACAAAATTGCAAAATTCGCTACAAATTAATCTTATATATCTCTCCACTGTACTGCATTAAATCAACTAAACTGGCTAAAGCTTCCACATCTCCCCTCCCTGACTCAAATACTAACCACCCACACAGTCATATACAAGCCTGACAGCTGCCCAGCTCTATCAGACCTAGTCCAACTCTATAGTAATCTAACATCCCTTAGATCTGCTAAAAAAAATTGTTACAAGTTAGTAAAGCCCAAAACGCTTATGGCATCTCCCTATTCTCTCATGCCATAGCCAAGCAATGGAACTCTCTTCCACAGCATATTCTCACCATCAATAACACACTATCATTTAAACAGACCCTTAAAGAACATTTCTCTAAACATAGGCTCTGCTCCTGTACTACCCCAGGCTAAACATCTGTATCTGCAAATATTTATATCCTCCATTTTCCTCCCTTTCTCAGTATCTCCTGGCTTCTTTGAATCGTTCTCCCAAAAGAATCTGGAAGAATAGAATGAAGTATGGAGAACTGACAATGCTTGATATACTTTGTTAATTGCTTATAATTGCTCAATATTTTTAATATGTCTAACTTTACTTCCTGATTTTTTTAACACTACTCTAATAACTTGTAATTTGTATTCTTGTGTATGTTCTACAATTAATGTAATTTGGATATGTCATATGTAAATACTATTGTAATCCACTTTGGAGCTTTTCTCCCCGGGTCTCCGTTGAAAACGGGCTTCTGGCCCAGTCAGACACTACCCGGTTAACAAATGAAATAAATAAAATAAAAATAAATAACCCAGTAATGAATGTCATTATTCTATTAGACTTAATGGAGTTCCTTCTCCCATTAACATCTCATAGAACAAATCTCATCAAATAAATGGAAATGCGGACCTTTCTTCCACAATATATCTGGTCTGCTATTCCAGTCACATACAATTATACTAACAAAGTTTGTCATAAACTACATACCTCCCCCTCATGTATACTAATATTCAAACTGCAGTACATAATCTACATATAGTATAATGGAACTAATTTATTATCACTCTTTTACTTACTTCCATTCTGGCCAATATGAAAAATAGATTAAAAGCCAGAGCTAGTGACATGCAGGGATAAATTTCTGACTATAACTCCAGAAACCTGACTTTGACCAGAGGCTTCAGCACTTGATGGTGCTAGAAGACAGGATGAGCAGATGCAGCCATGTGTGGGTGGGCACATCTGGTCAAACACAGTGCCACTACACCCTGGAGAACAGGAAGCAATGCAGAGGGGTAGCCTGTGTGTAAGCACAAGGTTCACCAAGCCACTGGTGAATGGTAGCCTTCAGACTAATGGGGGAGCATACACTCAAGGGAAAAGCACTGTGGGCCACCACTGAAACATGGTCAGCAGATACCCCACACACAGCGGGGTTAGATCATGCAAACAAATGCTCCCATCACCAAGATATTTGTGAGAACATAAAAGTACCCTCATGGCTGCCTGAATGATGACTTTCCTCAGGCAGCTCTCACCTTGGCTCTGGGGGGAATCCTTGTAGTGGAGGAACAAATGGGACTGTCCAACTGAGGGAAGGCCAGATAGTCAGTAAGCATGGGAGAAACAGCAGCATAGAAAAAAAGCCCAATAATAGTAAAAAAAAATCTATGTATATGTTAAACAGTGTAATAAACAAAATAATTAATAGAAAAAATTCTTTTGGACTGGCATTCTCCAAAGCATGACTGGGACTGGAAAAACTGAAGTCCCTGGATACTATAATCACCACCAGCCCAGGGGTTTCAAAACAGTAGTCCAGAAATTTTGTGCATTTTAAAGACTTAGCACTGGATGCGTTTGGTAAAATATTTTAAATTTAGCCTTCCATTACAATTTATTTCCAATAAGAAATTAAATTCAACTTGTTTTTACCTTCTCTTTTCTTCTTATATTCTCTGATACTCTGTTACACACCATGCATTCAAACGCATCAATGTAGTTATCTTGCATAATATCTTGAACACTCCAGTTACGCTCTCTGACAGCAGTGATCAGTTTATTGTTTGAAATGTTGCCACTCTGTTTCCATTCCAAGTAAGTCTCATATTCTTTGTCATTTCTGTCCAGTTCTTTGATATATTTAGCAAGCTCTCTGGGATGTGAAAATCTGTGTACTAGGATGGCACTTTTGTTACTAGGCAACCATTCTTCAATATTCGGTGATCCATAGTATATTGGAACAACTCCAAGTTTTAGTGGTCGCCAGAGTTTCTCTGTAATATAGTCTTCACATACTGCATTCTCAAAGGCCAGGGTAAACTTGTACTGAGCAAGAACCTTAAAAAAGCTATTTTCATCCATACTGGATGGGTCCTTGAGATGCTGTGGGAGCTCCTTATTTCTCAAGCACTCCCCGTAAGAGTCAATCTTGATGTACTTCATGAGTTCACGTATGTAACTGTCCCTGTCTGATGGAGGATTGCAGTCGGACTGCACATATATTACAGGAGCAAGTTTTTGCCTCAGACTATTTTTCAGAGACAGTGGAATTACATACTTTGTAGAACTCAGTGCTTCCAAACTATCAAGATGCTGGGTAATTAGAGGAAGGTGAGATCTCTGACTAAATGTTGCTGTATGATTAAATAAGGTGATTGCCGCTTCATGGAACAGCTTAAAATTATTTTTGGGTGATTCTTCATGGAATAATGCCCATTCATGCGATAAGAGCCGAGGAAGTGGTAAGCTGCTAATACTAAAATCAGTGCCTGTACAGAACAGAAAAAAGTGTATTTAAAATACAAATGAAAAATTAGAATTAAGTATGTACAACAAATTATTAAATATCACAATTAAAATTCTTACAGAATATGCACAACAGTAACTGCGACTAATCCAAATGGATCCATGTTGATTGATTGACAGCTCTTTGAATGAGTGCTGATTGAGTGAAAAATAAAAATGGCCAAAACAACTTTCAAAGAACCTCCGAGGAAGTTTTTTTTTTTGCAGGCCCCCCCCCCCCCCATGTGGGGGCACACCTCAAACTTATACATACCTACTCCAAGGTTGCACAACAGTGGAGGCAAAAAAAAAAAAAAAAAAAACCTCCACTGGCAGTAAAAGTTGTTTCTTCCCAAATTTCTCTTAGATCAGAACTCACCCAAAGTTCCCATCCAAACCAATGGCAATCAATATGTACCTCATAAAACAACTGTGTCAGTAGGCTAACCATAGTGCATTGTACTATCTGTACAGAGCAGACTGGCTACGAACAAAGAACATTTCTTTCAAACTTGAGAAACGCTTACTGAGTCTGAAGAGTAGACTGCTCATTTCAGACCAGTAATGACTGACTGGGGTGCACTCCAGTAAAAACAAAATGACAGCACAATTATCAACAGTAAAACATACAGCATACAGAATACATTCCAAAGAACTAATTAATCAGAATCTGTGGTACTGAGACAAGATACGACGACTTTTAAAGCATGTGCTAAATGAGATTTTACATATTCAAGATCATTACTTATGCGGTATGAAATTTACATGAAGAGGATGTCAGTTACAAAACTTAAAGCTGCAATACAAGGCACAACTTCATTTTTCTATGCTTCCTTAGTCAGCTAATTTAAGATGTTTGTTCCAAAAAGAGGTCAATAAAAGAGGCATTTCTGCATATTAAATCCAAATTATTTTTTGAGCATGACTTTCTAATCTAAGGAAAAACATCTGTTTACGAAACTCTCTGAAGATGTAGTGCATACACTATCCTGTTATCCAGACAAGCTTTACTGGTATGTACTTCCACATTATGCCACATAAGTCGGACATTAGCTGTAACAGAAGGGCTTACAAGATGAAGCAGGACCTATGGAAGTAATAACCACTGCACAAGTTTCTCCTGCTGCTTAAATAAAGTAAAAATGCAACCTTATTTTGAGATACAGAAACTCTACGGTTGGTTAACTAGAGGAATAAAAAGGAACAGCATTATATTGTTGAAGCAACGTCTCCCCCTTGTTAAAAGACATTTCAAACTTTTGTCAACTTTAGTCAAAGAAGATTCGGGTATATCATACCTATCTCTGAAGAGAAGTGCTGTGCATTTTCTTATATACAACAGTCTGTTAAAGCCATTTCTGGTTGATATTACATCACTGAGAGACTACTATGGTTAGCCCACTGGTATTGAGTGATTACGTAACTGTGGATAAGGGGGACAGTGTGCCTCAAATCAACAGGCTTTGCACTATCACAAGGATACTGCATCTCATTTTCTTTAATGTGCTTAACACTAGATTCTGTACAAACTACAATAATAAATGTAAACAAGCACAATAAAACCAGCCACCCAGCAAGGAGCCAAGGGCCAAGATATTAACTAGGTTAGGTCTTACAAAAATAGTACATCTTAAGGGAACTGCTTTTGATTTGTCTGCAGAACAGCTTGGGTAAAGGAATGTTCTGGCTGGCATAGCTCACACCTTAGTCTCTGTTCATCTTTACTTCCAAGTACTAGTACTTGCCCTTTCTGTGTAAGACGTATTAAGAATACTTGTCACATCCTTAAATTTAGTATCTTAATTCCTCTCAAAGGACTCTTGTACAAGGATGTACGATTTAGTTATTTATACTTTTCTCTGCACTTATTTAAGATTAGAAATTTGTAGATAATTGTTATATATAATATAATACAGGGAGATAATACTCCCTGTCTCTAGCTGCAGTTAGTTGCCTGAAGTGTGAAAAAGTGTAGCCATCTGGATACATTGAAAGTTGTTAGAATGCTTTTGAAATTGTGTTAACTTAGCCTGGGGGTTTCTGCTTACATTATAATCTGTACTGGTCACATTTTTTAATCATTCTGCTCATCTTCCGAGTGGTTGGCTGCTGAGATTCACTTGCATAAATCAACTGACAAAAGCTGATTTAAGTATACTTTTCTCTGCACTTATTTAAGATTAGAAATGTGTAGAAAATTGTTATATATAATATAATACAGGGAGATAATACTCCCTGTCTCTAGCTGCAGTTTGTCTCCCCTCCCACCCTTGCCTGTTCTTGTTGTGGTGTTAATCTTGGTGGCTTTGGAATTGCCCAACCCGGCTGCTGTAAATCTGTTTTTGGACACTCCTACTGGGCCCATCTCATTTGCTCACTCAACTGAGTACAGTGAGATCATATTTTGATTTCAGACACTCCTACCAGAACCATCTCCTCTGCTGTGTACAGAGAGAGCACTTGGGGAGGACATCCTGTTGTTGTTGTTGTGTCTTTTGGCTTTTCCCGGTTAGGGGTCAACACAGCGGAACTCCGGTCTGCTAATGATTGGCAGTAGATTTTTACGTGCCGCATTGCCAGCTCTGACGCATAACCTTCAACGAAGGTACGCCCATTCACGCATGTCTCCACACAGAAGACGCTCTAGCTGAGAATTGAACAGGACAACGTCATACTGTGAGGCGACAACGCTACCGCAGCACCACCACTGCCCCTTTACCCAGACTATACGGCAGTAACTTCCGCCACCACCCGCTAATACTTATCAGCCACCCAAAGGCCCCCAAAGGGTGTCCAACCACCACTGTGCAACACCACTATCAAATTGGCAATGTGATCACTCAGTCCAAGGTCTACTAGAGTGGCCCATTACAATAAACTCCACAAATATGCAATGTACTCTAGAGCCTTTACCTGTGGCTGGTTTGTGTATAGATAGGTTGGCTCTAGAGTACACTGCACACCTACAGAGTTGACCGCAACAAGCCACTCCAAAAAAACCTTAGACTGAATAGTCACACCACCAACTGGACAACAATATTGCACAGCAACAATTGGACACCCTTTCAAGGGCCCCCGGGCAGCCGACAATCACTAAGCTGGTGGTGGCAAGAACCACCACCGTATAGTCTGGGAAAAGGGCCACAGCTAGAGAATCCATGTCAGCCCCTCCCAAGAGTGTCTGTGAAGCTGCGCAAACACTTATCTCAAAGTGTGGGTATGTGTTAGCTACCTGGGCAGGGACACGAAGCACTGGTTGGACAGAGAGGGTACTGGAGGTTAGCTTGCCAGCTAGGCTGAGATTTGGACCATATAGCTGTGCCAGTGGGGAGTCTTATTGGGGACCTGGAGAGCAAGGGAGCAACCAGCCCCAGACTGACTGTGATCTCTGTGTGCACTTAAGGGAAATTGTACTTTACTCTGTATATTAGTTATCCTTTCCTCTTCAATGAGAAGACCTCCCTAGTGTTAGTGGTGAGGACTGAGGCTCCTTGATTGCTGGGCCAGGGCACGGTCATCACAATAAGTATTTATACAACTTCACAGACACTCCCCGGAAAGGCCGACACAGACTCTCCAGCCGTGCCCCTTTACCCAGGGGAAGGACATCCTGTATAGCATTTTAATCTGCTCTGTTCCCTCCCTCCCTACAAGAAAAAAAAATAAAAATTACTTATAGTTTCTTGAGCTGCTCTTACATAACTCTTGTATCTTAATACCTTAGGTTGCTGTTCTGTGTGATTTTAAGTGTTCAAGTGCTCTTATCTGATTTTTCATAAACTTGTTTTTGTCATTTTTAACTTATCTGCATTTATTTAAACTGTATTTGCCTTAATATTGCTACACACACAAGTGCACTAGCTTGTACTGCGTGTTTTTGCTACTGTCATTAGCTCACTCTTTCTAATACAGAGAGAACTTTTTGAGAAAGCCAACCCACTTAACTAAATACAGATATATATATATATATATATATATATATATATATAGATATATAGATATAGATATATATAAATTCCAAGCTTGTTTTCTGCCTTTCCTGTAAATAGTCTAATCCAGATACAGATTTGCTGTATCCAGGACTGTCTGTAAGCTTCTAGCTTATCAGCGGGAGTGGTAAGCACTAGGTAGCCTATCTACTACAAGAGTGGTTTCTGGCCCAGAAATTGTAGTTTATTGGCTATTTGGGCAGTTTTGCCATCTCTTTCAACTTTCTGGTTTAAAAGCCTGCATTTGCATTTGCTTCCCACCTTCCCTGTAACTAGTTTAGCCCAGATACAGACTTGCTGTATCCAGGACTGTTTGTAAGCTTCTGTGCCCCCAAGCCTTTCTGCATTGGAGGGAAGCCTTCTAGCTTATGGGAGTGGTAAGCACTAGGTAGCCTATCTACAACAAGATCCAGAACCAGATTCTTAGTTTTAGCACTTGAATTTGCTTATCCGTACTCAGCACTTGTTCAGAAATTGTTGTAAATACTAAATAAACTACAAATTACTACAGCACTCACCCTTCCTCATTACCTAGAGGAAAACAGTTTTGGTATTTACTTTCCTCACTTGCTTAGAGAAAAACAGCTCTTGTACTCACTTTCCTCACTTGTCTAGAGGAAAATATTTTTTTATTCAGGCATGTCCAAGGGTCAGCTCCCAGTGTTCTCTCCTGTCTATCTGATGAATCTGGGCATCTTGGGGCAATTTAGCAATTGCCTCATGTACACAGACAACCCTCTCCTCCTACCACCCAACACTACAACCTGCACTTATCTAGCCAAACTGGAGGTAAAGCTCTCTCCAACCAAGACTGAACTTGATAGTCAAGAGGAGAAGGTAAACACTTGCACCACACCACACCACACTCATCACATAGTCCCACTAAACCTACATCACCAAAATCCACACATATAAACACAAAAACATTTGCGGAGGCTCTCAATAATAATCTGCGCAAGCAACAGAGACCTCCAAAGCAGAAATGCAAGCAACGTCCCAACCACAGTCCATAAGGGAAAACAACGTACCCAACACACCAGTCATAGGTGACTCTATAGTCAGGCACATTGATGTCCCATTCACCGGGCTAAACAAGGAGAAGGTCACTGTCAGCTGCCTGTTGGGTGCCAGGATCCGCCACATAACTCACACATTCAGGTCACTCCACAACAAGTACAAATATGACTCTGTGATTGTCCATGTTGGTGTGAATGACCTGAGATGTACCTCCCTGGACTACATGAAAAGAGACATGGAAGAACTCTTAGATCTTGTAACCCAGGCAGGTATGACCCTAGCCCTGAGTAGCATCCTGCCATCGCCCAGAATGATACAAGTACAAAATGATTGACTTCAACAATTGGCTAAGCTTCTGGTATCATTCTAAGGGGATCCAGTATCTGTCTGCCTGGGACGACATGGTCGACAGACCACGATGCTTTGCCAGAGATGGCCTGCACCTGTCACCCCTGGGATTCCGGATACTGGCAAAGGCTCCTGCCACCCCTATAGTGCCTTTTTTAGGCAAGGTTCAAATGACAAATTCACCACCATAACAGAAACAGGCAAGCAAAAACTGAGAGTAATGCTACTCAAGGCTAGAAGTACAAATCTCAAAATGCACTCACTCGAGGCACTCCTTAAAATGGAGAACATCGATGTCTGTGCAGTGACTGAGAGCTGGTTCAAGGCTCCAGAGAGCATCCCTGCATTACCAGGCTATAACTCATACCACACTTTTCAGCCATCTAACTTGGACCAGAACACCAAAGGCGGAGGTGTGTCCATATTCATTAAGGATATCCACACCTCCAGGCTAGTTGCTCAGCATAATGCAGCCGAGGTTATCCAAGTGCAACTAACTCTGGGCAAAACTGCAATCCAAATTGTAGCTTGCTACAGATCCCCCACCATGCCCCAGGATTCCCACTCCTCTTTTCTTGATATACTGGAAAATATTAGGGTTCAACCAAACACCCTAATATTGGGTGATGTCAACTACCCCACCATTAACTGGGAAAACTAGTCATGTACCAACACCTTCGCTCAGCGCTTTCTGGAATTCATACATTTGAATGCCCTGGATCAACTTATCCACACCCCCACCAGGGGAAAGGTACAGTTATGCACACTTAACATAAATGTAGATGTTCGAGTGTATTCACTGTTGCAGTCATTACATTTTGGTTATCTACTTGCAGTAGCCCTCAGTCAGCCTGATTAACAAAGTCTTGGGTCCTGCGTCGGTTGCTGTCCCTTCTTCCATGACGTCAGGTCGTCAGGGGTATAAAACATGCAGCCGATGGCATTACATCAGTTTTTCTTGCCCCAGATGTCAGGTGCCCTCCTAATGAGAAGCAATTAAATCTATAACACAAGGATATACCTCCAACAAAAAAGCAAATGCACCAAAAAGTTTTTTGAGCATGGTAAGTGAGAGCAGAAGTATAGCCAAAAGAAGAAAGGGGGCTGGAGGGAGGGTAACCAGGACTGCAACAGTGAATACACTCGAACATCTACATTTATGGTAAGTGTACACAACTGTACTCTGTTCTTCGTGTTTCACTGTTGCAGTCATTACATTTGGGTAGATTCCCAAAGCTAAGGTTGGGAGGAGGAATTTAAATAGAATTAGGACCAGCTATAATGCCCTGCAAGACTGCAGTGGCAAAACCAGCTCTGGATTTAGAGAAAATTGGCAAATGATAATGCTTGGTGAAAGTATGTACAGAACTCCAGGTAGCAGCTTCTAGGATGTCCCTTGTAGGGATGCCCCTGAGAAAGGCTGTAGAGGTAGATGCAGTCCTGGTTGAATGGGTCTGATGCCCTGTGGGATAGGTTTTCCATGGTGCAGAAATGAATGCAGTGACCTATCCATTTTGAAATGGTTTGCTTTGAAATAGCTTTCCCCTCTGTCCCTGCAGCAAATGCCACCAGCAGTTGTTCAGATTTCCTTTGAGGTTTAGTCCTGTCCAAGTAGAATCTCAGTTGTCTCTGCACATCTAAGGAGTGCAATATCCATTCCCCTTTGTTCTGTGGGTTAGGAAAGAAGGTAGGCAAATGAATAGACTGATTAAGAGCGACACTGGATACCACCTTGGGCCAAAAGGAGGGACTGGTTCTGAGGGACACCCTGTCCGCATGAACAATGATGAAAGGCTCCACTGCCATAAGGGCCTGTAACTCAGATATTCTTCTTGCATAAGTGATTGCTAAAAGGAAAGCTGTTTTCCAAGAAAGGAATTTTGAATCTGCAGTAGCAGCTGGCTCGAAAGGAGGAAGAGTAAGTTTCTCCAAGACAAAGTTAAGGTCCCAGGCTGGTGTTGGAGCTCGCCTCGGTGGCCTTAAATTTTTGGCCCCTCTGAGGAACTGCTTGAGCAGTGGGTGAGAGAAGAGGGGAGGCTCTGTGCTATAATGAGCTGAAATGGCTGAGGCATGAATTTTGATGGAGGAAAAGGACAAGCCCTTATGAAGCATCTCAGTCAAATATTGTAAAATCTGAGGTAAATTGGGCACTGCTGCGCTCAACCCTTGAGATTGGTTCCAGGTACAAAATCTTTTCCATTTTGCAGCATAAGATTTTCTAGTACTAGGCTTCCTAGCCTCTAAAATGATATCCATCACTGATTCACTGGTAGTAAAGGAGAGATTAGGTAATTAGCCAGGCTGCTAGGTTCAGGGTTTGCAGCTGAGGGTGCAGAATCTGATTCTCCTGCTGAGACAACAGGGAAGGAGTCTGAGACAGGTGCCATGGGGCCAAGTGTGACACAGTGCACAGAAGGGGGTACCAGTGTTGGCTTGGCCAGTCTGATGCAATTAAAATCATCCTTGGCTTGTCCTGTTTGATCTTTAGAAGTACCTTGGAGAGCAGAGGCAGAGGAGGAAAGGCATAAACTGACAGTTTTTTCTAGCTGAAGGATACAGCATCCACTCCATCCACTTTCCAAGCTAGATTGTGGGGAATCCTTGTGCAAAATGTGTCCAATTGATGGAGGAGGAAAGGCATAAACTGATAGGTTTTTCCAGCTGAAGGATAGAGCATCCACTTTCCAAGCTAGTTTGTGGGGAGTCCTTGTGCAAAATTTGTCCAACTGATGGTTCTGGGGGAGGCAAACAGGTCTATATCTGGGCTCCCCCATTTGCTTGTCAACATGTTGAAAATCCTTGGTTCCAGTTTCCACCCGTGTGGGTCCATGAGGTTTCTGCTTAGTCCATCTGCCAGTGTATTTAGCTTTCCCGGCAGGAATTGAGCTTGTAGATTCACTTGGAAGCACAAGGCTGTGTTCCACAATGCCATGGCTAGTCTGCAGAAGGGGTAAGAGTGTGTAGCCCCCTGCTTCTTTATGTACCAATTGACCGTGGTGTTGCCCGTCTTTACCACTGGTTGTCCTCGAAGAATGTGGTCCTTGAAGGCTGTCAGAGCATTCTGTGCAGCTAACATTTCCTTTTGATTTACGTGTAGGTGCATTTGACTTGGGTTCCATTTGCCCTGAATGCACTCGCCTGCCAGGTGAGTCCCCCATGCATAGTCTGATGCATCTGTTGCTAAGGTTTGGGCAGCAGGGGGTAGTGTGAATGGTAATCCCTTGTTTTGGTGGCAGGCCTCTGTCTGGGAACTATCGCCCTATTAGCCTGACGAGTCTGGTCTGCAAGGCCATGGAACATATCATCATACCTCCAAACTCTGGACCTCACCCAGTTCAGGTTTGTGAAAGGCAGACCTTGCCTCCTGAACCTGGTCGACTTCTTTGAGGCAGTCACCAAAGCCGTAGACGAGGGTAAGGTGGTTCACACAGCCTATCTTGACCTCGCCAAGGCTTTCGACACCATTCCCCATTCTGGAATTATAGCTAAACTCATTAAACTAGGTATAAATCCCTATGTCACAAGATGGGTTGCCAACTGGCTCACTGACACAACCCACACTGTAAAAGTTGCAGATTCCAAATATGACTTCAAACTAGTGACAAGTGGAGTACCACAGGGTTCAGTCCTGGGACCTCTCCTGTTTAGTATCTACTTCTCTGAAGTACAGGCTAACACAGAAGGCCTCTGGCTAATGAAGTTCGCAGATGACTGCACACTAGGAGCTATAGTCGAGTCCCCAAATGATGTGGACATCCTACAGAAGGGCCTCACTGAGACAGATGCCTGGAGTCAGAGCCATGGCCTCAAGTTCAATGCCAAAAAGTGCATTGTTATCCCCTTTGGTAAAAACTCTGTACCCATGAACTACCACACAGGCGGCAGTCTTCTTAACACCGAATGTGTGATGACACCTTGGGACCCAGGTGGACAGTAATCACATTGCCACAGTAGTCGCTTCTTCCCTGACGTCAGTGCGCCAGGGGTATATAAGAGGCATCCAACGCCATTTTCATCAGTTTTTATTGCCCCAGATGTCAGGTGCCCCCAATAGGTAGCAGCTTCCAGAATATCCTTGGTTGGCACTCCCCTGAGAAAGGCTGCTGATGTAGCTGTGGCCCTGGTGGAGTGGGACAATGTTAGCAGGTACTGGTTTCCCATGATGTACGTAGCAAAAACGTATGCAATGCCCTATCCATTTTGAAATGGTCTGTTTTGAGATAGCTTTTCCTTGTGATCCTGTAGCACAGGCTACAAAAAGCTGGTCAGTTTTTCTGAAAGCCTTAGTTTTATCCAAGTAGTAACGTAATTGCCTGTGAATGTCCAAAAGAGTGCAGGAGTCTTTCTCCTTTGTTCTGGGGATTTGGGAAGAAGGTGGGCAAGTGAATGGATTGGTTTAGGGCCACACTGGATACCACCTTTGGCATAAAGGAAGGATTAGTTCGTAGAGAGACTCTGTCTTGATGAAAAATGATGAAAGGTTCCACTGCCATTAGTGCCTGTAGCTGTGAGACTCTTCTAGCTGAGGTTATTGCTAGTAGTAGGGCAGGTTTCCATGAAAGAAATTTTAAGTCAGCTGAAAAAGCTGGTTCAAAGGGCGGCAGTGTAAGCTTTTCCAGAACAAAGTTGAGATCCCAAGTAGGTGTTGGAGCTCTCCTTGGCGGTCTAAAGTTCTTAGCCCCTCTGAGGAACTGTCTTAGGAGTGGATGTGAGAATAAAGGAGGATCCTTGCTGTAATGAGCTGAAATTGCTGAGGCGTGGATCTTAACAGATGAAAAGGAAAGTTCTTTGTGTAACATCTCAGTTAAATATTGTAGAATCTGAGGGATGTTTGGATCAAGGGGGTTTAGGTCTTTAGCCTGGTTCCAGGCGCAAAATCATTTCCATTTGTCTGAATAGGTTTTCCTGGTGCTGGGCCTCCTGGCCTCCAGAATGACATCCATAACAGCTTTGGATAAAGGTGTTGGCTGGTTGTTTAGGTAATTTGCCATGCAGCCAGGTTTAAAGTCTTGAGCTGGCTGTGTAGAATTTGATGGTCTTGCTGGGTGAGCAGGTGAGGAATTTGTGGCAAAATCCATGGTGGGCCGTGGGCCATGCTCCTTAAAATTGGGTACCAAAGCTGGCATGGCCAGTCTGGTGCAACGAGTATCATTTGTGGCCTCTTTAATCTGACTTTCAGCAGTACCTTTGCTAGAAGAGGTAGTGGAGGGAAGGCATACACTGTTAATGTTTTCCAACTGAATGAGAGGGCATCCACTTTCCAAGCTAGTGGATGGAAGGTCCTTGTGCAAAATTTTTGAAGTTGGTGGTTGTGGGGGCTTGCAAACAGATCTATGTCTGGGCGTCCCCATTTTTGAGCTATCATTGCAAATACTTGTGGATCTAGTTTCCATTCGTGTGGATCCATGATGTTTCTGCTTAGGTTGTCTGCCAATGTGTTTTTCTTTCCTGGCAGGAATTGTGCTTGTAACTGAACCTGGTAAGACAGTGCAGTGTTCCACACGGTCATTGCTTGCCTGCACAGAGGGTAGGAATGTGTGCCCCCTTGCTTGTTTATGTACCACATGACTGTGGTATTGTCTGTCTTAGTTGTCCTGGGTGTAGAAGGCCCTTGAAAGCTGTTAGGGCATTCTGTACTGCTAGCATTTCTTTTTGATTGATATGCAGATGCCTCTGATCTGTAGTCTATTTGCCCTGAATGCACTGCCCTGCCATGTGTGCTCCCCAGGCATAGTCCGATGCATCTGTTGTCATAGTTTGCCTGGCTGTGGGTAAGGTGAAAGGCTGACCCTTGTTGAGGTGACATGCCTGTGCCCACCATAGAAACTCCTGTTGAAGGCAGGGAATGAGTGGTATCATTGTTTCCAAGCTGTGGCTGTGCTGAGTCCATACACTTTTCAGGTACCATTGTAATTTCCTCATATGCAGTTTTGCAAATGGTATTAGTAGTATGCAAGATGCCATGAATCCCAAGGCCTGCAGAATTTTTCTTGCAGGGAGCTGGGTCTTTGTTGCCATTATTTTGAAATATTGAAACAGCTGTCGTTGCTTGTCTGGCGTGAGATAAGCCATCTGGACCGTTGTATTCAAGCTGGCACCCAGGAATATTACGTTTTGTGAGGGCACTAGTTTTGATTTCTTTTTGTTTACTGTGTACCCTAGGCAACTTAGAAGGTGTTTGACAAATGCCAGATGCTGTAAAAGAATGTCTTTGCTTTCTGCTTGAATAAGGTAGTCGTCCAGGTATGGGTATATTTGAATTCCTCTTTGTCTGCAGTATGCAATTACTGGTGCCAGACATTTTGTGAAGACCCTGGGCACAGTAGATAAGCCAAAGGGCAGTGCAGAGAACTGATAATGCGTTGAACCTGCAATGAAGCGGAGGTATCTTCTGCAATTTTGTCTGATAGGGACATGCAGGTATGCCTCCTTGAGGTCCAAAGTGACTAGCCAAGCATTCTTGCCCAGCATGGGAAGAAGCTGCTGTAGTGTTAGCATCTTGAATTTTGGTACATGCAGATAGGTGTTCAGAACTGAAAGATCCAGAATGGGTCTCCATGCTTTGTCCTTCCTTGGGACTAGGAAGAGTCTTGAGTAAAATCCTTGTCCTTGCTCCTGTGTAGGTACCTGTTGAATGGCTCTCATGTTCATGAGAGCTGTAATTTGTTTTTGTGCCTCTGCCCATTGATTTGGTGGCAGGTTTGGCATTCCTTTGATCCTTGGTAAGGTATGAAAATGGAATCAGTATCCTTGAGAGACAATGTTTAGAACCCATTTGTCTTTTGTGATGATGTGGCAATTGTCTGCAATAAATGCTAGTTGCTTGGTAGTTTGAGGATAGAGTCATTGTGCTCTTCTGCTATCTTGGAGCCTGTCTTCTCCTCCTTTCTGGGTAGCAGTACCCCATTGGCGAGGTTTGTAAGGGTCCTGTGACTGACCTCTGCCCCTTGGGCGTCTGTATTTGCCCCTCTGTGATCTGTCTGAAGCTGGAAAGGACCAATTTAGTTTTGGCCAATTTCTGCTGAATCGAGGGGGTTGTACCTGCAAAAAATCCTTGACCGTTTGCATAGACTTTGCCTTATCCTCCATTTTCTTTAAAACCTCTTCTGCTTTGACACCAAATAACACATCCTGCTGTAAAGGTGCATCCAATAATTTTGCTTTAACATGGTCAGGGAGAGTTTGTTCTTTTAACCAAGCATGTCTACGTATGACAGAGCCAGTAAAAGCTGCTCTACAAGAAGCTTCCAATGAATCAAATCCGCATTGTAAAGTATGTTTGCCCACCTGTTCAGCTGCATGCAACAGATCCTGCATTTCCTTGAATTCAGGCAGTTCTGAATGTGTGCTCATTTTTTGTTTCAACTGAGACATTAGGAATTGTTGATATTTCAACATGTGAAACTGGCAATTTAATGCTTTCATAGCCAGAGTAGCTGAGGTGTATATTTTCTTTCCCCATCTATCTAGGACTCTGGAATCCCTTTCAGAGGGCACAGGATTTTTAGCCATAGAAGCTTTTGCTCCCTTAGGACCCTGGGAAATTGTTTCTGGGTCAGCTACAGGGCTTTTATAAAGGAATTTGTGTGTGTCAGGTACTCTGTAGTATCTGTCTGGTTTGGCTGGAGCAGGAGGAAGAGAGTCAGGATTTAAACTAGACTCCAAGTAAACATCATCCACAATATCTAGAACAGGGCGGATAGCAAGAGGTCTGTGCTGGGGTAGTAAAAGGAACTCTCGTAGCCTTTTCTTAGAATCTGAGTAATCCTGGCCTTCCCAGTGGAAATGTTCCCTCATGGTATGTAAAGTTTCCCCAAAGGAGTAGTCTTCAGGGGGAGATGCTGAGGGACTAGAGTCTTCAGCATCAGTATCTTCATAAGGTGGAAAAGTGTAATCCTGTTCCTCAGAAGAATCTGAGGAGAGAGAAACCTGGTCAGAGGATGCATAATCCTCCTCTTGTCTTGATCTTTTATCAGGAGGGGGATGGGAACCCCTGATAAGGGTAATCAAATCTTCAGCCATCTTAAGCATCTGTTTCTTAGGCATGGGGCCTTGAACTGTAGACTGATGTACAGTTTTCTTTTCTTTGGTTTTAAAGGAGTTTTAAGTTTAGCATAAGATTTAATGGTGAGTGTAGTCGGTCTGAAGACACCTTCTGTAACCGAAAGTGTTTCTGTTGCACCGGTGTCTAGTTCTGCTCAGGTGTCGGTAGATGGCTGCGTCGGCCTAGTAGACTCTGCATGGGAATCCGCAGCTGTCTGGGGTTCCAGCTCTGCGGTTGTCAGGGGCTGCTTAGGCGCCCCACTGAAAACCGGAGAACCGGCGACAGGCCCAGCTGAAGCCTCGGTGTCTAGCTTATTCCTAGGCTGCCTGTCCTTATCCTTGCGGTTTTTATGAATGGCTGTCGTCAGCTGCTCCGACGGCATGATATAATTAAATTTCCTACCAAAGTAATAACGTGTGAAGTCAAAACGGCATTTGATAGTTCGTTTATTAAACCTAGCACAAAACCGACAACCTGTGACGTCGTGGTCTGGGCCTAGGCAAGGAATACAATAGGAATGGAAGTCCTTAGGAGGTATTTGCTTCCCACAAGAAATGCAATTGCTAACTTTTTCTGACATCGGATTGAGGCAAGAAAATGTTCCCCAACGGGGTACTTAGCTTTACTGAAGACTTCGGACTGAAATTCAAATCGAAAATCTCAGGTGTCGGCCGACCGGCACTTGCGAACTGCTTCTGCTTCGGGCACCGCATGACAAGAAAGACTGAAGAAAATGGTGTTGTATGCCTCTTATATACCCCTGGTGCACTGACGTCAAGAAGCGACAGCAACCGACGCCGGACCAAGACTTTGGAATTCGGGCAGACTGTGGGACTGCCTGACGGCAGGATAACCCAAGTGTGATGACTGCAACAGGGTAACACAATGAACATCAGGACTTGCTGGAGGGACAGATTCCTGTCCCAGAGACTTCCCATACTCTGGAACAAGCTACCCATCTATGTCAAGCAAAGTTCCTCATTAACAAATGAAAAATCTTGATGAGTGGATAGGAAATAGAAAATACACTCCGGGGATCACTTCTGTGGCTGTGCTCGACAAGGGCACAGGAAATTAAATTTCTTGGGTTGGCATAAGCCAGGGAACTTTGTTGGCTAGGCTTACTTAGGCCCTTGGGCCGACAGCCTAGTGCCTACCAATGAACCTAGGAACCTAAAAGTTATTTATTATTATTATGCATGCTGATTACCTAACCAAGCTTCCTTCACAAGACTGATTCTGAATTCAGAACAACTTTTGAGAATGGGAGTAACCAAATAAACTCAATCTTTAATACATATTACTGCAACCAGAGATGGCATAAAGAATTTTTATTTACAATAATTTAGTAATAATATTTTTATAATAATTTATTCATTTTAACTTAAACAGAAGTACCCTTCTTACTCTACCACGCTACTGGTAAACTGTATGCACAATGTGACTTAAGAGGAATGTCAGTCTTTTAGAAGTGTAAAGGAACTTGACTGCATCAACATTTTAAATAGACAGTTGTGAAGTATTGAAAAATGTGCGGCCATCCTTCCCCCTGACTAGTGAACTATGTAAGTCCACTGTTTTACGACTTATAATGACAGGGTAGTCAAACATGGAAAGAAAGAAAAGGTGAAAAGGAACTGGGAAGAAGAAAAGTACAAAGCTATATTCAACTAAACGTTACACAATAATTATGGCAGTGCTTAGTGCAGCAAGTAATTTATTTTGTTAGTTAAGCAGGTAGAGCACTGATCCACCTAGACCTTTTTCAGACTTGGCTTGTCTGTAAGTGGCTTATTCAGGGTGAGAAAATAGAGGGTAAGGACACCAGACATTGGACTACATTTTAAAACAAGTGAAACAGTGGAGGAATACATAAAGTCAAATAACAAAAGACTGGAAAAATAAGAGGCTTTAACTAGCTATTGCAAACAAATCACAGGAAACTATAGGCTCACTGAACGTGAGGCTTCTCAAGATGAGCTGTTGCAAAAAGTAACTTGAGTTAGAAGACGGAGCATGCAGAGAAAATTTGAGATTTCTGCTGTACCAGAGAAACTGGAAGGAACAGATTGCATTCATTTTATGAAAGTACAGATAAGCAAGTCAACAGGTGTTCAGCAGCAGGATTTGTTAACTGATGGGATACACTGTGTGTATGGTCCAAATATGACCACAAGAATGCAGCTAAGACCTATATTAGTAAAGACGCAATCGTATCCGTATAAAGAGTTACTCCTGAAAAAATGTGGTGGAAAGGAAAAATATTACAAACTGGTGACTACAGAGTATTTCTGGAAAAGTAATATTTACCGTACACCAGGCAGAAGAATAGCAAGTTTATCCAATATGCAGGTGTGTGAGCTTTCATCAGAATATTTTTTTTTCCTAGAGGATCAAAGATATTTCTGGATGCAGAATAAGCTAAGAAGGAAAAAAAGTTGCTAGCAAACAGAAGAGGACTCTGCTTCTCATTCTGCTGACAATAACAAAGCCCACACAGAGACTTTGCTGGTCTGCTGCTATAACTATGTCAAGAATCTAAATGGCAATGCTCAGATCTGCTCTGAGCTAAAACAGAATGGCATTAAATATACTGATCCCAAGGATATTGCCAATATCCTGGCAGATCGATTCATTGCCAACTTCACCCCCCCTCTCCCCCTAAATGGCCCATCTCAATACCGGATGATTTCCAGATTCTGGTAATAATGGCCATACAGGTAAAAAACGCACTCTCCAAAGCTAAGAATACAGCATCCATGGGACCAGATGACATCCCGGGCTGTGTACTACATGAACTGCAATATGAACTGGCACCTCACCTAAGTGTTATGTTTAATCATAGCCTCACCTCAGGTTTCGTACCCACTGAGTAGAGCAGAGCTACAGTTATCCCACTCCACAAGGGGGGATCCACCTTGGATCCTGGAAACTATGGTCCCATCAGTCTGACGAGCCTTATCTGCAAGGCCATGGAGTGTATCATCATGGAACTTATAAACAAAGACATTGGCAACCTTCAAACACTGGACCCCACCCAGTTTGGGTTCGTGAAGGGCCGATCTTGTCTCCTGAACCTGATTGACTTCTTCAAATCAGTCTCCAGAGCCATGGACAAGGGTAAGGTGGTTCACACAGCCTATCTAGACCTTGCCAAGGCTTTTGACACCATCCCTCACTCTGGAATCATAGATAAACTTACTAAGCTGGGCATTGATCCCTACGTCAGCCAATGGGTTGCTAACTGGCTTACTGATAGAACCCACACTGTAAAAGTAGCAGACTCCAAATCCAGCTCCAGACAAGTGGAGTACCTCAGGGTTCAGTCCTGGGACCGCTCTTGTTTGGGATCTACCTCTCTGAAGTACAGGCCAACACTAAGGGACTCTGGCTAACAAAGTTCGCAGATGACTGCAAACTGGGAGCCATTATTGAATCCCCAAATGATGTGGATACTCTACAAAAGGGCCTTACAGAAACAGATGCTTGGTGTCAGAGCCATGGGCTCAAGCTCAATGCCAAGAAATGTATAGTTATCCCCTTTGGGGAAAAAACATGTACCCGTGAATTACCATATAGGTGGCAGTACACTAAACACCGAAAGTGTGATAAGAGACTTAGGGACACAGGTGGACAGTGGTCTCACCTTCGATAACCACATCACCACAACAGTCAGGAAAGCCTTGTATGTGGCACACCTCATCACTAAGGGCTTTTCATCCAGGAAAAAAGGAGGTCATTGTCCCACTGTACTCATCCCTCATTAGACCCATTATAGAATACAACGCCCCGTTTGGTATGTACCTCTCAAGACATCTGCAACAACTGGAAAGGCCACAGAAATACCTCACTAAAAGAATCACAGGCCTAAAGCAGATGGCCTGTACTGACCGCCTTAAAAAACTCCAGCTATACTCTGTCGCATATCGTCTACTCAGAGGCAATCTCTGCTTAACATACAAGGCCATGTCAAACCCAGAGTTGTTGGACATGCTACACTTAAAGAAATCCCAATCCCTCAGAGCCACACGCTACAGGGATCTAAACCTTGTCATCACAATGAACAAAACATGCTGGAGGGATAGGTTTCTGACCCAGAGACTCCCCAGACTCTGGAATAGATTGCCCATACATGTCAAGCAGAGTGCCTCTTTGGCCCTCTTCAAAAGGAACTTTGATGATTGGATGGGAGAAAGGAAATTCACCCCGGGGATCACGTCAGTCACCTTGCTAGACAGGGGTCCAGGGAAGTAAATAGTGTGGGAAGTAATAGCCAGGGAATTGTTATGGCTAGGCTTGTATAGGCCCTAGGGCTGATAGCCTAGTACCAACCTATGGTGAAGGCTTTCCCATTGTTCCAAAGGAAAATATTTGAGCAGGAGAAAAACGAAAACAAAACAAAAAAAAAAAAACACAAGAGTTAACTAATATAATTCAGGAGTACCTTAGACTTGAACCAGGGACTGGTGTTGAAAGATGAATAGGATCAGTGTCCAGTAGTGCAACTGGAAGCACACTTGCCCTTGGTGAAGAAGGCTTTGGGTTCTATTCCCACATCAGGTAAAGTGATAGCACACACTGCAGTGCAGCATAAGGAGGAGCTGCACTCAACCTTTAGATGAGACATTAAACTGAGGCCCCATCTGCTTGAGTTGGTGGTAGCATATGTGGATGTAAAAGATCCCATGGTAGGTCTATATTATAACATCGAATGATCAAAAGATTGAACGCTGTTATATCAACCCCAAAACATTGAAAACTAAAAAGAGCGAACAACCAGAGCAGCAATTTTTTTTCCCAGGGAAAAAAAACACACTAAACACCCCCCCCCCCACTTAAATATACCAACTCCGAGATCGCACTACAGTGCCTGAAGCGGCTAAGCGACCTCTTTCCCAGGGAAAGAATTTGCTTATATGCCGCTTCGTCATTTTGCGTTTTCGACATTTGAAGTTCGACCAAGATGCATTCGACAAAATGCGTCTTCGGTCTTCTGATAGGACCCCCCCCCCATGGCACCTATCCAAAAAAATAAAAAAGAGCATTTTTTTATTCATCTATACATTACATATTATTTAGATATTTACATTTATTTGTAAATCTTCATACATCATAAATTTCAATTTAAGCATCCCCCACTCTTTTATCCACAACCAAAACCTTTTCTCCAGAATTTTTGCCAAAGTCCATTGTCCATTGCATTTAATTTCATTTAGTCTCTTGTTCCTTTTAGTCCATGAAACATAAAATATTATTCTGTCCATTTTTTTTTTTTTACTTCTTCCTGTTTTCCATAATAACCAACTTCTATTTGCTCAACTTTTAACAAACTTTACACTCTATTATGTTTATATATTTCTTTCCACAAATTATTAACTCTTTCACATTTCAAGAACACATGCTCAGTAGTCTCAAACTCTCCACGTTTATTACATATTCTGTCTTGCTTTTTTATTTT
This sequence comes from Protopterus annectens, assembly GCF_019279795.1. Taxonomy (NCBI): domain Eukaryota; kingdom Metazoa; phylum Chordata; order Ceratodontiformes; family Protopteridae; genus Protopterus; species Protopterus annectens. The sequence continues at coordinate 152,195,921 of NC_056751.1, forward strand.
TTACATGGCATATTTGCCTTAATCGGCAATTTTCGAATAGACAATCTCCGTAAAAAATCATTACCCTCTTTAATCTTTTAATAGTTGTATCTCATCATTATGGCTTTTTTCTTATCTAGTTCTAAATTTCCATGAATCAATGTAATAAAATGCCTTCATAATATTTAACCATCATTCCTTTCTATTTTTCTCACATATATTCTTTTTTTATTTTCCATAATACAAGTTTGTTTTGGTACTCTCATTTCTGCATTCACAATGCTTTTACTTTTTTAAAAAAACTTCTACTCTTTCCCACAATTCTTTGCATTTAAAATATAGTATTATTTCTATCAAGTTTTTACTTTCCTTCATAATTCCTTTTAATACCTTATATAAAATTAAAGATGTTGCATGTACTAGACTGGGTTTATTAAACCCAAGCTTCTTTGCTCTTCTTTCGTATAAAGAATCCCTCTCTTGACTGGATTCAGTCTAGAACCCCATATAAAAGAAAGTATAATCATCATTAGTTTCTTTTCATACTTAACAGGAATCATATAGATGAAAGCAACATAAGCAACTTTTCCTATAACCATGGTGCTCAGCAAGTGTGCTTTTTTCTGTATGAAAATCTATATGATTTCCAAATATTTGTCATATCCTTTACTACTTTGAGTACATTATCCCATTGTTGTTGTCTGTATTCATTCCTTCCAAATATTCTTCCTAATATATCTCATTGAACTTGATACCTCCTATCATACCTTCAAAAACAAATCCTTTACTTTTGTCTTTATACTTAAACTAATTTTTAAAAAATGTATATGTAAAGTAGGATGGGAAAACTAAATGAAAAATTATTTTAACAATTTGTACAACAGCTGCATAAAGAATAGTTGTATAAAATCTTACCATAACTTTAGATGTCCTTCTCTTCCATGTTGCAGTATTCATTACTGTACGGAGGTGGCTGCCTGCAGCACCGTACATCCGGCCAGTATACCAAAGTCTTTGGAAAAGGGTACGTGTGACATTGCATGTGTGTGCCATAAACCAACATTGGCTATAAATGTGACGTCTGCATGTACCCAACTCAGGACTGACTGCCACAAAAGATAAACATCCTAGTATTCCAGCCAGACAAAACCTTAGAAAGGAGCCTATAGAGCAAAGTAGTGGTTACCTCATGCCAGCTTCTATAGTGCCAGAAAGGGGAAGTAGGCTCACCAACAAGTGTATAAGAAAGAACTACCAGCTATGGAAAGTAGTATAATTCATCACCAAGCAGACACCCAAACAAGAATATAAATCATAAAGGAAAAATGTAAAGAGGCGAGGAAGGAGGGTTCTGAAAACTGCAACATGGAAGAGAAGGACATCTAAGGTTATGGTAAGATTTTACACAACTATTTTATGTCCTTCAATTCTCATGTTGCAGTATTCACTACTGTAGGGAGAGTACCAAAGCTTTTAGGTAGAGCCATGGGTGGTCTGAGTAAGGGTAGAGTCAATGAGATCTTGTAGAATTGTTTTGGCAAAGCCAGCTCTAGATCTGGATATCAAATCCAGCTTGTAATGCTTGGTGATGGTGTGCATAGAAGACCATGTAGCTGCCTCCAAAACAGTTGCATGGTCTAGGCCTTTGAAAAGAGCTGCAGAGGAAGCTGTGGCCCTGGTGAAATGAGCCTTCACTTTAGAGGCTAAAGGCTTGCCATGCAAGGTATGGCAGAAGAAGATGGCCTTTAAGATCCGGGAAGCAATGGTCTGTTTAGAGACAGCTTTGCCTAGGGCTCTAGGATGGAAGGAGACAAAAAGCTGGTCCGATTCTCTAATGGTCTTAGTCTTGTCTAGGTAGAATCTGAGCTGCTTGTACACATCCAAGGAATGGAGTCTCCTTTCCGAGGAGTTCTGAGGATGTGGAAAGAAAACAGGCAAGTTGATAGCTTGGTTCAAGGAGAGTTCATTCACTACCTTGGGCATGAAATGATGGATTAGTCCTTAAGGAAACCCTGTTTTTGTGGAAGATGAGGCAAGGAGGGATGGACATGAGGGCTTGGATTTCAAAGACCCTCCTGGCAGAAGTCAAAGCCACCAGGCAGCAGGGTTTTCCGTGTGCAGAACTTAAGAGTAGCCAAAAAGGCTGGTTCAAAGGGGGGGGGGGGTAATGTTAGTTTTTCCAGTACAAAATTAAGGTCCCATGGTGGAGGAACAGGTTTCCTAGGAGGCATAATATGTAGTACGCCTTTAAGGAATAGTTTTACCTCTAACCTGGATGCTAAAGTTGAAAGCATAGGCAGACAAGCAGAAATTGCAAATAAATGTACCTTTACAGAAGAGTGTGATAATCCAGAATGCAGGAGCTCACAGAAATAGGCAAGGACCAAAAGCACTGGAACTGCCAAAGGGTCCTGTTTGTTCTTAAAACACCACCTGGAAAATCTTTTCCACTTTGCAATGTAATTTTTTCTACTGCTAGTTTTCCTGGCCTCCTGCAGGACTTTGAGTACATCCTCTGAATATTGGTGGTGAAAAGGGATCAGACGTTTATCAACCACAGGGTCAAGTTCAAGGTGTGAAGCTGAGGAGGTATCTGAGATCCCTTGTCTTGTGTGAGTAAATTGAACCTTTGTGATAACTTGTGGTGACTGCCCTTGGCAAGCTGAAATAGTAGAGGGAACCAATGCTATCTTGGCCAAAAGGGGGCCACCCGTAAGATTTTTGGTTTGTCTTTCTGAATCTTCAGTAAGACTTTTGAATCAGAGACATGGGGGGGCATACAGGTACATCTTCCCCCAAGAGAAGGAAAAGGCATCCACTTTCCAGGCTTGTGGATGTAGTACAAATAAAAACAATAAAAAAACGAACGGACCACAACTGAGGAGATGTCAAATAAAAAACGTAAATATTTTAATAAACAGAGTAAGTGCTTTCACTATCTATCCTGGTCGCTTCATCAGACTTAAGTGCTCACATAGGTATCACAGAATTTAAATTGTATAACATCCAATCACGAACAAGAAAACAGTTTAAACACAACTAGCTCTCAAATACTTAAATGGCAATAAATTTCTAAACAACGACTACTCTGAAAAAACATATAATATATGTATAAAAAACTATAAATATCCACCTAAAAAACCTTTAATGGTTCAGTGGTCTTTTAAAAAGGGTTTAATTGACAATGCACCATTTATCCCTGGAAGTTTATCAGCTTGTAATAACATAATCCATCTTTATTCGGCTTCTTCTATCTTATTAATATTGCCTCCCCTAGCACTCTGTTCTATAACTTCTAAAACCATAAAATTAAAAACATGATGTGTACCCTCAGCTTGTGTGTGTTTTCCTAACGCTTTCGTTTCTTTGCCATTCACTACATCTCTTAGATGCTCAAGAATACGTTCCTTAAAACTTCTGTTGGTTTTTCCAACATAAAATCCATAACATTTCTTACAAAATCTGAGATACACCAAATGCTGTGTCCTACAGTCTGCACAAAAATTAACATCTATATTAAACCTCTGGGTTGGGTGGATAAATGTGGAGCCTGAATAAATATAACCGCAAGCCTTACAGTTCCTACATGGGAACGTTCCTACTCTCTGAGACCATACTTTGCTCTTTACTGATGATGACTTAAAGCAAAGTTGTCTTTTCAGTGATTTTCTATTCAAAAAGGAAAAGCGTGATGTACTAGCTATAACTCCATCTAATTCCTTAATGGAGTTAAGTATATTCCAATTCCTCTCAAATATCTCACAGAATGTTCTAATATCACTGGAGTAGGAAAATGGAAATCTAATTATATGTTTAATATCACTGCATTGGTTGTAGGTATCTTGTGATATTACAGAGAAAAAAGGTGTACCTTTATTACTCCATCCTTCATATATATCTTTAATACTTCTATCTAGTAACTAGTAACTAATCCTACCAATAGCTACGCCAACCTAGCACTAGTCGCATGGAAGACTAATAATTTGCTACAGGGGAATGAATTTTCTGACAATATTCTTTGGTATGTACGTTTTGTTGACGATGTCTTCCTGTTATGGGGAGATACACCGGACAGGCTGGGACAGTTCATAGATTATTTGCATACAACAACTGATTTTTTGAGATTTACACATAAATACTCTTCAGATGAAATAGATTTTTTAGATGCTAAAGTACATAAGACACCACAAGTAGGATTATTTACTAGTCTGTATAGGAAACAGAGTAAAAAGAACAGTATTCTATATAAAACAAGTATGCATCCCAGGCATATAAGAAAATGTAATGAAGGGACCGTTTGTAAGGATGAGCAGGCTACATAACACTGAAGAAGGATTGAATACAGCAGTCTCTGTACTAAGAAAAGAATTTAAACATAGAAGCTATAATGAATAAGATATAGATAGAAGTATTAAAGATATATATGAAGGACAGAGTAATAAAGGTAAACTTTTTTTCTCTGGAATATACTTAACTCCATCAAGGAATTAGATAGAGTTACAGATAGTACACCATCTTTCTTTTTGAATAGAAAATCATTGAAGAGACAACTTTGCGATAAGTCATCATCAATAAAGAGCAAAGTATGGTCTCAGAGAGTAGGAACATTCCCATGTAGGAACTGTAAGGCTTGCGGATATGTTTAGTCAGACTCCACATTTATCCACACAACCCAGAAGTTTAATGTAGATGTTAATTTTTGTGCAGACTGTAGGACACAGCATTTGGTTTATCTTAGTTTTTTACGAAATGTTATGTGTTTTATGTTGGAAAAACCAACAGAAGTTTTAAGGAACTTATTCTTGAGCATCTAAGAGATGTAGTGAATGGCAAAGAAACTAAAGCGTTAGCAAAACACATACAAGCTAAGGGTACACATCATGTTTTTAATTTTATGGTTTTAGAAATTACAGAACAGAGTGCTAGGGGAGGCGATATTAATAATTAGATAGAAGAAGCCAAAGAAGGATTATGTTATTACAAGCTGATAAAATTCCAGGGATAAATGGTGCAGTGGCACTTAAACCCTTTTTAAAAGCTACACCACTGAACCATTAAAGGTTTTTTAGGTGGATATTTATAGTTTTTATATATATATATATATATATATATATATATATATATATATATGTTTTTTCAGAGTAGTCATTGTTTAGAAATGTACTGCCATTTAAGTATTTGAGAGCTAGTTGTGTTTAAACTGTTATCTTGTTCGTGATTGGATGTTATACAATTTAAATTCTGTGATACTTATGTGAGCATTTTAGTCTGATGACGCGACCAGTATAGATTGTGAAAGCGCTTACTCTGTTTATTAAAATATTTATGTTTTTTATTTGACATCTCCTCAATTGTGGTCTGTTTGTTTTTTATTGTTTTTATTTGTGGCCCAGAGGTGAAAACTGAGCGTTGACCCAGTCACAGACCTTTTTGTTCTTGCACTTTCCTTGTGGATGTGGTAGCCTTGTGCAGAAGAGGGGCATCTGTCTGTTCTGGGAAGAGGCACAAGTCTGCTTTTGGAATGCCCCATCTGTGTACAATGTCCAGAAACACCTCCCTGTGTAACATCCATTTGTGGGAGGGTGCCATAGTTCTGCTCAGCATGTCTGGCAAAACATTTTCTGAGGTTGGAATGTGAACAGCCAGTAGGTGGACTAACAGTGTGCTGGTGAGATTCCAAACCTGTGTAACTAAGGAGCATAGAGGGTAGGATTTTATCTCTCCTGCTTGTTGACATACCACAGTACAGTCATGTTGTCTGTAACGAGTCGCAGTATACCTGGTGGTAGTAGTTGTTGAAAGGTCTCGAGAGCTAGGAGTAGAGCTCTCAACTCCTTGATGTTGATGTTATCTTTTTGTCTTTCTGAGGACTAGGTGCCCTGTGCCTTGTACTGACTGGAATGTAGATGCAGCACTGCTCCACAATGCAGGTCTGAAGCATCTGTGTAAAGATGCCGTACTGGAGTTGGAATTTGTGGTGGGACTCTCTGGTTGAGATACATTTGGGTGATCCACCACCCAAGTTTCTTTTTCAGACATGGATGGCAAAAGTGGAATGGTGGCCTCTAAGGGCTGTAGGTGTTGGCTCCAGAGAGTTTTTAGAGACCACTGAAATTTCCTTATGTGAAGTTTGGCCACGGGTAGCATGTGTCCTAACAGTTTTAGGAACTGTCTGGCTGTCAAGGTTGAGAGGGGAAGCAGGGAGTGGAGTTACTTAGTCAAACTCTCTATCTTTTGCTGGGGAATAAAGGCAGTCATCAAGTCTGTCTGTATCCCACAACCTAGGAAGGTTAGGTCCTGGCTGGGAGTGAACTGTGATTTTTGTACATTTAGAGTGAACCCACGTTTCCAGGATGTTGGAAACCCTTTGCAGATGCTGGGTTAGGGAATGAGGGTCTCTGTGAAGGATCAGGGATCGTCCAGATAGGGATATATTTGAACTCCCAGCAGTCTGCAGTGAGCTATCACAGGGGCTAGACATTTTGTGAAGCCCCTTGGTGCAGTAGAGACACCAAAAGGTAAGGCAAAAAACTGAAAATGAGAAGAGTCTTTAGAGAAATGTAGGATTTTTCTGCAAGTGGGGTGAATGGGTATGTGTAGATAGGCATCCTTCAGGTCCACAGAGACCACGTAAGCCTGATGTGGAATAAGGGGCAGTAAGGTTTGTAGAGTGAGCATCTTGAATGTGGGGAACTTGAGAAACAAGTTAAGGTAAGACAGGTCTAAGATTGGTCTCTAGGGACCATCTTTCCTGGGTACCAGAAACATCCTGGAGTAGAAACCCTTGCCTATGTGTTCTGGAGGGACAGGCTGAATTGTGCTTTGTACCAGTAGTTGTTTAGGATGGGAGGGGAAAGTTGAGAAGTTGGTGGTTGTGGAATGCCTTGGAAAGGTGAAAGAGCCCACCAAGCCATGAAATATCCATTTTGGATGATGGATAACACCCACTGGTCGGTGGTGATCTCTTGCCAGGAAGGGGGGGGGGGATAGAGTGAGACACAGGGAAAGAGGGGTGTGGTGAGGCAGCTGAGCTGAGTCACAGAGGGGGAGCTCTGTCTTGACCAGGTTGCCTCTGAAAGGAAGGAGTGGAGGTAGTAGATGTTCTAGTGGTTGCTGGGCATCTGGAGTGTCTCCTTCCCCTAGTATGGCTAGCAGGTGGAGTAGACTGTCTCTTAACAAAGGTAGCCTTTTGAGGATAGTTTCTGTGGTATCTAGGTATGGGAGAAACAAGTAAATGTTTCAAATTTTGCAGCTCCTTTCCTTTCTCCTGAAGAGATTTGAAAAGCTCAGCAGAAGCAGTACCAAACAGTGCAGAGTTATCGAGGGGGGAACAGTTTAGCCTGAAAATCATGTGGTAAAGGCTGTAGTCTGAGCCATGAATACCGCCGAAGGACTGCACCAGTAGCTGCAAGCTTAGACGAGGCCTCCACAGCATCGTAACTACACTTGATGAAGTGTCTGGTTACCTGTGAAGCTGTGGAAAGGACAGTAGTCAGTTGAGCCTTTGCTGGAGAATTAGTCAGGCACAAGAGAGGAGGCCTTAGCTAAAATATCCAGGACAAAACGGTGCCATGTATATCTGACAATTTAAAGCTCTAATGGTAAGGGTGGAAGATGTATACATTTTCTTTCCCTGTCTATCAATAAATCTGCTATCTTTATCAGTGGGGAAAAGTGTGGTAGATGGTAAATGTCTAGAAGATCTGTTTGCAGATACTGCTACAACAGCAGGGTTTGCTGGTGGGTTTCTGAACAAGAACTGAGACTGAGGGGGGAACTTTATAAAACATGTCAGGTATTTTGGATGCTGGGGGCTGGACTCAGGACTCTGGGAAACTGCTTGAAAAGCATCCAGAATGGCTGGGAGCACAGGGAGAACAGCAGAAGGAGATGGTTGTTCCATTTGCAAAAGTTCAAAATATCTTCTTTTTGTATCAGAGACTTCAGAAACATCCCATTGGAAGTGTTGTCTAATCAGATTAATAGTATCCCCAGAAGAGAAGTCTTCACCAGGGGAGTCTGGACTCAAAGAATCTTCCCCTTGGATGGCAAAATCCTTAGAAGATTCAATTTGACAAGAGTAGGAAAGGGAATCATCAGATGAGGAGGTATCCTCCTCAGATTTTTCCAGACACTGGCCTGATGCTGGTGGTTGAGGCAACTGGGGTTGAAAAGCCTTAAATAAGTTTGAGAGAAGACATCCCACTCAGAAGTGTTGGGGGGTTGTAGTATGTTTAAGTTTCTGCTTTCTTTTGAGAGAAGCAAGAGATTTAGAAGGTCATGGGCTGATGTTGGGGTAGCTTGTGGAGTAGTAGTAAGCCTATCCAAATCCAAGAGCCATGGTTCCCTCTTGCCATCAGGACCAGATGGCTCACAAACCTCAGTGGACATACCATGGATTTACGCTGATCCACCATCCAATAAGGTTCCTGGCTCGGAGGGTAAATCCGAGGAGTCCCTGGGCACTCACCCACCTCAAGAGACTCGGCAGATTCCTGAGGCACAGATACAGCTTCAGGCCTTGTTCTCTTGGCCTTCTTTTTTGGAAGCTCATCAGACAAACCCACAGTGCCCTCCATATCCAAGGCCAGACATCGGTGCCTTTGGTGTTCTAAGTAGATTTTTAAGGAAGCTAAATGACTTCTTAAGGTCTTGGGGACAAATGACTGGCAGATAGCACAGGCCTTGTAATCGTGCACTTCGCCTAAACAAGAGACACACTGGTTGTGGGTGTCCTTGTGTGGAATCGTCTTTCACAAGTACACTTGCCCTTCCTAGAAGTCATGAAAAGCTGGAATACAGTTAAACCCCAACAGTAAAATACAAGAAAAGGTAACCTATCAGTAAGCAGACAGTCGAACGTTAATGAACAAGCGAAAACACCTCTAGCTGTCGATTGGATGTCTGATGATCACTGTGGCAGGAAAGTTCTGAGTTGGGTACATGCAGACGTCACATTTATAGCCAACATTGGTTTATGGCAAAGACATGCAACGTCGCACGCACCCCTTTCCAAAGACTTTGGTATACTGGCCGGATGTACGGTGCTGAAGGCAGCCACCTCCCTACAGTAATGAATACTGCAACATGAGAATAGAAGGACATTTGTACATTACTGGAAATTGTACTTCCTTCATCATTTTGTATCCACCGCTACTTGACATTTTATTAATTTCCTTCACTATTACATTCATAACTAATTAGAAAATTACACTATTAGCTGGGCAGCCCTGCTTTATTCCACATTCTATTTTTATTTCTTCTCCTATCCAGCCATTTACATTTAGTTTCATGTAGTTCCTTTCATAAACAGATTTTATTACTTGTAATACTTTTTGCTTATATTATATGCCTGCAAAATTCCCCATAATTATTTATACTGAATATTACTATAGGCTTTACTTATATCCCCTATCATAACCTTTGCTTCTACATTTTTATTTATATTATCAATTATTTCTCTTATTATCCATAACTCAACTTACTTTTCCTTTTCTTCCGAATACATTTTGGTCATATATTCTATCCACGTTTTTAACCTTTTTGTTATTATTCCCATAACTTTATAATCTGTATTATGCAATGTTACAGGTCTCCAATTTTTTATCTCCTCTTTATTTCTTTTTTTTAAATATAACTTTTTATAACTCCTGTACATATCTCTCTAATTACAGTTTCTAACCATTCATTCATAATTTCTACAAAAATTATTTTTTGCCATGCCTTCATATACAAACATACCACATTTAATTCCATCCAGCCTTGTTGCAGAATTCATGTTAATATCTTTTAGAATTTCATTAAATTCTTTCATAGTTCTTTTTTGTTCTAAATACTCGTTATTTTTATTTAATTTTTCACCTTTATAAATTTGTTCTGTGTGTGACAAAGGGAGATACTGCCAGCCCAGCTAGCTGGAATTTTGTAAATAATTATATGTAATTTGTGAATATCAACATGATTCATATAAGTTGTTTGTGTTACTATATTAGAACTGTATGTCATGTGTATATTAAACTTGTGTGTACAGTCATGTGTGCTGAAAAATGTTTTTGCAAAGTGCTTAAAACGTATCCACAGTGTGACCTACTGGAATAGAATGGAAACATACATGCACTACTGTAACGGTTTAAATATACATATTGTAACAGTGGAAAATGGAACACAGGAGGATAACTTCAGTCCAGCAAAATTTCAGAAAAATAGCTGAAATTAAATTACTTTATGGCTATACAATAAAAAGAAGATATCTTTCAGTTTCAATGCAGCAAGGAGACACAATGTCTAAAACTAGGGAGCTTTCTGTATTGTCTCTAAGGTGAAATAATTACTAGTCTTGAAATGTGAAGGGGTGCAGTTGTTTTATGACTTCCAGCATCTGCCAAAGATAGCATCACAGGTAGATGCTAAATACTGCTAGGTTCCAGCAGTGGGGGTTTCATCTGGGATAGAATCAGATGACAAGAAATTATGTCATTTTGCAAGCTATTCCAACAATAATATTTGAGATATTAATTTAAGAAGTCTCTTAGAGAGACACAGCATTCTGTATTCTATCTTGGACCTGACAGCAACTATAGAAGATCTATTCACCACATCTGCCCTGCTCTGACGAAGTAAGTTGTTAGGGAATTGTATAATTATCTTAGATATAGTCAGGAATATAGCAAAACGTAGTTTAGATATTTTTCTTTAATTATTTGAGACTGTCCTGCAATGTTGTTTTAAATATTTCCTGTGATTCTGAACTCTGATGTCCCTGTTCAGTATTGTCTTGTTCTTTTATTTATTATTATTAAATATATTTAAACCTTTCATTGTGGCTGATCTGTGCAGAGATATTTTTCTGAGAGTGTTGCATATTTATTTGGTGACAGTGTGTAGGCTACTCCTAATAGCCTTGCTCTTGGTCAAACTACCATCTATATTAATAGTAACATTACACAGTAAAATTGGACACCCATTGCTAAGGGTCTTAAAGTAGCTGATAAGGAGTTGGCTGGTAGCAGTGATAAACTACCTTATAGTCTGGGCAAAATGGGGCATAGCTAGTAAACCTGTGCCAGCCTTTCCCAGGTGTGTGTGTGTGTGTGTGTGTGTGTGTGTCTGTAAATCAAACATCAAAGAGTGTGTGTGTCAGCTACCTGGGTAGGGACATGAAGCACTGGTTGGACAGAGAGGGTGTTGGAGGTCTTGGCTTGGCCATTCAGCTGAGATCTCAACTCTATAGCTGTGCCAGTGGGGAGTTTTACTGGGGATCTGGAAAAATAGGGAGAAACCAACCCTGGACTGACTGTGGTCTCTGCGTCCTCTTAAGGGAAACTGCACTTGATGCAGAGTGCTGCATCTGGAAATACTGTGTGTGTACTTGTCATCCTCCCAGTGTACATCCTCCACTGGTGCCGGTGGTGAGGACTGAGACTCCTTGACTACTGGTCCTGTGGTGGGTCATCACATTTATTGGTTGGCAGTGATGGGATCACCACATTACATACTGAGATTCAGCGGTGTGGATAACGAACTCCTATAGCCTGTAAACAGTGGTCACTAAAGAAGGTGTTTGCACTTTCAAGCAGCCACCACTTGGTAGACATTCAGAGTTTCATATCACAATAGTTTTATTTATTTAGTTATTTTTCGTTAGCTTAGTCAGTCAGGGAGAGCAGGCAGGGATGTCAGCAGAGGAGTATGGCAAGCTGACAAGGAGCCATTTGGCTGAGATGTGCCAAGACAAAGGACTGGTGCATGCTAACCTGACTAAAGCAGAAATGATTGTAGCCTTAACCACAGCTGCATGACAGACCAGCAACCAGGAGGACAACCAGACTGGGCTTGGGGATGTACAACTCTCAGAAAATGGACAGTCCAATCTTGCCTCAGAGGACTTAAAATTCCATCTGGAGTTCAAGAGACTTGAACTGGAGGCCAAACGTTTGGAAACAGAATCAGCAGAGACAATGCGGTATTTGGATGCTGAAGCATAGAAGCAACAGAAACAAATGGAATTAGAATCAGCAGAGACAAACATCTGGAAACCTAAGAAAACGAGAGGCAGAGGCAACATGAAAAGGAGATGCTGACTCTTCACCAAGGTCATGGAGGTAATGGGGATGGGAGTAATTGAACCCCAGAAGCAATAAAGGTCAGTGAATTTCTTTCACAACTTACAGAGGGTGATAATTTTCATAGCTTTATCCATATGTTTGAAAGTGAATGTAAACAATATAATTTTGACCAAGGGCTCTAGGTATGGTTCCTGACGCCCTTACTCCATGGTAAAGCTGTAACTGCTATTTCTAAATTGTCTGATATTGGTTGCTTAAATTATAACACTGTTAAAAATGATTAGAGTGTTTAAAGTTAACACCTGAAGCTTACAGAAAAAAGTTTTGTGAGCATAGACGCAAGGCAGATGAAAGCGTGTGTGAACATATTGCTGAGTTAAGCACTTATTTTCCTAGATGGGTGAGTGGGTGTTAGATCACCACTTTTGAAGGGCTGGCAGACCTTTTGGTGATGGAACAAGCCCTTAGCACTATGCCTAAGAACATGAGAATCTGGTTAGCAGATGGGGAATGTAAAATCGTAGATGAGTTGGAGAAAAATGGAGACCTGTACATAGCAAGCAGGGCATCACTGCATAGGAAAGGGATACCCAGTGCTGCACATGGGTCTAAAGGAACCCATGGTGGGCAGCCTAAACTGCCGCAAAAGAGTCCACCAGTAACAGGGGAAGCCACTAGTACAGGTACATGGCCAGGATCAAGGGTTAAATGTTTTAAATGTAACCAGTGAGGCCATGTAGCATACAGACATCCACAGAGGCAAGTTGGGTAACAAAAGGTGGGAGAGCCAGTAAGTGTGAATGACAGAATGCCAGCATTAAGTTGTCTGGAGACAACAAGGGTACTAGACGAGGTTATATCTCATCTTCGTGGATGGAAAACGGGCCACTGCAGAGGGACACAGTCTCAGACCTAACCATTGTGAAGTCTGCAATGGTTAAAGAGGAGCACTACTTGCCTGGGTAGTCTACTCCAGTCAGAGCTTTAGGAGGGACCCCATTCCAAATACCTTTGGCTAGGGCTCACCTTGACTGTGAGGGTGGAAAAGGAAGCAAGTAGGTGTGTTTGAGGATATCCCTGCAGATATCCTGATAGGGAATGATTTTGATAATGCAGTACCTTGTGTGCAAGCAGTTACAGTGGATATAAAAAGTTTACACACCCCTGTTAAAATGCCAGTTTTTTGTGATATTAAAAAAAAAACGAGACCACAATAAATCATTTCAAATCTTTTCCCACCTTTAATGTGACCTATAATCTGTACAATTCAATTGAAAAACAAATCTCTTAGGGGAAAAAATATAAAAAATAAAAAACGTAAAATAAGCTGTTTGCATAAGTATGCACACCCTTAAACTAATACTTTGTTGAAGCACCTTTTGATTTAATTACAGCATTCAGTCTTCTTGCGTAGGATTCTATCAGCATAGCACATCTTGACTTGGCAATATTTTCCCACTCTTCCTTGCAAAAGGGCTCCAAATCTGTCAGATTGCAACAGCATCTCTTGTGTACAGCCCTCTTCAGGTCACCCCACAGATTTTCTACTGGATATAAGTCTGGGCTCTGGCCGGGCCATTCCAAAACTTTAATTTTCTTCTGGTGAACCCATTCTTTTGTTGATTTGGATGTATGCATGTTGAACGGTGAAATTCCTCTTCATCTTCAGCTTTCTAGCAGATGCCTGAAGGTTTTGGGCGAAAAGTGACTGGTATTTGGAACTGTTCACAATTCTCTCCACCTTGACTAAAGCCCCAGTTCCAGCTGAAGAAAAGCAACCCCAAAGCTTGATACTGCCACCACCATGCTTCACTGTGGGGATGGTGTTCTTTTGGTGATGCGAAGTGTTGTTTTTGCGCCAAATGTACCTTTTGGAATTGTGGCCAAAAAGTTGAGCCTTGGTCTCATCAGACCATAACACATTTTTCCACATGCTTTTGGGAGACTTGATGTATTGTTTTGAAAATTTTAGCCGGGCCTGAATGTTTTTCTGTGTAAGAACAGGCTTCCGTCTTGCAACCCTACCCCACAGTCCAGACATATGGAGAATATGGGAGATTGTTGTCACATGTACTGCACAATCAGTACTTGCCAGAAATTTCTGCAGCTCCTTCAGTGTTGCTGTAGGTCTGTTGGCAGCCTCCCTGACCAGTTTTAGTCTAGTCTTTTCATCAATTTTGGAGAGACGTCCATTTCTTTGCAACGTCACTGTTGTCCCATATTTTCTCCACTTTTTGATGACTTGTCTTCACTGCGTTCCATGGTATATCCAATGCTGTGAACATTTTTTTGTACCCTTCTCCTGACTGATACCTTTCAACAATGAGATCCCTTTGATGCTTTGTAAGCTCTCTGTGAACCATGTATTTTGCTGTAGTAGGCAACTGAGTAAATGTCAGGAAAATACTACTAGAACAGCTGAACTTTATTTGGGGTTAATCAGAGTCTCTTTAATTGATGGCAGGTGTGTACCCAAGACGACTGAATGCTGTAATTAAATCAAAAGGTGCTTCAACAAAGTATTAGTTTAAGGGTGTGCACACACAACAAAATATTAGTTTAAGGGTGTGCACACACATCAAAGTATTAGTTTAAGGGTGTGCACACACAACAAAATATTAGTTTAAGGGTGTGCACACTTATGTAACCAGTGGATTGTACGTTTTTCATTTTTTATATTTTTTCCCCTAACAGATTTGTTTTTCAATTGAATTGTACAGGTTATAGGGCACATTAAAGGTGGGAAAAGTTTTGAAATTATTTATTGTGGTCTCATTTTTTTTATATCACAAAAACCTGGCATTTTAACAGGGGTGTATAAACTTTTTATATCCACTGTACATGTAGTTAGACTTGGAGACAAAAATGTGGGTCTGGTAGCCTGAAGGGGACCCAGACAGACCGCACACTTGAAGCCATGACTGGGGAGGGTGCTATTTCTGGGAGGCAGCTACCCTGTAGCAGTGAGACTGAAGGTGAGCCACAGCTGCTTGTGGGTACTGATGTTCCCTTGGATAAAAGGGCAGAGTTGAGTAGTAATATCTAGGCTGACATCAGGCACCACTGTCAGAGTGTACCAGATGTCCTCTGCAAGGGGAGCCGGGAAGGGTTACAAACAGAGAGTTGATACAGGCTCTGCTCTCAGACCCTACATTACAAGGCCTGAGGGAGGTAGTCAGTGAGGCACCCAATTCTCAAGGAAAGGGGGATCTGTATACTGGGACAAAGGGTTACCGTAGAGAGAGTGGACCCCTGATGGAGGGATACAGGGTGAGAGAATACATCAGCTGGCAGTGCCTAGAGTCTACCGTCTGGCACTTCTAGCCATAGCCCATGATATTCCCTTTGCAGGTCATATGGGCATAAAATGTACAAAGAGGTGTATTATGCAGAACTTCTATTGGCCTGGAATTTCCAGAAATGTAACAGGGTACTGCAGGACCTGTGAGCAGTGCCAGAAGGTAGGCAAGGCAGGAGACAAGGTGAGATCTCTTTGATGCCTTTGCCTGTGACTGAGGAGCCATTTCAGAGGGTAGCTATGGTTACTGTGGGTCCTCTGAGTACCCCAAGTTCCACAGGGAAAAAGTATATCCTAGTGGTAGTGGATTATGCTGCACAATACCCTGAGGCAGTGGCTTTGTCCACCATTGAGGCAGAGAAGGTGGCAAATGCTTTGTTAGAGATTTTCAGCAGGGTAGGTTTCCCAAAAGAAATACTGTCTGACAGAGGTGTCGATTTCATGTCAGACCAGCTGGCTTGTCTGTGGAAGTCCTGTGGGGTGAAGTACATGAAGACCACCCCCTACCATCCCCAGACTAATGGTCTTGTTGAGAGGTTAAACTCTACAATCACGTCCATGCTACAGGCATTTGCAGATCAGTTTAGGAGGGAGTGGGACAAACATTTGCCTCATCTGTTGTTTGCTTACAGAGAGGTTCCCCAGGAATCCACAGGTTTTCCACCCTTTGAGTTGCTGTAAGAGCATACGGTGAGGGGACCTCTAGATTTAATTTGAGATGAGTGGGAAGGTGAGTGTGAGTCTCACTAGAAGTCTGTTGTGGCATACGTCCTAAATCTCAGGACAAGGCTCAGGGAACTCATGGGCTTGGCCCAGGAGACCCTGGCAGAAGCCCAACAACAGAAAAAGGTGTGGTATGACAGGAATGCTCGAGCTAGAGAGTATGCTCTGGGGCAGCAGGTAATGGTTCTCATTCCTGTCAGACATAACAAGCTGCAAGCAGTGTAGGAGGGACCCTACAAGGTGGTAAGAAAGGTAAGTGATGTTAACTACATGGTGGAACAGCTAGGCAGATGGCAGGGGCACAAACTGTACCATGTTAACATGATGAAACCTTACCACGACAAGGAGGCCCTTGTGCTGAACATTTGCAGTGGATTGCAGGATGAGTCTGAGGGAGATCTGGGGACTGATGATCTCAGTGAAGCTCAGGCTGACACCTCGGTGGAAGGGGTAGCAATGTCCCAGCAGCTATCTCCTACCCAGGTTCGAAAAATCCAAGCAGTGTTGCAGGAATTTGGGGACATATTCACTGGGAAACCAGGGTGCACCCACCTGGTGCAGCACCAGATGGATACAGGACCCCAAAGGCCTATTAGGCAGGCCTCTTTATAGGGTGCCTGAGAGAGTCAGACAGACTCTGAGGGAAGAGGGACAGGTGATGTTGGAATTAGGGGTGATTCAAGAGTCCAACAGTCCCTGGGCCTCCCCAGTGGTGCTGGTGTCAAAGAAGGATGGCAGCACCAGGTTGTGTGTGGATTACAGGAAATTAAATAGTCACACAGAGTCGGATGCTTACCCCATGCCTAGGACAGATGAGCTGGGTGGGGCTAAGTATCTTACAACCGTTGATCTTATCAAGGGTTACTGGCAGGTGCCCTTGACTCCCAGTGCTAGAGAGGTCAACCCTTGTGATTCCTTTTGGCTTGTATGAGTTCACAAAGATGTTCTTTGGGATGAAGAATGCTACAGCGACTTTCCAGAGGCTGGTGGATCATATCCTCGTAGGAGCAGGAGGGTTTGCCCTTGCTTACCTAGATGATATTGCCATATACAGCCATTCCTGGCCAGAGCACCTTCAGCATGTCAGGGAGGTGCTGGGCAGACTACAGAGGGCAGGGTTGACCATTAAACTGAGCAAATGTCAGGTGGGTATGGCAGAGGTCTCCTACCTAGGACAGAGTGGGGAGTGGTAAGATAAGGCCAGAAACTGCCAAAGTGGAAGACATTAAGGCATGGCCTGCACCTGTTACTAAAAAGCAAGTGAGGACATTTTTAGGGACAGCAGGGTACTACAGAAAGTTCGTCCCCAGTTATAGTACCATAGCTGCTCCCCTCACAGACCTGACAAGGAAGAACAGGCCAGATAAGGTAGTGTGGACCGCAGCACGCGAGCAGGCATTCCAAAAGCTTAAAGAAGCTTTGGGAGGACCCCCTGTGTTAGCCAGTCCAGATTGCAGCAAAGAATTTGTTGTGCAGGTGGATGCTTCAAACCATGGGGTGGGAGCTGTACTTAGCCAGATTTCTTCAGAGGGGGAAGGGCACCCAGTGTTTTATCTCAGTCACAGGCTCCAACCCAGGGAGGAATGCTATGCAGCTGTAGAGAAGGAATATTTAGTCATAGTGGGGTGGGGTTTGTACTTAGCCAGATTTCTTCAGAGGGGGAAGAGCACCCAGTGGTTTATCTCAGTCATATGCTCCAACCCAGAGAGGAATGCTATGCAGCTGTAGAGAAGGAATATTTAGCCACAGTGTGGCCACTGCAGAAACTTTAGCCTTATCTGTATGGAAGGAAATTCACTGTTATGACAGATCACAACCCTCTAACATGGTTAAACAGAGCCAGTCAGCACAATGCCAAGTTGCTAAGATGGAGCCTGGGGTTGCAAGCATATATGTCAGTGCAGCACCGCAGTGGGATTAGCAATGCCAATGCAGATGGGCTGTCAAGACAGGGAATGGGGTGAGGTACACTCAGATAGACCTAGCCCTCTCAAGCGGCGTTTCTCAAGGGTCACTTGAAAAACTAGCTTGAGTTCTCCGGGGGGGGGGGGGGTGTGAATACTGGTAGAGACGGGTGAAGGCTGCCAGCCTAGCCAGATAGAATTATCTCATTTGTAAATATGAATGTTGAACTTAAAACAATGTAGCAACATTGCCATCTCCTGTAAAAAGTCAAGCATTTGTTGTTGGTCCTTTGAAATTAAAATTATTTCATCACTGCTTTTGATGTTTTACAAGTCGGTTCCAGTCCGGCTAGATGAAGGCTTCCTGCCTATTGTTTTAAGGCTAAAGTTAATGACCAGAATTTACATGTGGAATGTCTTTTATTGCTCTAAGTGTAAAATAATGTAAATGCCGTTTCTGTGTGGCGTGGGAACCAGGAAGGTGTAAAAGATGAAGTAATGTTTAGAAGAACTGCAGTTTCAATTTAAACAGTGAGAACCAGAGATTACTAAGCATTTTTGTCTTGCTATCCAACCTACAGCACTGCCTGTTGTCTTAAGAAAGTTATCTTAGAAGTGTGTTTTCTTGTAGAAATAGCTAGGAATTAGAAAATTATTAGACTAAGTGTTTTTCTGTTATGTCAGAACTGTACTACTGAATTCTTTTAAGTTTCTGTGTGATCTCTGAACTCTTGAATGGCACTGTGGTGTAGTAGTATTGTCTTGTGTTTTTAGTATTTATTATTAAATATTTTTAAACCCATTTCAACTGTGGCTGGTTTATATAAAGATAATTTTAGCTGTAGAGTACACTGCATATTTATAGAGTTTACTGTCTAGGCCACTCCAAATAAGCCTTAAGGCAGTTTAGTCACACTTACTATTGGATAATAGGGTCTATATTAGATCACCGAGTGCTTAAAAAAGTGAACGGTGATTAATCGACCCTATGTAAGCAAAAGCTTACAATTTCGAACGGTCAGAACAGCGATTTTTTTTCCTAGGGAAAAAAAATCGCTGTTCCAACAACAACCAAAAAAAAAAAGAAAAAAAAGACTTTAAACATTACATTAAGTGGGGGGCTTCGCCCCCACACCCCGACTTAAATATACCAACTCCGAGACTGCACTACAGTTCCAAAAACAGCAAAGTAACGAAGCGGCCAAGCAAATTCTTTCCCAGGGAAAGAATTCACTTAAAAGCTGCTTCGATATTTTGCCGTTTCAGGATTTTGAGTTCGACCAAGACGCTTTCAAAAGAATGCGTCTTCGGTCTTCTAATAGGGAAACGGATAATAATATTGCACAGTAATAATTGGACACTCTTTTAAAGGCCTTTGGGAAGCTAATAAGTATTAGCTGGTGGTGGCAATAATTACTACTGTATAGTCTGGGTATAGGGGCACAGCTGGAGAATCTGTGTCAGCCTTCCCCAGACTGTCTGTGAAGGTGTATAAATACTTATCTCAAAGTGTGTGTCAGCTACTTGGGCAGGGACACGAAGCACTGGCTAGACAGAGAAGGTACTGGAGGTTAGCTTGCCAGCTAGGCTGAGATCTGGACCCTATAGCTGCGCCAGTGGGGAGTCTTATTGGGGACCTGGAGAGCAACGGAGCAACCAGCCTCAAATTGACTGTGATCTCTGCATGCTCTTAAGGGAAATTGCACTTTACTGTGTGTATTTGCTATCCTTACTCCTATATGAGGCGCCCTCTCTGGTGTTAGTGGTGAGGATTGAGGCTCCTTGATTGCTGGGCCATGGCATGGGCGTCACACATGCTATCAGAATGGGATCCAGAATCAAGACCAAGAGGCACTCAGTTAATGATGGAGGAATATAGAGGAATGAATCGTCCCTGCTGCACGTGTAACTCACAAAACAGGTCAGAAAATGAATTTCAGATATCAAAACTTGCTTAAATGATTTCTTATTCGGAAAATATAAAACAGAACACTCAGAATGCTCAAAATGCATTTCTAGTTAAAGAAAATATCCAAAACTGCTATATACTGATAAAAATATTTGCAATGGCTATGAAAATGCTTGAAATAAAGTTGGAATTGCATAAAATGAATAAAATACGGAAAACTACTGCAATTTTTCACTATGAGCTACCTTTTCACATTTATTAAAGCTATTCAAGATATCTGAAGCACACACAATATTCACATATTTGTGCAGTATTACAGTACAGTTATTTCTCAAAATACAGCCATTTCAAAGCATATTTCGCAAAGTACGTTTTTTTGAAGAATTTACTGTGCATTTGAATGTTATTACAAGTACTGTCTGTGTGTGCATGTTAGTATATAATTAAAAGGGCAATTTTTTCCATGTGTTTAAGCATACTTTGTTGGCATGGCTGAAAGATTTCCAAAACCAGGTCCACTTGTATTTTGTAATAATATTGCAGAGAACTGGAGGTTTGAGCAAGACTACGATATTTTCATACAAGCTGCATTTTCTGATAAAGATGACTGTACAAAGAATTTTATACTGCTTAATTTAGCTGGTTCAGAAGCCATAGAAAGAGATCGTTCATTTGTGTATGCACCTGCTGTGTTTGCAGGGGGGGGGGGGCTGCCATATAGTGGTACTAGCCAAGCCAAGGGAAGACCCAGAGTGCTTAAAATGTAAAATTTAGAGAAATTTGTAACCCCAAATGAATATAACCCCAAATTAATATTACAATGGAAAGGCACTTTTATACAAGGGACCAAAAGCCTGGAAACTTTTGCAGCATATATAACTGACTTGAGAAGCAAAGCTAAAACGCGTGGATTTGGTGATTTAAGGGATGAGTTGATAAAAGACAGGCTTGTGTATGGTATTTAAGATGCTGCTGTAAGATTTTGCTTTGTGCAGTGATTTAACTTTGAATAAGGCCATTGAGATTTGTCAGACATATGAGCTCAAAGAAAAGCACACAAACATGCTTACAAATGAGAAGCGCATGCTTCCCATATCTTCTAGTGCTCATGTTGATAGTATGCAGCACGTGGTTAAAAGGAAAGTACAGTTGTGTACACTTACCATAAATGTAGATTTTCGAGTGTATTCACTGTTGCAGTCATTACATTTGGGTTATCTGCCTGCAGGTAGCCCTCAGCCGGCCTAACAGATTTGGCTCTACATTTCCTTCTTGTTTGGTGTATTTGAGCTTTCTGGTGTATTTGCTTTTTGTTGGAGGTGTAACATAACACATAATTGCTTCCCATTATGGGGGCACCTGACTTCTGGGGCAAGAAAAACTGATATAATGGCATTGGCTGCATGTTTTATACCCCTGACGACCTGACGTCATGGAAGAAGAGACATCATCCGACACAGGAATCCAAGACTCTGGTATTCAGGCCGGCTGAGGGCTACCTGCAGGCAGATAACACAAATGTAGTTACTGCAACAGTGAAACACGAGGAACATCAGGCCCAAGCACATGGCAGCAACTGTGAGCCCTGCACCAGTCACTGGCAAACCCCATAGCTTTCTAGCAAACTGTAGAGTGCGTACAAGAGTGCGCACAGTCTCAGTAAAGCACAGGGGTGAATCAGCAAACTCAAAGCAAGTGCCCTCTTGTAGCCTCATAGTCAATTGTCGTAATTGTGGTGGCAATCATGTATCTAAATGAAAAAGATGCTTAGCTTTTGGTAAGCAATGCCACAGATGTAAAAAGTGGAATCATTTCCAAAGATTTTGTAAATCAAAAGAGGCTCACTTTTATTAAGAGAGAACGTTCAATGAGACAAGTTGATCAATCCTGGAGTTCATAAATTCAAATGCCATGGAACAGCTAGTCACTGTTCCCATGAGAGGAGAAAATATACTAGATCTCATTATCACAAACATGGGGACAAAATGCTCCACACCGGAAGTATATTCCTCATTGGTGAGATCTGATCATAAACTAATCTCACTGGAAATCCACATCCCGCCCCCACCCCAAACAAAAAAGACCACAGTGAAGAACTTCTCTAAAGCAAACTTCACACTACTCAAGACTGGTGTGGTATCCTTCAAGGCCCCTGAGCCAGTGGAAACCACAACCCAAGCTGCGGAAGCCCTTAAAAATGCCTTCTATGAACACCTCCAGGACTGCATGGATCAGGCAATCCCAAATAAAACCAAGACTCTTTCCACAAAGGGCAAACGTCCAGTCTGGTGGACCCCAGCCATTAACAAACTTTACAATAAGAGGAGAAAGCTATTACATGACAGAACAAAATCCATAAAAGGGAAGTCACCCCTGATCATAATTAGTAAAAAATACGAGCACTCAAAATCAACTAAGGCCAATTTTGAGAGAAAAATTGCCATGGATTCAAAGGACAATCATAAGGCCTTTTTCAGCTATGTTAGGAACCTGGGTGGAAACTCCCGGATATGCTCAGAATTAGTCCAAAATGATACAAAAATCACTGAACCCACAGACATTGCCAACATACTGGCAGACAGGTTCAGTGCAAACTTCACCCCTCTCCCCTAAAGGAGAGATAACTATCCCAGCGGAGTGTAGCCTCCCAGACATCTCAAATGCGCAGGTGAAAGCTGCTCTCTCTAAAGCTAAAAACACAGCATCAATGGGACCGGATGGTGTCCCCGGCTGTGTGCTACACGAGCTAAATGAGGAATTAAACCCGCACATAAGGCAGCTGTTTAATCTCAGCCTTACCACAGGATATGTGCCCAAGGAGTGGCGTACGGCAACTGTGGTCCCACTCCACAAAGGCGGTGCCTCTACGGACCCTGGTAATTACCGCCCCATAAGCTTAACAAGTCTAGTCTGCAAAGCTATGGAGAGGATCATAATGGAGCTCATAAACAAAGATATAGGGAACTTGCAGACATTGGACCCGACCCAGTTTGGCTTCAAGGGAAGATCATGCCTTTTGAACTTGGTTGACTTCTTCAAAACAGTCACCAAGGCCATTGATGAGGGAAAGGCAGTCCATACAGCCTACCTTGACCTTGCAAAGGCTTTCGACACAATACCCCACTCGGGTATTGTAGAAAAACTTACCAGCTTAAATGTAAACCCATATGTCACAAGATGGGTTGCAAACTGGCTTAAGGACAGAACCCACAGGGTTAGAGTTGCTGGCGCTATGTCAGACTCCAAGCCGGTCACAAGTGGTGTCCCACAGGGCTCGGTCCTTGGCCCCCTATTGTTCGGCATCTACTTCTCAGAAGTACAGGCCAACATGGGAGGACTTTGGCTGACAAAGTTTGCAGACGACTGCAAACTGGGCCATAGTGGAAAGTGCATCGGACACGGATATCCTTCAGAAGGGACCCACGGAAACAGATAGCTGGTACCAGAGCCATGGCCTGAAGTTAAACGCCAAAAAATGTATAGTCATACCCTTCGGGAAAAACAAGGTAACCCCAAGCTACCATATAGGTGGCAATCCACTAAGCACAGAAGAGGTTATCAGGGACCTGGGGACCCAGGTTGACAGTGGCCTTTCTTTTGACACTCACGTTGCTAAAGTGGTTAGAAAGACCTTCTACATTGCCCACCTGATCATGAAGGGATTCACATCCAGATCTAGTGAGGTCATTGTTCCCTGTACTCTTCACTTATCAGACCAATGATCGAGTACAATGCCCCATTTGGGATGTATCTCACCCGACATCTGCAGCAATTGGAGAGACCCCAAAAGTTCCTCACCAAAAGGATAAAGGGACTCCAAAATCTGTCATATGCTGCCAGATTGAAGAAACTCCAGCTCTATTCAGTCGCATACCGTCTGCTCAGAGGTGACATGTGCCTGACATACAAGGCCATGTCCAACCCGGAATTAATGGACATGCTCCACCTCAAAAATCCAAATCCACCAAAACCACTAGAGCAAGCGACTTAAACCTTAGCACGGATATAAATAGGACGTGCTGGAGGGATAGATTTATCACTCAGACTCCCTATGCTGTGGAATAAAATCCCGGTCCATGTGAGGCAGAGCACCTTGCTGGCTCTGTTCAAGAGAAATCTTGACCTGTGGATGGGAGATCGTAGGTTTACCCCGGGAATCATCTCTGTGTCACTGCTGGACAGAGGCACAACAAACTAATGGGCACAGTATTTTTTCATATAAGGGGTGGCGTAAGCCACACAAATTTGGGCTAGGCTTATAAATGCCTTAGGGCAGATAGCCTAGTATAAACCTATGAACCTATAATTAAAAAGCAGTGACCCTACTTTTTCTGTTGATGGTGTGTTAGTGCTTAATGAAACAGTCAATGCAGTAGATTTATGGGCAAAGAATTAAGTATTTTGCACTGTTCGGATAAAAGGAAGACCCATAAAGCTCACAGTTTACATAGGTTCAAAGTGCAATGTTATGTCTGCAGAAACATTTGCAAGGGTATGTGCTGGTGAGAAGCTTGATTTTGCAAATTGTGCGAAGCTTGCTGCCTATGGTGGTGAAGAAATTCAAACTGAAGATTCAGTAGTGCTTTCATGTTCCTCTGCTGGGAACAGCTATGACTTGCAATTTTACGTAGTCGAAAGGCACATACAGTCATTATTAAGCCTTAGAGACAGTTTGAAAATGGGACTACTTTCATTTAATAAGGAAGTGCACCATGTAAGCTTCAAACACCACTATTCTCATTTCACCCAGTCTATTTTTTCTACCTATGCTGATCTTTTAAAGACAAACTAGGCAAACTCCCAGTTCTGTACTCCATGAAGTTAGACCCTGAAGTCAGCCCAGTTGTCAGACCAGCCTGGAAAGTTCCAGTAGCTATGCAGAACAAAGTCAAGGCTGAGCTAGATAAAATGGTGCAACATGGTGTAATTTATCCAGCTGATGAACTGACTGAATGAGTATCTTCCATGGTAGCAGCTCATTAAGAAAAGTGCAGATGATATCAGAATATGTATTGATCCACGAGATTTGAACAATGCACTGAAAAGGCCTCATCATCGAATGCGTACAGTTGAAGAAGTTACTGCTTTTATACCAAATGCCACTATTTTTTTTTGTTTTGGATGCAGAGAGTTCATTTTGGCAAATTTTGCTTGATCAAAAATCCTTATTGCCAGCCACTTTCAGTACTCCTTTTGGCAGGTACATATTTTTGAAAATGCCATTTGGGATAAATTCTACCAGTGAAGTCTTCCAGTGTGCAATGGAGCAAGTTTTTTCTCGGTATCCATGTGCTATTATAGTAGATAATATTCTAGTCAGAGGTAATGGTGAAGCTGAGCATGACAGTTACTTATGTTGGTCATTTACTTATCAATTCAGGCTTACGACCAGATCCTTCCAAGCAAACAGCAATTCTTGAGATGCCAGCTCCAGACAATGTTCAAGCCTTGGAAATGAAGAAAAACTTTGTCACAACAAGCTGCTGAAGTCTAAAATCACACTTTGAATTGATTTAGTTTGAAGCGCTTTTCGTTTGCTTAGCAAGCAAACTTCTTCAGAAACAATAAATTACAATTCAAAACTCGTATATAAAGTGTCAGGTGGTCACAATTAACCAATCTTAATTAAGTTTAAGTAAATGACTGTCGAGGTTTTTTAATTTAGTCACTATGTTAGAACTGACTAGAGAAATTTTTAAAGACATACTCTTTCATAAAGAATGGAACCAACTACACAAGTGAAAAATTAAACTGTTGATATCTTACTAATAAAATGTCATTATAAATAAGAATCTTTGTAACCTTCTGATGCAACATACTCAACTTAATTCTCAATTAAAATCAGTGAAATATTACTTAAAGTCATTGCTGTTGTCAATTATTATTACTAAATACTAAAATTCACTTGAAACAATTTGTTACAAAAAGTGTGTGATTAAACCATGTACATATATGATCTATAGCTCACACATCTTCCATACAGTCATCTCTGTAGACTCTTTAATTTTATAATACTGCTGATATAATTTTCCAGGTTTAAATGAAACCTGCTCTAAGTGTTCAGCTTAATTTGCCAGGACAGATCTAACTCTTCTAACTGTAGGGGTACAGGACCCCCTCTAATATCCTGCGGAACTTGGTCGATGACCATGTACTTAAATTTGTGTTCTTTATAAGTCTGAATATGTTTAGCTAGGGCGTTGTCAATTTTGCCTTTGGCAATCGCATATTGATGTTCGTAAACTCTATCATGGAGTCTACACTCCGTTTTACCAATATAAAATGCAAGACAACCTTGGCACCTAGCTAAATAAACCACTAATCTGGAATTACAATTAAACCTCGATTTAAGTTTATAATGTGTGCCACTGATGACAAACAAGTTGGCAACCTCCACAAATTTGCAAAAGTTACAACTTTCACACTTCGCCATACCTGTAATTCTAGGAGTGTTACAACGTTGTTCTAACAGGTTCTTCAGGTTTCTACCTCTCCAAAAAGTTTTTAGGAAAGTCACCCGTTTTACTAAATAACATTGGGTTAGTTTTGAAAAGTTCCCTGTTTTTCTGAATAATCTCAATGCAAGAGTGACTATGCATAGTAAATGTGGTAATAAAGCTTAACTGGAAGACCTTTGTACCCACAGTCGTCTGTTTGTTACAACTGTCCAAAGTCACTGTGTTTGACACCTAAGCCCTTTCAGGTATTAATTCCCTGTCGCCTAAAATAGGTTTAAACGTGTGGTTAGATTTCTTAGTTCTAACCTCATCAATTGAGGAATCTAAAAGGGCCTCAGGATAAACACGTCGTAAAAACATACATTTTAAAAAGTGACATTCGTCAAAAAATTCTTCATCTTGACTAACTATATGTGAAGCTCTCACTAACTGACCTTTAATGATTGACAGTTTCTGATAGTAGGAATGACAACTAGAAAAGTGTAGGAAAGAATTAGAATAGGTGCTCTTCCTGTGTATTTTGGCTATGAAGCAGTGCTGTGCTCTATTTTTAGCTAGCCAAATATCCAAATATGCTATTGCTTCCTTGTCCAATGTAGATGTGAATTGTAAAAACTGTGTTGACTGATTGAAAAACTCAAGCACGTTTCTACTGACTTCCAAATCACCTTTCAATAAGATAAAAATGTCATCAAGATAATGTGTGTAATACACTAGGGAGTCTCTAAGGTTGAAATTTTTAAATACAAATTCTGATTCCCAGTAGGCCATAACTAAATTCGCTATGCTGGCTCCACATGGGGAACCCATAGCAACCCCTACCTTTTGTAGGTAAAAGTAATTTCCGAACATAAAAAAGTTGTTAGATAATATGAGGTCAATTAGTTCTGTTAAAGAAATTTCAGCTACTGGGGCTCCATTTTTCTTTAACATTAGCCCTACCTACTCGATACCTAAAACATGTGGGATACAAGTATAAAGGTCTTTCACATCAACTGTAAGAAAGTTGTGGTCCTCATTGTACTGCAATCTGTCAACTTTCCTCAAAAAGGACCACGAATCCTTACATATTTGATCAAGTACCAAATATTTCTGGAGTATGGCGTCAACTACTTTGGCACACGAATATGCTGGTGAACCTCGACCATCAACCAGAGGTCTCATAGGTGGATTTGACAAGTTTTTATGGATCTTGGGGATTCCGAAAAGATATGGAAACCTTGGGTATGATGTTAACACGTAATTGTAGATATTCTCTTCTAATCTACCTTCTATGTACATGTCATTAATGCAGTTTTTAATTAATTGATATACTTTATTGACCTCTGAGCGTGAGCTCAATTCATAAGCACAATTATCTAACAACACTTTCATTCGTTCAATGTAGTTTGGGTTATCAAACACTACTAAACCCCCTACTTCGTCGGGTTTACACAAACGAATATCTTGTGACTTAATATACTCAAGATATTCATGTTCATCCCTACTAGTATTGTGTAATGACTTCGCTTTAAGACCAACTTTAATGGCTTGTCTAATGTCTAGTTCACATAATTGTTCAAATATTTGTAGTACTGGGTGTAATGGGGGGTTATACATACTAGGCACATAAAACCTATCAACACTTGATGCATTCATAACATCCCGCAACATTAGATTGAAATTTAGTTTCCTAGTAAAGATTTTTATGTCGAGAATAGTTTTAACCAAGTCCAGATGTTATGAGGGAACAAACGTGTCCCCCTTAGCTAGAAACTCTACTATCTCTGAAGTAATAGATACTGAAGAAATATTCAAGACATTGAAGTCCCCTGCTTTGTTAGTGATAGTAAGTGGGCCAACTGGATCTGACCTTCCTTGAAACACTTGGTGCTGGTGTTCAGTCAAAACCATTACTGTCCCAAAAGGGGTAGCTCAAAAGCCACTATGTACTACTGGACTAGTTAAAACTCCAGAGTCCCTGTAAATTACTGGACTAGTTAAGTCTTGCGTTTGTTGAACTTGCGATTGCTTTTGGTGTTGTTCGGTTGAGTGTTCTTTTGTTTCAGCCTGGCTCCTGTGTAGTTGGCTTGTAGACATTGAAGTCCCCTGCTTTGTTAGTGATAGTAAGTGGGCCAACTGGATCTGACCTTCCTTGAAACACTTGGTGCTGGTGTTCAGTCAAAACCATTGCTGTCCCAAAAGGGGTAGCTCAAAAGCCACTATGTACTACTGGACTAGTTAAAACTCCAGAGTCCCTGTAAATTACTGGACTAGTTAAGTCTTGCATTTGTTGAACTTGCGATTGCTTTTGGTGTTGTTCGGTTGAGTGTTCTTTTGTTTCAGCCTGGCTCCTGTGTAGTTGGCTTGCCGAAAATTTTGATTGTATTGCCCATTGTTATTTTGCCTCCGAGGGCACTTTTGTAACCTCTCACTTCTCCGAACTTCAACTGGGACGGTAGAATTAATAGAGTCATCAAGATCATCTGTGTGGATGTTGGGAGAATTTTCACCAACAGAATTGACTTTTTGGTTCATCTGATTACTATTACTGTTGTTGTTAGAGTTCATTTGTGTATTTACAAGTGGTTGACCAGTTGTAAAACTACCCTGCTGCCAAACCTGGGCAGGGGAAGGAACTGGGTATGCAGTACCTTGATCGTAAGCTTTACAATCACGTTCCAGTTTTTTAATTTTGTTAGCTTTGAGTTTAAGCATAACTTGGTCTATGCTTGAAAAGACCCGACAGTATTCTAATTTATATCGGAGAAACTCAGTCGGATTTTATACTGTTATCCAATTCAACTACTTTTTTAGATAAATTGTCCATCCATATGCTGTAATGTTTGACCATAACATCTAACAGCTCCAAGCCTTGATGGTCAAATAAACCAATTAATTCTTTATGGAAATCTGATTCTGCTTCAAGGCCCGTCGGGTTTTGGTGGCGGCGTAAACCTTTCGGATTCACCCTCCATGACAAGCATTCACGAAAATAAGAGATCTCTAATTGCAGTTTTTTAAGTTTAAGTAAATGACTGTCAAGGTTTTTTAATTTAGTCACTATGTTAGAACTTATAGTTGCATTACCTCTGTCCGCCTTCATCACTAGTAGATATTGCCCTAGAAAACGAAAAGCCATAAGATAACCAAGATGACACCGATGGTAAACCAGTAGTGTTGTCAGTTGCATTGTAGGGTGTTAATCCTATGGGAGCTTGTGTTTGGGCTTGTACATTGGTAGACCCTCAAGTTCTCCAACACTGTCTGGCTGTTATCCGGTATCAGACCAGAACGCGGCATTTCTAGTACTTCTCTGTTAACAGCCAGCACATTATCAGAAGCTGCTTCAAGCAGTCTTTGTTGAACCAGTGCCATGTTCATTCCTGATGTACTCTCCAGGCTGCCACTACTAACCGGAGACCAGTGGGACCGACCAGAGGCAAGTGGGAGTGGTAGTGGTATAGACTCCCATATTTCACATTGGTTCCTATCAAGCTGGTTGAGTCTTGTAAAAATAGACTCAATCTTACTGAATAGAGATGCCAAAGAGTTGTTTGAGTCGATATTAATGACATTGCTGCTGGAAATAACTCCCGGAGGCTCTAATACATCAAGCGGTGTAAAAAGACTCTGGTTAGCTGCCATTCCAGATGCCATGAAAAACTACTAAACAAACTGGGCACAGCAAACTTTGGAAACAAAGAAAAACTCTTGTCATGACAAACTGCTGAAGTCTAAAATCACACTTTGAATTTATTTAGTTTGAAGCGCTTTTCATTTGCTCAGCAAGCAAACATCTTCAGAAACAATAAATTACAATTTAAAACTCGTATATAAAGTGTCAGGTGGTCACAATTAACCAATCTTGTTACAATATAACCCCTGACTAGAGAAATTTTTAAAGACATACTCATTCAAAGAAAAATACTCATTCATAAAGAATGGAACCAACTACACACATGAAAAATTTGTGGAGGTTGCCAACTTGTCATCAATGGCACACATTATAAACTTAAATCGAGGTTTAATTGTAATTCCAGATTAGTGGTTTATTTAGCTAGTTGCCAAGGTTGTCTTACATTTTATATTGGCAAAACGGAGCGTAGAATCCGTGATAGAGTTTACGAACATCAATATGCGATTGCCAAAGGCAAAACTGACAACCTAGCTAAACATATTCAAACTTATAATGAACACAAATTTAAGTACATGGTCATTGACCAGGTTCCGCAGGATATTACAGGGGGTTCTCTACCCCTATAGTTAGAAGAGTTAGAACTGTCCTGGCAAATTAAGCTGAATGCTTATAATTTTCCAGGTTTAAACTGAAACCTGCTCTATCAGCAGTATTCTAAAATTAAAGAGTCTACAGAGATGACTGTGTGGAAGATGTGTG
The DNA here is from genome assembly GCF_019279795.1 of Protopterus annectens. Lineage (NCBI taxonomy): Eukaryota > Metazoa > Chordata > Ceratodontiformes > Protopteridae > Protopterus > Protopterus annectens. Next base: position 152,226,635 of record NC_056751.1, read on the forward strand.
AGCTATAGATCACATATGCACATGGTTTAACACTTTTTGTGACAAATTGTTTCAAGTGAATTTTAGTATTTAGTAATAATAATTGACAACGACTAAGTAACATGTCACTGATTTTAATTGAGAATTAAGTTGAGTATGTTGCATCAGGAAGGTTACAAAGATTCTTATTTATAATGACATTTTATTAATAAGATATCAACAGTTTAATTTTTCACGTGTGTAGTTGGTTCCATTCTTTATGAATGAGTATGTCTTTAAAAATTTTTCTACTCAGGGGTTATATTGTAACAAGAGTGGTTAATTGTGACCACCTGACACTTTATATAAGAGTTTGAATTGTAATTTGTTTCTGAAGAAGTTTGCTTGCTAAGCAAACAAAAAGCGCTTCAAACTAAATAAATTCAAAGTGTAATTTTAGACTTCAGCAGCTTGTCGTGACCGAGTTTTTCTTTGTTTCCAAAGTTTGGTGTGCCCAATTTGTTTAATGTTCAAGCCTTCCAATGTTTTCTTGGCATGGTTAACTATCTAGGCAAGTTCATTCCAGACTTGAGCCAACCTTCAGCACCTCTTAAGAGTGCTGATATGCAAAGCTGTATCTTAGTCATGGTTAGAGAAACACAAAAGAGGATTTGATGTCCTGAAAAAGAGAAGTGACAGTATACAAACTCTCAGATACTTTACAAACCAGTTACCCTTTCTTGTGATGCTTCAAAGTTTGGTCTTGGTGCAGTCATTCTTCAAGAGGGTAGACCAGTAGCCTATGCATCTATAACTCTAGCCCAAACTGAAATGCAGTATGTGCAGATAGAGAAAGAGCTATTGGTAATTGTGTTTGGATGTTCGAAGTTCCATGATTATATTTATGGTCGACCTATCCAGACTGAAACAAATCACCAAGCTCTAGTCACTATTTTGAGAAAGCCTATGCATATAGCTCCTTCCAGGTTGCAACGCATGATGTTGATATTGCAAAAGTATAATTTCAATCTTGTCTACATGAAAGGCAAACTTTTTTTATCTTGCTGATACTTTATCCAGATCATCCAGAAATACCACACTGAACAGCATGAAAATGAGAAACTTTATTTTGAAGTCATGGAAGTGAGAAATTTTTCTTCCACATGTCTTGATGAGCTTAGAAGTCATATAGCCTCAGATCCAGTTCTTCAGAAGCTTCACCACTTTATCATTTGAGGGTGGATGTCAAAGCAATCTTATTTACATCATGACCTGTAACCTTATTTTCCTTACAGAGATGAGATTTTGTCAGATAATGGTATCATCACGAAACGTCCAAAAGTAATTTTTCCAAAATCCTTGCAACAAGAGTACATTACCATTTTGCATCATGGCTACATGCTCCAGGGATCTAAACCTTGTCATCATAATAAACAAAACATGCTGGAGGGATGGGTTCCTGACCCAGAGACTCCCCAGACTCTGGAATAGATTGCCCATACATGTCAAGCAGAGTGCCTCTTTGGACCTCTTCAAGAGGAACCTTGACGATTGGATGGGAGAAAGGAAATTCACCCCAGGGATCACGTCAGTCGCCCTGCTAGACAGGGGTCCAGGAAAGTAAATAATGTGGGAAGAAATAGCCAGGGAATTGTTATGGCTAGGCTTGTATAGGCCCTAGGGCTGATAGCCTAGTACCAACCTATGAACCTATGAGCCACCCACGAACTGATTCTACCAAAAGAAGGGAGAAAGTATTAATATTTTGGCCTTCTATGTCAAGGGACATTGACAGAGTACTTTAATCTTGTTCTGTATGTACTAAGCCACATCAAGAAAAAGAACCACTTCAGCTAAACCAGATTCCTGAACTACCTTGGTCAACAGTAGCTGCAGACATTTTCGAGTGGAACGGGCAACATTACTTGGTGTTAACAGACTCTTATTCAAATTGGTTTGAGATTGACCTACTTCCTGATCTAGCATCCAGTACTGTCATTACTATGATGAAGCATCATTGTACAGTCCATGGTAGTCCACCCAAAGTTATTACTGACAATGGTACACAGTTTACAAACCAGCATTTCAAAATATTTGCTGAAGAGTGGGACTTTACTCATGTTACGAGTAGCCCTGAGTACCCACAGTCAAAATGGTTTGGCAGAAGGTGGAGTTCAAAGTGCAAAATAATTACTAGAGAAGTCGAAATGAGATAATAGTGATGTTTTCTTGAATCTCAGAAATACTTCCCGTGATAAACATCTTGGTTCACCTGCACAGAGACTTCTGTTGAGATAAATCAGAATCACACTACCAATTAGCAGTCATCTATTGGTTCCATGTGTCAAGAACAGATCAGTGAAAGACCATCTGTTGAAGAACTGCTTATCCCAGAAGTCCTATTATGATGAGACCAGAAAAACCACTCAATCCATTACGAGAAGGTGAGATAGTGAGGCTGCAGATGTCCAAATGTTTTGATCTGATTGGAGTTGTGAAAAGTTTATGTCCAGGGCTGAAGTTGTACAGTGTGGAATCAAAAGAAGAATTTAGGTGGAATTCAAAACATTTGATCCCGGTATCCAAGCCTGCATTGCAGTATCATACCTGAGAGAAAGACTCTAAATCTCAGAGCGAGTTATTCAGAGTTCCAGTTCCACAGAACGTTCCAGTACATATCCTATTCCTGAGAAGGATCCCAAAACTACAGAATCTGTTTGTTCACCAATGACAATCCCTGTTGCTAAACCCAGTTCTGATTGCTATATTACTAGATCAGGTTGCATTCCACACCATGTTTCGGATACATGACAACTTGGACATGAATGTTGTGTTTATTTCTCAGTGTCTATATATCTGCATGTCTAATTCAAGTGTCATTTTATTGTGACAATTCATTAAAGAGGGAGGATGTAGATCAGTATACATGTATACCTATAAGAAGCTTTCCATGGGCTTGCACAAGTGTAAACTACTAAAGACGTGTGAGCCTGACTGCCACTTTGTGGTAAGCTGTTGAGAAGTAAGCATGCATGTCTGTGTAGTCTGTCAGTTAATCAGTTTGTTTATATTTTGCACTGCTGTTATCCGTCCTGATGTGTTTCTATGTAATAAAGCATATAAACTAACAACCCCGCCTGTTGATCTTCAGTTGTAAACCAAGATGAGTGACAAGAGGGACCCTTCAAAGAGGTAAGGAAGGTCAGTGATGTTAACTACATGGTAGAACTGCCAGGCAGGAGGCAAGGGTACAAACTGTACCATGTTAACATGATGAAACCTTACCAAGATGGGGAGGTCCTGGTGCTAAGTATTTGCAGTAGAAGGCAGGAGGAGTCTGAAGGGGATCTATGGATACAGAGAGCCAGCCAGCAAAATCCCAAGTTACTATGGTGGAGCCTAGGGTTGCAGGCATATGACATGACAGTGCAGCACTCTAATGGGGTAAGCAATGCAAAGGCAGCTGGAATCTCAAGACAGGGAATGGGATAAGGTATTCCCAGATAGGCTCATCCTTCTCAAGCAATATTTCCCAAGGGTCACTTGAAAAATTAGCTTGAGCCTTCAAAGCGATGAAGTGTGGCAAAGGGAGATACTGCCAGCACAGGTAGCTGGAATTTTGTAAATAATTATATGTCATTGGTGAATATCGAAATGATTTATACAAGATGCTTGTGTTACAAATGTTTTACAACTGTATGTCATGTGCATATGAAACTGGTTGTACACACGTGTGTTTTGAAAATGTATTTGTAGAGTGCTGTGTTTGAAATGTAACCAAAGTGTGCCCGACTGGAAGAGAACAGAAATGTATCTGCACTGTTTTAACTGTTTAAATGTATATGCTTACAGAGGAAAATGAAGGGTTAACCTCAGCCCAGCAAACTTTAGAAAAATATCTGAAATTAAATTACTTTATAGGCTATGCAATAAAGAGGCTCTCTCTCAAGTTTTCAAGTCAGATAGAGACACAAAGTCTGTAGTAGGAAGCTTTCTGCACTGTCCTTGGAGTGAACTAACTGCTACTTTTGAATCATGAAGGAATGCAATTGTTTTAGGACTTCCAGCATCTGTCAAAGATCTGAGCAAAAGCCCTTGTCTGTATATTTTTATAGGTAGATGCTAAATGCTGCCAGCTTCTAGGAATGGGGGTTTTGGCCTGGGAAATAGAAGTCAGATGAGCAGAAATAATGCAGTTCTGCAAGCTATCCCAGCAGTAATATTTTAGATATTAATTTGAGAAGTCTCTTAGTGAGACAGAGCATCCTGGATTCTGTCTTGGACCTGACAACAACAAGCACCACCATTCACCATAAGCTTTGCTCTAATAAAGTACGTTTCTAGGGAACAGTACAACTCTATTAGATACAGTCAGGAATATAGTAAAGCTTAGTTTAGATGTTTTCTTTATTTGTGTGAGTCTGTACTGCAATGTTAAAATATTTCCTGTGGTTTTGAACTCTAATGTCACTGTCAATATATATTTAGTACTGTTTTGTTCTTCTATTATTATTAAATATATTTAAACCTTTCATTGTGGCTGATCTGTGTAGAGAGATTTTAGTCTTGACAGTATTGCATATTTATTTGGTGACACTGTGTGGCCCACTCCTAATAGCCTTGCTCTTGGTCAGACTACCATTTGTATTAGTATTAATATTACACAGTAAGGTTGGACACCCTTTGTTAAGGGCCTTAAATTAGCTGATAAGGAGTGACTGCTGGCAGTAGAATCTACCTTATAGTCTGAGCAGAAGGGAACATAGCTAGTAAATCTGTGCCAGCCTTTCCCAGGTGTGTGTGTGTGTGTGTGTGTGTGTAAACCAAACCTCAAAGTGTGTGTGTATGTGTGTGTGTGTGTGTGTGTGTGTGTGAGCGAGCTACTTGGACAGGGACATGAGGCACTGGCTGGACAGAGAAGAGTGCTGGAGGTCTTGGCTTACTCACTCAGCTGAGATCTCAACTGTATAGCTGTGCCAGTGGGGAGTCTTATTGGGGGATCTGGCAGAAGAGAGAGAAACCAGCCCCAGGCTGACTGTAGTCTCCGTGTGCTCTTAAGGGAAACTGCACTTGATGCAGAGAACTGCATCTGGAAATAGTGTGTGTGTGTGTACTTGTCTTCCTCTCAGTGAACGTCCCCCTCTGTTGCCAGTGGTGAGGACTGAGGCTCCTTGATTACTGGTCAAGTGGAGGGTCTTCATAGTGGGCATTTTTTAAAGACAATACTACAAAATTTACCTGCTAAAAAAAGCTTTTGAAGATTAATACAATGAGTTTTAAGTGTAGCAGTAATTAAAATACGGTATTAAGCACTATCCCTTAACAGTGAGTGATAAAGTTAATGATGAGCATTACACAGTAACTTTTATAATACAATGAGCAAACTAATACAGGAATGTGGAAACTAATGAGCTTCTATAAACTAGTGAATTGTATAAAAATCATAATATAATTTCTGCATTACACTGCAGATTAAATTTATGTTAAAAGTACTATATGCAATGTGTGGCTGCCTAAACAGACAAAAAGGCATAAACAATATTTCTAACAAGACACAGGATCATTAAATATGCATCCTATATGCTAGTGCAAAAAATGCATGCATATCTGTGCTGTTTTGGGTATGGAAAGTAGTCATAAACAGAGCAGAAAATAAAGGTAAATGTGTGTGGATGCAATTTTAAAACAGCTGAGCAAGTTAGACACACTGATGCTTCCGACACAAGAAACTGGAAAATTTGTATTAAGAGAATAGAAACATGCAGTAGGACCAAAATATTTTAGATTATCTTGTTGTACCAAACTTGTACAAACTATTAAATATCAAAGAAACGTGGAGGTACTACACAAACATTTGAATGTAAAATAGCTAGCAAGTGCAAGCTGTGAAGCAGAAATCAGGTGAGGCATGAACACATTCTTAAACATGCAGAAGAAATGCATAAACTAGATGAGCACTGCCTAAGTAAGTGATATATATACACTTTGTGAAAATAAAAAGCAGACAGTTCTGTAAAGAATATATGATCCTTGAATAGGAAATACATTGCCGTCAGTGGAAATAACAGCAAATATGAATTACAGTATGATGCTGTTGACTGTGCTGTTAATGAATGTCCCTTATGTGTTGCTAAGGTAAAATTCTCAGAAAGCTGTTGCATGTTGATCTAAACAAGAAATATTGCATCAGATGTTATAAACTGTCAAGCTGACAGAGTGCATAAGTGGAAAAAGAACAGCCAAACACTGCATGACTGGGAGCATGAGTGAAATATGCAAAACAAAATAAAGGATGCTGGACATGAGGGGGGTTAGACAAAAAAAAAAAAAAAAAAAAAAAGATAAACCTCATGGCTTGATGAATGCACAGCTGTGTATTATCGGTTAAATTGACTGAGATGATATTTCAAACACTTATAGCACCAGACAAGTCACAATACCTACAGAGGGAAACTTTCCAAAATGGTTGCGCACTGATCAACAGCTTAACTTCAGCTCTCCTACTGTGAAAAACGAAACTGAAAGACATGGGCCAGGAACTTTGCACTTTTAATAAATTCAGTTACTGGCTAGTAAGTGCACTGCCTGGATGCTCGCAAAGAAGAAACAGACAGCCTGAAAGAAAATCGACAAGAAAAGGTGAACAGAAAACACAAACTGGGAAGAATCTTGCAGATGTTCAGCAAAAAGCAGTTCAAGCTCCAGCTTTGGTACAATACATGGCTTCCAGTAATCTAAAGGAACAAATAAGTTGAATGTGCTCAGAGTGGATTAAAATAACTGAAACACAGAAGGAGTATATCAACTCAAATAACAAAAGGCTGGAAAAAAAATGGAAGAAGCTTTAAACAGATATTCAGATGAACTGACAAAACTGCAAAAAATCAGAGGTCAAAATGAATAAAAGGCTGGCTGAGTATGAGAATGCTCAAGAAGAGATTTTTAAAATGGTAGAATTAGAGGACAGTATACGTAGGGAAAATTAGAGATTTTATGTTGTACCAAACAAACTAGAAGAAACCGACTGTATTAGTTTTGTGAAGGCACAAATAAGCAACTGGTACTCCACAGCAAGAACTGTTAATTGAAAGGGCACACTGCATGTATGCTCCAAATCTGACAATGAGAAATCAGCCAGGGCCTGTTATTAGTAAAGGTGTAAACTAACCAGCAGAAAGAGTTGATCCTGACAAAACTGTGGCAAAAGCGCAAAATATTAAATGCTTGAGACAGAGTATTTGTGGAAAATAATTATTCGCTGTACACCAGGTAGAAGAGAAGCAAATTTATTCCAGAAATCAAGGAATGACAAGAGGTAAATGCAATTCAAGCTGTTATATTCAACTGCCTTCAGAGAATTTTTCCTGGAAGGCTAGAGTTATTTTTGATGCAGAACAGGCTAAGAAGGAAATACAAATGTTTGTCCAAAAAATGAGCCATTAAGCAGAAGGGGACACCAATTCTCATTTTTCTGATAATAAAGCATGTGGAGAGACTTTTCCAGTGAAACCTTTTCCACTGTTCCAAAGAAAATGCTTGACCAAGAGAGAAAAGCACAGGAGTTGACTGGAAGAATTGGGAGAACCTTGTAATTAAACTGGCGTCTGGAGATGGGCTTGGACACTGAACAGGAAGAAGACCAGCAACAAAGAAATTACTGAATAAAAATTAGTCTGCAAAGCACCACTCAAATTTGTGAAATACGGCTGCATAAGAAAAAGTCAAAAGAATGGACTTTAGTCGACTTTGTTAAACTTGTGGGGAACTGAAAGGCATTTGCCTCACTTTGTGTCATTAATGTTTGGAAAGACGCTGAAGGGAAGAGGAAGATGAAAAAATGAAACTAAGTAAAACAATTTCTTTTCTTAACAGGATTTCAATTAAAAATTTCATGACATAAATTGCACATTTTACAGTAAAGCATTTTTAGTTGTTGCTGTATGTCAAAGATTCTGAAGTAAATAGATGTCTTTTGTCTTTCTTTATTCTTTTTGAGTATTAAGGGATGCAGGCATTACAATGTAAAAAGAGAATAAAGGCTAGACAAAACCATGTTGAAGTTAATATGCTGTAATCTAGGGTTGTTGAGGAGGGGGATGGGATGCAAATGTACACAGATCGTAATACATGTAGAACTGATATTTTTTCTTACTTTTGCATATGTGAATGTCTGGATTAAGATCTTTATTTTAATCTAATAAGTTTTAAGTGGAATCAAGTAATAATAAATATAATGAAAAGTTTTATAGGTTCATAGGTTCATAGGTTCATACTAGGCTATCTGCCCGAGGGCATTTACAAGCCTAGCCCATAGTTTTGTGGCTTACGCCACCCCTTTAGTATGGGGAACTATACCCATTATTTTGCTGTGCCTCTGTTGAGCAGTGACACTGAGGTAATCCCTGGGGTATATCTGCGATCTCCCATCCATTGGTCAAGATTTCTCTTGAACAAGGCCAGCGAGGTGCTCTGCCTCACATATACCGGGATTTTATTCCACAGCATAGGGAGTCTTTGGGTGATGAATCTATCCCTCCAGCACGTCCTATTAATAGCCGTGTCGAGGTTTAAGTCTCCCGCCCTTGTGACTCTGACGGATCTAGATTTTTGAGGTGAAGCATATTCATCAAATCTGGGTTTGACATGGCCTTGTATGTTAGGCAAAGGTCACCTCTGAGCAAGCGGTGCGACTGAATAGAGCTGGAGTTCTTTCAGTCGGGCAGCATAGGACAGATGTTTGAGACCCTTTATCCTTTTGGTGAGGAACTTTTGTGGCCTCTCCAGCTGCTGCAAGTGTCGGGTCAGATACATTCGAATGGGGCATTGTACTCAATCATTGGTCTGATGAGTGATGAGTATAGGGAGACTATGACCTCCCTTGATCTAGATGAGAATCCCTTCATGATAAGGTGGGCAATGTAGAAGGTCTTCCTAACTACTTTAGCTACATGGGTGTCGAATGACAGACTACTATCAACCTGGGTCCCCAGGTCCCTGATAACTTCTTCTGTGCTCAGTGGATTGCCACCTATTTGGTAGCTAGGGGTAACCTTGTTTTTTCCGAAGGGTATGACTATGCATTTTTTGGCATTTAACTTTAGGCCATGGCTCTGGCACCAGTTATCCGTTTCTGTGAGACCCTTCTGAAGGATATCTGTGTCAGATGTGTTTTCTACTATGGCGCCCAGTTTGCAGTCATCTGCAAACTTTGTCAGCCATAACCCTCCTGTGTTTGCTTGTACTTCATCAGTAAATGTTTCAGCTTGTCTTTAGAAGCCTGCAGCTGAGGACTACATTTTTTCTCTTATTTTTCCATGCAGCCAAGCTAATTATAGGGTAATAATTTAAAAAAGCACCATTTCTTCAAGGCTTAAAGTTAATATTTTCTGAAAGTATGCGAGTTGTTTTTCACATATGGGAGGGAAATAAAGATAAAAAAAGCAGCAGACACCAATTAGTGCAAGTAGGAGCACAGGCAATAATATGCGTCTTAGCATGGAAAATCTAAATTTTAGTTTAGTTAAGGTCTGTGTTTGCAGTTGCCTATTTGAAGATGCACATAGTTTTCTGTGTTTGCATTAAGTTAAAACACTCGGGATAGTGCTTTTGTTTTGTACATTTGAGGATTTTCATTAAAACAGAAAGTCTTGTAAAATGTGACATAGGTTCCCATGTTAAGGAAAAAAAATCTGTACAAGTGATCATCCTGCCAAACATTAGTAGGTACATGCATCAAAAAAGTTGGAAACAGAAATTTAAAAAGGCTGTCATATATAATAGTTGGGAATAATGACTTCTTATCATAATGGCAATCCTTTCAATAATATTTTGGAATGTGAATGGTCTCACAGGTATAGACAAAAAAGAAAGAATATTTCATTATGTTAAGAAATGCAAGTGCAACTACCAATGCTACCGGAAACACATTAGGAAAAAACTGAGAATATGAACTTGATAAAGAAAAAAATTCAGGATGGATATTCAGTAGAATATCAGGGACAAATGAAAATAAGAGTACTTGTATTAATTATCAGAGGAGCTCCAATAATGATTTAAGAGGAAAAAATATATTAATGTGAGATTGTGGTAGTAAGGTGGTACTGGCAAAAGATGAGGATTATGCTGGCATGTATTTATATGTTCCACCTAAAATTGCTACTATGGAGCAGTACATTTTTTTTGGAGAAATCAGCTTTCAGCAGGGAATATTACTTGTGGGCTGGGGCTGGAATTTGATTTGCAGCAATGAGGAAGTTATTGAGGGGGCTAATAAGGAAAATATAACAAAAGAGGGTAGATTTCTGAAGAAATATGTGTGAAAATATTGGTATGGAACATGTGAATTCAGCAGTAGGAACTTCGAGAGAATTTATGTATTATTCCCTGAGATACAACAACAACTGGGTTAGACTAGACAGACATTATATTTCACAGGAACATGTGCAATTAATTGAGAACTATGACACAATCCAATAACTATTTTGGATCACGCACCAATAATTACTACGATAAAAATGCAGGATAATGAGGTAACAAGAATTATTTAGAGGGGTTGACAAAGGTTAAAGTATTACAAAATAAGGAGAATCTCAGAGAACAAGAAGAGGCACAACTGCAGAGTGCTAAAGAGAAAATAAGGGATTACCTGGATAATATGCATGAATTTAGAAAGATTGCTGTAAACTGATTTTGGAAAACTCTAGAGCACAAAGTTTTGGCACAACAAGTTAGGCAACAGAAAGTAGAAAGGGCTGTTGCCAAACTTAGGGAACCTATGACAAGAAAAATATTCAGAGATACTGCAGAGATAGAGATATTTCTGAAATTTGATGAAAATTTGTATAAAACAGAGAAGTGGGTAAATCAACAAATGGACAACTGGAAATATTTATGGAAGACTGAAATATGCCAAGTTTAGAGGTAGATTAGACACAATTACAGTTGAGACAGGAATAGGTGACATAAAAAAGTTGAAGATGTATAACCAATCTTCAGGAAAGTCTCCGGGTATCGATGGTATTCAGGTGGAAGTTTGGAAGCTAGGAGGGAAGAAAGTGATGAAGATCTAGGAGATTTTGTTTAACAGTACCTTAAACAGGGGAAGCACAAACATTTTGGAAAAAAGGCTGTGGTGGATGTAATACCCAATTACAGTAAAGGCCAATCAGTTCAAGCTTCATATAGGGTCATTTAATTTTTTTTTAAACAAGAAACATCTTTATTAAATTATCATGAATGACATACACAATCATACATTTACAGAAACAAAAACAAACCATACTGACATAATTTTAGTTGCAAATATTACACATCACAAACCATAATGAGATAATTTTATTTGCAAACCTTATACATCACTTATAATCTAGCCAGTCATTGTCTTTCAAACATTACATAGCTCATTCAAATCTTGCCTTTTTAAACCTCTTTCTTCCTCAGCCAGTTGTTCCCACAATTCCAATTTTTTCCATGTAATTTGCTCCTAACCTTTTCTAAAGATCCCAATTCCAGTTGTTTTATCTCTGTTACTATATTTGCTACTTCTAGTTGGTGTAGACTTTGATTTCATTTCCATTTTCTAGTAATTGCTTTTTTTGGCAGCCACCATAATTAGACTCAGCAAGGCCTTACAGTGTCTATGCAATTCTGATTCTGAATCATAGCTCAAAAAATCATTTGTTTATTTACACCAATTTGCTCACTCAGTACCTCTGACAAAGCAGTCTGTTGGGAAGCTTTAAAGACTGATAACTCATTACACTCCCAGAAAATATGTTCCCAATTACCTCTTTCTTCCCCATTACAACTCCAGCATTTGCTGTCTACCTGAGGAAAAGGCCCATTTCAATTTTAAACCATGATTATAAAGTGTTTATATCTATGATGGCTAAAAGAATAGCAAAGGTGCTGCCAAAATTAATAGCTACGCATCAATGTGATTTTGTGGAAATGCGGGCAAACATTTGACAACATTAATAGACTAATGATGATCCAGAGGGAAACAGAATGTAAGAAAATATTGCTGTTGTTGGTGGGTCTTGATGCAGAGAAAGCATTTGATGGATTAAGCTGGGATTTTTAGGAGTAGTGCAATGGAAGCATTTGCCTCTGCTGACACAATAAAGTTAATTATGAGGATGTAGAGGGGATCAGAGGCAAAAATCAAAGTGAGAGGGGAGGGTTCCTCTCTGATAAGTTATGACTGAACAGAGGAACCAGGAAGGGGGTGTCCTCTTTCCCCTTTGCTTTCTGCCTTATATTGAGAACCACTGGCAAAGAAAATAAGGGACTCAGAAATTCAAGGATGTAACTGGTATGGTATTCAAGAAAAGTTGCTTTCTTTGCAGATGATATTATTTAATAACTGATAAAACCAGAAAATAACATCTCAGTGTTAATGGAACATTCTGAGACAGTTCCATTTTTTCAGGATATAACATTAATGAAGATTAAGTATATAGCTGTAAACTATATACACACATATGAATTTGTTCAGTAATACCGATATTTACTTGACATGACACAATGACATATTTAGGAATACAAGTTAAAATGAAGTATTTAGGAATATGAGTTAAAAATGCTGTTATGGCAGCTAAGGATATGTGGGAAAAGACTAAATAAAAGATAATGCAGAGTCTGGAAGCTCCTGCCTATACATATGGAAAGCATACTACAAGCAGTAAAATATTTTTAGTGCTTTAAGTTTTATACACAGGTCAGGCAAGTTTTTATCAACAAGAGGAGAATCTGTTAACACTAAAGAGTTAAAGGATTTTATCTGGGATGGGAAGAGGGCAAGAATCGAGTCAAGTGGGATAAGTTGATCTTTGCAATAGAATAAGGAAGTTGAGGATTACCTGACTTGAAGGGATAATTTAGAGCTACACAGTTAAGGATGTTATACATAACACAAGCAGCAACTATAATTCAAATGAAAGAGGAGATTATGAACCGGGGGGGGGGGATTCAAGAAATAAAGAAAAATGGGATTTTGGATATAGATTCTTAAGGAGAATAACAACTGTCATCTATATTATATTAATAAAGTACCACAAAATATACTCTGAACTAAGCCAACTCGTGAGTGGATAAAGTTGATTTTTGTGATAGGGATGACTGCATTTAGGGGTAGAGAGAATAGGTAAGAAGAGGCTAGAATTTACTAGAGGAAGCTGGAAAAGAAACAAAGGCACTGGGAACAAATAATTTGAGAGGGAATGATAACAAGACGACATTTGGGGTGTATGCCAGCGATTGCCTTCCTTATCAGGAATTGATATTAGAGCACAGGCAAAGAGAAAAGGACAGGGGAATCCCTATGTGAAAGACCTGCAGTGGTTGAGTTTTTAGTTGAATCTACAAGAGAAGCTGCTGGTAAAAAGGGATAATTAGTAGGGCATGTAAAATATTGCAAGATAATTATAAGAATCAATCAGAGGAGGTCAAAAAGATTGTGAATTACTTATCTAATCTCTCTTCCCAAAGAAACAATAGGTAGAAGTGTATGGCTCAAATATGCAACAAAGAACAGAACAGTTAGGATTTTTACCTGGAAGTGTTTGCATAGAGTGCATACTCCAAATAATTTTTCCTCGGTAGATGGCAAATGTTTGAGATGTAGTAGGGAAGAAAGAGGTATCTGGGAGCATATGTTTTGGAGTGTAATGGGTTGGCAGACTTTAAAAATTACCTACAAAATACTCTATCAGGAATAGTGGATGAGCATTTTTTTCAGCTAGGATACAGGATTTGAATTGCCTAGACATGATAAGGCCTTAATAGAAAATGGAAATCAAAGTCTAAACCAACCATACTTGAAGTAGTGAATATTGTTAACAGAGATAAAGGAACAGGAAATGGGAACTTTAGAAAAAGGGTAGGAGTAAAATACATAGAAAAAAATGGAAACTATGGGAACATTACATGCAGAAAAATGTTTTAGAGGGGGAATGAGTTTTAAGAAAAGCAGAGAACTGAACAATTTATGTAATGTTGGACTGATTATATTGTATTGAATATATGTGACATACAATGATGGTAAATATGAACTTTTACTATGGTTTGATTACTTTTACATAAATGTAAGTTTGCCTATGTCACAAGGGGTAATTCAATAAAGGTATTTAAAAAACTTAACCTACAGATGGGAAGACAAGACTTCCAAAGGCAAAATAATTGTGTCTGTTATATATGGCAGTAAAACACCGAATATGAAGGGAATCCGTACACACGACACAGGAAATGTAGCACAATTTTGTAGAGACTACATCAGTAAGACTAAAGTGAAACAGTATTAAGAAGCTGTATGTGGTGCCCAATGACAGTAATAAATTGGCGAGTGAGAAGACATGGTCAGTTAGTGGGAAATGTTAAAATAAGTCTCTGCAAAAATGATGGTAACACCGAAAGATGTAAATGGAAAAATTGAGGTAGAACCCAAATCCTAAATAAAACATGCTGGAGGGACAGATTCCTGTCACAGAGACTCCCCATGCTTTGGAACAAAATTCCAAACTACATTAGGCAGAGCCCCTCACTAACACTCTTCAAGAGAAACCTTGACGAGTGGATGGGTTACAGAAAACACACCCCTACGATTACTTCATTGGCTCTGCTTGACAGAGGATTAGTTAATTAATCAATGGGGCGGCGAAAGCTGACACACTCTGGCTAGGCTTATAAATGCCCATGGCCACATAGCCTAGTACCTACCTATGAAAGGGCAATGCCTTAAGCTTTTATATTTATGGTATAAAAAGAACTAGACAAATTGGAAAAAGATGCAGTATTGTCAAAAGTAAGGCTCAGTGAGCAGGCTAACCCCATACTGCCTGTAGTGTCAGAACTGAACCTAAAAGAAGTGGGGTGGGGGTCTGGTATTCAGACATTTTTATGGTATAAGCATATTCACAAATGGAAAATAAAGAGTTGTTCACCATAACAGCTGATTTGCAGGATGACGTCTGTACGGATTTCCTAATAAGCAGTGCTACCAAGATGTTCTCCTTATGATGAAGGATAATGAAAAAAGTACAGTTTTGTACCTACCATAAATGTATATGTCCGATAGGTATGCATCTGCAGTCATCACATATGGGTTGTCCTGCCTCAGGCAGCCCTTCGGTCGGCCGGATTCCAAAGTCTGGGTCCGGCGTCGGCTGATGTCGCACTTTTCCCGACGGCAGAGCGCCTGGGGTATAAAAGCATCAGCTGACGCCATCTTCCTCAGTTTTTCTTGCCCCAGATGCCAGGTGCCCTCTAAGGAAGGCAAAATTTGGAGAGATGCATTTAAAAATCCAAACATGCACAAAAATATAAAAACAAATACACCATAATAGATCCCCCCAGCTAGCTATAAGAGGGGTAAGTACCCAAGAAATACCACAGAGGGGAAGGAGGGAGGGTAAACCTGACTGCAGATGCATACCTATAGGACATCTACATTTATGGTAGGTACAAAACTGTACTATGTCCTTCAAGGATGCATCTGCAGTCATCACATATGGGTAGAATACCATAGCCAATCTGGGGGTGGAGGAACTATGTAAAGGATGGTGTAGCTAAAATGCCCTGCAGGACTGCCGTAGCAAAGCCTGCTCTGGATCTGGAATATAAAGGTAAATTGTAATGCTTGGCAAATGTATGCACGGAGCTCCATGTAGCAGCTTCTAAAATGTCCTTGGTAGCCACCCCTCTTAAGAAGGCTGTGGAGGTGGCTGTGGCTCTCGTGGAATGAGGTCTAATGTTAGCTGGCACAGTTTTTCCATGAAAGGAGTAACAAAAATTAATGCAATTCCCTATCCATTTTGAAATTGTCTGTTTGGAAATTACTTTTCCTTGTGTACCAGCAGCATATGCTACCAACAGCTGGTCCGTTTTTTTGTAACCTTTAGTTCTGTCCAAGTAGTAGCGCAACTGTCTGTGTATGTCCAGGGTGTGCAGAAGTTTCTCCCCTTTGTTTTGTGGATTTGGAAAGAAGGTAGGCAAGTGAATAGCTTGATTTAATGAAACCCTGGATACCACCTTTGGCATAAATGTAGGATTGGTTCTCAATGAAACTCTGTCCTGATGAAAAATAAGAAATGGCTGTACTGCCATAAGGGCCTGTAACTCAGATACTCTTCTTGCTGAGGTTATGGCCAGAAGGAAAGCAGTCTTCCAAGACAGGAACTGTAATTCTGCAGATGCTGCTGGTTCAAAGGGAGGCAGTGTTAGTTTTTCCAACACGAAGTTAAGGTCCCAAGTAGGTAGAGGTGGTTTCCTTGGAGGATTGATGTTTTTGATTCCTCTTAGAAACTGTCTTAGGAGAGGATGAGAGAAGACAGGTGGATCAGTATTGTACTCTGCTGAAATTGCTGAAGCATGAATTTTAATGGAAGAGTAAGACACACCATTGTGGAACATTTCTGCCAAGTATTCCAGGATATGTGCCATGTTCATCACTGTCGCATCTGGGCCCTTTGTGGTGTTCCAAATGTGAAATCTTTTCCATTTTGCTGAATATGCCTTTCTTGTGGAAGGCCGGCGAGCTTCCATAATAATATCTTTCACTCTCTGGGATAGCTTGTCCTGAGGAGGAGTCAAGGTATTTTCCAGGCTGTTAGTTGCAAGGTTTTCAGGTTGGGATGCAGAGTTTTGTAATTGTGCTGTGTCAGTAGAAGTGGCCATAGAGGAAGAGGCCATGGTTTCGTGCGTGACAGGCTCTTTAACAGTGGGTACCAGTGCTGTCTTGGCCAGTCCGGAGCTATCAGAATCACCTTTGGCTGTTCTGTCCTGATCTTCAGTAAAACCTTGGTCATTAATGGGAGAGGTGGAAATGCATACACTGTTAGAGTTCTCCAGCTGAAAGAGAGGGCGTCCACTTTCCATGCTTGTGGGTGGTATGTCCTTGAGCAGAATTTCTTCAGTTGATGATTGTGGTGGGGGGGGGGGGCAAAAAGATCTAAGTCCGGCCTCCCCCATGATTGTGTTATCTGTAGAAAGATGTCTGGGTGCAGCATCCATTCGTGTGCATCCATGATATTTCTGCTTAAGCTGTCTGCCAGTATATTGTCTTTCCCTGGCACAAACTGGGAGTGTAGCTGTATATTGAGTTTCAAGGAAAGTTCCCATAGATTCATTGCCAGCCTGCAAAGAGGATAGGAATGGGTGCCTCCTTGTTTGTTTATGTACCACATAACCGTGGTGTTGTCTGTCCTTATTAGCAGATGGCCATGATGCAGAAAGGGTTTGAAGGCTTCGACTGCATGTATCACTGCCAGCATTTCCTTTTGATTTATGTGCATGCGTAGCTCTTTTTGTGACCATAGACCTTGAATGCATCTGCCCTCCATGTGAGCTCTCCATCCGTGGTCTGAAGCGTCTGTTGTAATGGTTTGGCTGGCTATTGGTTTGCTGAAATGCAGACCCCTGTTTTACTGGCTTGCCTGAGCCCACCACAGAAATTCCTTTTGAAGGCATGGAATGAGTGGTATCAAAGTTTCCAGGCTGCGACTGTGCTGAGTCCATAAACTCCTTAGGTACCATTGTAGTTTCCTCATATGTAGTCTTGCTTGTGGAATCAGAAGGATGCAAGAAGCCATGTAACCCAGGGCCTGCAGGATTTTCCTTGCAGTCAGCTGGGTTTGTCTTGTCAGATATTTGAAGTAATCTGGTAGTTGATTTTGTTTTTCTTCTGTGAGGAAGGCCATTTGGGTGGTTCTATCTAGATCTGCACCCAGAAAGGTTATTCTTTGGGATGGAACAAGTCTTGATTTGTGAAAGTTGACTGTATATCCCAAGGCCTGAAGTAGGTGGATGGCATAATTCAAGTGTTTTACCAAAGTTTGTTGGCTGTCCGCTTGTATAAGGCAGTCGTCCAGTTATGGGTATATCTGAATCCCCTGAAGTCTGCAGTGTGCAATTACTGATGCCAGGCATTTCGTGAATACTCTGGGCGCAGTAGATAAGCCAAAGGGCAATGCTGAGAATTGATAATGCTCTGACCCTGCAAGAAATCTGAGGTGTCTTCTGCAACTTTGTCTGATAGGGACATGCAGGTATGCCTCCTTGAGGTCTAGAGTTACCAGCCAAGACCCCTTGCCCAGCATGGGAAGGAGCTGCTGTAGAGTCAGCATTTTGAACTTTGGCACAATGAGATAAGTATTCAGTGCGGACAAGTCGAGAATAGGCCTCCATTGTTTTTCTTTTCTTGGAACAAGGAATAGTCTGCAATAAAATCCTTGGCCTTGTTCTGAGAGAGGAACCTTTTCTATAGCTTTCATTTGCATTCAGCTGGAAATTTGTTTCAAAGCCTCTTCCCTTTGATTCGGTGGCAGGTCTGGTATGCCCTTTCTTTTTGGTAATGTGTGGAAATGAAACCTGTATCCTTTGTCTATTATTTGTAGTGTCCATTTGTCCCTGGTAATACTGTGCCAATTTTCTGAGAATAAAGAAAGCTTTCCGCCCAAAGGTGCTTCCAACTGAGCCCTGGTTGGCGGTGTTAAAGTAAAGTCATTGAGCCTGTCCTTGTGCAGCAGTTGAAAGTCCTGCATTACCTCTCTGGTTGGGAGGCTGCCATTGACGTCCTCTGTAGGAGCCTCTAGCTTGCCCTCTACCTCTGGCACGCCTGTTCTTGCCTCTCTGAAACCTCTCTGTGTCTGGAAAGGACCAATTCTTGGAAGGCCAATTCCTGCTGAATCTTGGTGGTTGTACTTGGAGAAAATCTTTGACTGTTTGTACGGATTTTGCCTTTTCTTCAAATTTCTTTAGGACCTCCTGAGCCATGGAGCCAAATAAAGTACAGTTTTGTACCTACCATAAATGTAGATGTTCGAAGATCCACATTGCTGCAGTCCTTACACTTGGGTAGTCCGCTGTCCTCGGTCGGCCCGAATATCAAAGTATAAGGCTGACGTCGGTCAGGGCGCATTTGACTGACGTCAGGACGTCAGGGTACAAATGCGCATGACCAACGTCATATCCTCAGTCTTTTCTTGCCCCAGATGTCAGAAGACCCTAAAAATAAAGGTCAAAACCAAAAGACAGCAAACAACCAACCAACCACCCTTGCACTAACTATATGTACAATATATACCATATACACAAAATGTACAACCCAACCCACACAACCACCTCTAACTACAGAGGGGAAGGAGGGAGGGTAAATTGACTGCAGCAATGTGGATCTTGAACATCTACATTTATGGTAGGTACAAAACTGTACTATGTTCTTCATCTCACATTGCTGCAGTCCTTACACTTGGGTAGAATCCCAAAGCAGAGGTAAGGGAGGATGGCTAACTACAAGGAAGCAGGAGCTGCCAAAATGCCCTGCAAAACAGCAGTGGCAAAACCAGCCCTGGACTTAGAGTAAAGTGGCAGGTGATAATGCTTAGAGAAAGTATGCACAGAACTCCAAGTAGCTGCCTCCAAAATATCCTTGGTTGCCACTCCCCTCAAAAAAGCTGTTGAAGTGGCAGTAGCCCTAGTGGAATGAGGCCTAATCCCAGCTGGAATCTCCTTGCCATGATGGGAATAACAGAAAGCAATGCAAAACCCAATCCACTTAGAAATAGTTCGTTTCGATACAGGCTTGCCCTGAGAACTCAAAGCAAAAGAAACAAACAACTGCTGAGACTGCCTGAAACCTTTAGTTCTGTCCAAATAATAACGCAACTGCCTGTGGACATCTAAAGTGTGCAAAATCTTTTCCCCTTTATTTTGGGGATTTGCATAAAAAGTAGGCAAATGAATAGTTTGGTTTAAAGCCACACTAGAAACCACCTTAGGCATAAAGGAAGGATTAGTACGTAATGATACCCTATCCTTATGGAAAATCAAGAAAGGCTCAACCGCCATAAGGGCCTGTAATTCAGAAACCCTTCTTGCAGAGGTAATGGCCAACAAAAAAGCAGTCTTCCATGATAAATATTTCAACTCAGCAGTAGCTGCAGGCTCAAAAGGTTGTAGAGTGAGTTTCTCCAACACAAAATTGAGATCCCAAGCAGGAGTAGGAGCTCTTCGTGGGGGTCTTATATTCTTTGCCCCTCTAAGAAATTGCTTGAACAAAGGATGAGAAAACAATGGTGGGTTGCAATCATAGTGAGCTGAAATTGCTGCAGCATGAACTTTAATAGAAGAGAAAGACAAACCTTTGTCTAGCAACTCAGTAAGATATTGAAGAGCCACACACAAATTAGGCTCAGAAACATCAAAATCTTTAGCTGCACTCCAAAACAAAAATCTCATCCATTTGTCTGCGTACACTTTCCTTGTACTAGGCCTCCTAGCTTCCAAAATAACATTTAAAACTTGCTGAGGAAGTGGAGGCCCACTATGGTTCAAAACAGAATATGCCAGGCTGTTAGGTGCAGAGAGTGAAGCTTGACATTTAGCAAATGGCTGTCCTCCTGCGACAACAGGTGTGGAATCAAGGCAAAGGCCATGGAGGCTTTCACCAGACTCCTCAGTAATGGGTACCAGTGTTGTCGAGGCCAATCCGGAGCTATTAAAATCATCCTTGGCTTGTCCTGTCTGACCTTTAGAAGTACCTTTAGGAGGAGAGGCAGAGGTGGAAAGGCATACACATGAAGATTGCTCCAATTGAAAGAAAGAGCATCCTCTCTCCAAGCTGTGGGATGAAACCTTTTCGTGCAAAACCTTGGCAGCTGATGGTTTAGTGGAGAAGCGAACAGATCTATGTCTGGAGTTCCCCATGACACTGTCAATTTCTGAAATACATGAGGATCCAATTTCCACTCGTGGGGATCCATAATTCGTCTGCTCAACACATCTGCTAAGGAGTTCTGTGCTCCTGGCAGAAACCTTGCCTGAAGATTGAGCTGTAAACTGAGAGCAGTCTCCCACAAAATCATTGCTTGCCTGCATAGAGGATAAGAATGTGTTCCCCCTTGCTTGTTGATGTACCACATGACAGTTGTGTTGTCTGTTAGAATCAACACCCGCCCTGGAAGAAGTAACTCCTTGAAAGCACTTAATGCAAACTGGACTGCTAACATCTCCTTCATGTTGATATGTAGATGTTGTAGTCTGACAGGCCACTTGTTTTGTATCCACTTTCCATTTAGATGAGCTCCCCAAGCTTTGTCTGAGGCATCTGTCGTTAAAATCTGACTCGCCTCTGGCCGGGTCACAGAGAGTCCCTTGTTTAGGTGACATTCCTGAGCCCACCACAAAAATTCCTTTTGAATGCAAGGTATTATTTGAATGACAGTGTCCAGATCCTGGCAGTGCTGTGTCCATAAATTTTTTGAGATACCATTGTAGCTTCCTCATATGCAGTTTGGCATTGGGAAGTACCAGAATACAAGATGCCATGAACCCTAAGGCTTGAAGGACTGTCCTTGCAGTCAGCCCGGACTGATGAGATAGTTGATGGAAGTAAAGGGATAGACTCTTTTGTTTGTCCGGGGTGAAAAAGGCCATCTGGGATGCTGTATTCAGTCTCACACCCAGAAAGCACATGTCTTGAGAGGGTACTAGACTGGACTTTATTTCGTTCACAGAATACCCTAGGCATCTTAGCACTGCTATCACATATTCCAAATGATGAAGAAGCTCTTCTCTTCCTTGAGCCAGAATTAGGCAGTCGTCCAAATAAGGATAGATCTGTATTCCTGTTAGTCTGAAGAAAGCTATCACTGGAGCCAGAACTTTCGTGAACACTCTGGGCGCAGTAGATAAGCCAAAGGGCAATGCAGAGAACTGATAGTGAGAAGTCCCAGCTCGAAAACGCAGATACTTTCTGCAACTTAGTCTGATAGGAACATGAAGGTAAGCCTCCTTGAGATCCAAAGTTACCATCCAATGATCTTTGCCCAGCAGAGGTAAAAGCTGCTGCAACGTCAACATTTTGAACTTGGGAATGTCCAGATAAGTGTTGAGGGTGGATAAATCCAAAATTGGTCTCCACGTGTTCCCCTTCTTTGGTACTAGGAACAGGCGAGAATAAAATCCTAGGCCCACTTCTGGCAGAGGGACGGGCTGTATGGCCCCTAGTCGGAGCAACAGAGAAACCTGTTTGTGAGCCTCTATTCTTTGTTGAGGAGGAACGTCTGGCATGCCTGTGAAAGGAGGCAAGGTATGGAAATAAAACCTGTAGCCGTGGTGTATGATATCCAATACCCATCTGTCCTGGGTAATTAAACTCCAATTTTCTTTGAAAAGTGCCAACCTTCCCCCCAAAGGTGCTGCCAGACGAGCAGGCTCTGGCAGCTGAAAAGGTAGGTCATTGGGTCTGCTTACGAAAGGACTGACCCCTGCCCTCACCAAGCCTGTGCAGGAGAACTCCCTGTTCTAGGCCTGAAAGAGCCCTGAGCTCTGCCCTTACCACGTCTAGATCTACCCCTAGACTGTGAATCATAAGAAGGATACGTCCACCCTTTAGTAGGCCAATTTCTACTAAACTTTGGAGGCTGGACCTGCAAAAAATCTTTAACAGTCTGCATAGACTTAGCCTTGTCTTCCATTTTCTTTAAAACTGTCTCAACAGGAGGACCAAACAACACGTCAGATTGTAAAGGAGCATCTAAAATCCTTGTTTTAACATGTTCAGACAAAGTCTGATCCTTCAGCCAGGCATGCCTGCGAAGAACTGACCCAGTGGCAGCCACCCTAGACGAGGCCTGTACAGCATCAAAACCACATTGCAAAGAATGCTTACCCACCTGTTCAGAAACATGCACTAAATCTTGCAACTCCTTACAATCAATACCTACTGCCAGAGCATCAACCTTAGATTTCAATTGTGAAAGGAGATAATTTTGGTATTTCAACATGTGAAACTGGCAATTCAGAGCCCTCATAGCAAGAGTGGAAGAAGTATAGACTTTCTTGCCCCATCTATCCAAGGCCCTAGCCTCCTTGTCTGCAGGAACCGGATTCTTAACAACAGAAGCCTTAACACCTTTAGGCCCATGGCTAACAGTTTCAGGGTCTGCCCTAGGACTCTTAAAAGATACTTATGAGCTTCAGGCACCCTGTAATACCTATCCGCTTAACAGGAGCAGGAGGCAAAGAATCAGGATTAAGAGAAGCTTCCATAAAAACATCTTCCACTACATCCAAAACAGGAGGTATAGCCAAAGGCCTATGCTGGGGTAACAACAGAAATTCCCTAAGCCTTTTCTGGAATCAGAGAAGTCCTGACCTTCCCACTTAAAATGCTCCCTCATGGAATGAAGAGTTTCTGAAAAAGAAAAATCCTCAGGAGGAGTAGCAGAAGGAGTAGAATCATCCACATCAGAATCAGAATAAGGAGAGTACTCCTGCAAGTCTTCAGCCAAGACTCCAAAACATCTGAAGCCTGCTCAAAACCCCCCAGCTCAGGCTCCACCCTGGGCCTCTTATCAGGAGGGGGCATAGAACCCCTGATCAAAGTAATCAAATCTTCTGCCATTTTAAGCACATGCTTCTTGGGCACAGTACCTGAAGAGCTAGGGGTAACACTAACTGAAGCTAAACCTGGCCTGCCCCTGGGGGAAGCCTTTGAAACAGAAGGAGAGGGCCTAGCCACCTTAGGAAGGGAGGGGAGTATAGTAACATGAGAATCCCCCTCAGCCTGACTAGTCTCCTGAGAGGCCACATCTTGTAATAACAAGGTCTCCCCCTGGGAACACAAAGAAACCTCCGGTGGAGCCACCGGCTCCACCGACACCTCTAAAGAACCGGCGTCTGGTACAGACGGTTCTTCTAGCCTAGGCTTAACTGCCTTGTCCTTGCGCTTCTTTGAAGAAGCGCCGGAGCATCCGACGGCATTTTATAGTTACACCGCTTCCCAAAGACTAACCTCGCACAATCCAACCTTCTCTTTATAGTGCGTTTATTAAATCTAGCACAAGAGCAACAGCCAACAACGTCGTGCTCAGGCCCTAAGCAAGGAATACACAAAGTATGATAATCTTTATGCGGTATCTGTTTCCCACAAGAAATGCAATTATTAACTTTTTCTGACATCCGGTAAATGACTGAGGCAAGAAAAAAGTAAAATATTCCCCAACGGGGTACTTAGCCAACTTTGAACTCGGTCTGAAACTTCTAAATCGAAAAATCTCAGAACGCCAACCGGCACTTGCAACACTGCTTCTGCATCGGACCATGCGGCAAAAAAGACTGAGGATATGACGTTGGTCATGCACATTTGTACCCTGACGTCCTGACGTCAGTCAAATGCGCCCTGACCGACGTCAGCCTTATACTTTGATATTCGGGCCGACCGAGGACAGCGGACTACCCAAGTGTAAGGATTGCAGCAATGTGAGATGAAGAACATCTTTTGCTTTTCCAGAGGAGCATCCAGCAGCTTTGCTTTAACGTGGTCTGGCAGAGTTTGTTCCTTCAGCCAAGCATGCCTACGTATGACTGCGCCAGTCATAGCTGACCTACATGAAGCTTCCAATGCATCATAACCACATTGCAAGAAATGGTTGCTAACCTGTTGTGAGTTATGTACCAGATCCTGAAGTGACTTGCGGTCTAGGGGGTCAGGTGAAGACAGATTTTTATGCAATTCATCTAACAAATACTCTTGGTACTGTATCATATGAAATTGAAAATTTAATGCGCTCATAGAAAGAGTAGCAGAAGTATACACTTTTTTACCCCCATCTCTCTAAAGCTCTGGACTCCCTTTCAGAGGGGAGAGGATTTTTAGCAGTGGCAGCTGCAACCCCTTTAGGGCCCTGGGAAATAGTTTCTGGATCAGCAGAGTGGGCCCCAAAGGAAAACTCTTCAGGAGGGGAGGCCGAGGGAATAGATTCCTCTGCATCAGAATCCTCGTAGGCCGAAAAAGCCTCCTCCTGGTGGTCCGAGAGAGTAGAGCCATCAGAGGCCTCATCCGAGGAGTGGGGATCAGAGGGCTCAACCCTGGGCTTTTTGTCTGGAGGAGGTTGAGAGCCCCTGTCCGGATGAGGTTGAGAGCCTCTAATTAAGGAGATAAGATCCTCTGCTAAGCTTAGAATCTGTGAACCAGTAGAGGGTCCCAGAGGGATAACCTTGGGAGGCAAAGCTTTTGAGAGTTTAGCAGCTTTAGCCCTAGAGAATGCCTTAATGGACATGGATGCAGGAGCCTGGCTGCACCACGTGCTGGTGTAGATTTGTCTAAAGGAATGGTGTCAGAAGGTTCCAGGACACCAGTTCTGTTGGAAATTCAATAACAGACTCAGCCGGGGCCTCCGGGACCGAGGTAGTCGGTTGAGCGGTTTCGGTAATTGGAAGTACCAAGGACTCGGTTTCAGCCGAGACCGAGACACTCGCGGTAGGCCTGGCCGTGGTTTCAGCCGAAACCGCGGCCCGCGTGTGTCGGTCCTTGTCTTTCCGTTTCTTAACTAAATGAGAAGTCGGAGTCTCCGACAGCATCTTATATGAAAAACTAGCCCCAAAAAATTCCTCTGCAAACTCCGCCCGACGTCTAAGAGTGCATCGGTTGAAGGAAGCACAGGCTGAACAGGCCGAGACATCGTGGTCTGGGCCTAGGCAGGGGAGGCAGAAAGAGTGGAAATCCTTATGAGGTATTTGTTTCCCACAAGTTAAACAATTATTAACTTTATCTGACATCGGCTGAGGCAAGAAAGAGTCCCCAACGGGGTACTTAGCTTTTTGAAGTCTTCGGTAGCTGAATTACAGGAGCTGGCCGACCGGCACTTGCGAACTGCTTCTGCTTCGGGCACCACGCGGCAAGAAAGACTGGGGAAGATGGCGTCGGCTGATGCTTTTATACCCCAGGCGCTCTGACGTCGGGGAAAGTGCGACATCAGCCGACGCCGGACCCAGACTTTGGAATCCGGCCGACCGAAGGGCTGCCTGAGGCAGGACAACCCATGTGTGATGACTGCAGATGCATCCTTGAAGGACATCATCAGGATGCCTATTAAAAGTGGTCCTAGACACACAAAGAGCATGCACCTGATGTAACCAGAGCTGTGTGTGCAGCTTTTTGATGGTCCTAGACGCACAAAGAGCATGCACCTGATGTAACCAGAGCTGTGTGTGCAGCTTTTCAATGGTCCTAGACAATGAAAGAGCATGCACCTGATGTAACCAGAGCTGTGTGTGCAGCTTTTCAATGGTCCTAGACACAATGAAAGAGCATGCACCTGACATAACCAGAGCTGTGTGTGCAGCTTTTCAATGGTCCTAGACACACAAAGAGCATTGACTTGAAGTAACCAGTGCTGTGTGCGCATTTTTTTTCAAAGAAGAGCTTTCATACTGAGGGCATGTGAATGACAAGCAGGAACTACACAAGTCACACGATAAGACAGAGACTGTGCTAAAGGCACCCAAACCTCAGCATGTCACAAAAATTAGGACAAATGGAAGAAATGTAAATCACTACCAAAGACTTCCAACAGCATTTTGGCAGTCCTGCATTCACTGAATGCCGGTCAAGGAATTTTACTAAGTATTTTATTGATGATGCCTACTGATCATACTGGAGCACAACCAAAAAAAAAAAAAAAAAACAGTGAAACCTATGTCTCTTCTATTACACTGAAAATAACTTTGTTATTCAAGCATGTAAGTTCATGGGAAACACTGCTACTCTGAGTTAAACACATATAGTCCATCACTAGCTCTCTGTACTTACGGTTTAGGTTATGTTCACAGATGTACCAAAAGATTAACACTGACTGCTCTTAATTCTGGCCTTTTCTTTCTTTCATTCTAATTTATGTCATACACTGACAGTGCTTCATGTCCCACACTGTTACTTGTTTTCTGTCACACAATCTGAACCCCCCGACCTCTCAACTGTCATAGTTTTGGAGGAATGTTCTTATTTTCAGGTCATATTTACCCCTGCACAAGATGTCCCAATACTTGGAGGTATGTCACTATTTTAAAGCTTGATTTACTCCCTCACACAATTTTCTTAATTGTCCCTCACTGAATGGGATTTTTTTAAGATATCTAATGCACAGAAAACCACACTATATGACTAATACACCAGCTGCACCAACAATTTATTTTATTTTATTTATATTTGTTGACCGGGCTAGTCTAGCTGGATACATATCCATTTTCAGTAGAGGCCCGGGGAGAAAAGCTCCAAGCATGTGTAAATTATAACATTCAAAACATCAAAAAAAAATGACTAGTTTCAATTACATAGCAAGACATGATAAGAAAAGTTATTAATTTGTGGACAAAGTATGGTTTCATTAGAGTAGGTGTAAAAAATAATCAAGTCTTGATTCTTTAGTGGGTTTCATGTACAATCAAGCAAGAGTTAATAAAGTATTTGAGCATTAACATTCCTTTGAAAAAAAAAAAGAATCATTAAGTTAGAAAAAAGAAGAGAATAGGAAGGAAAAATTGAAGGTAAAAAGAGTGGGTAAGTAATAAATTATTCAAGAATTGTAGGGGGTATTTGTCCTGGAAGCAGGAGAATAAAAAAGAAAAGTATGATTCAATCAGGCTTTGAGCAGGGGCAAAGCCACTGTATTTTTAGGTGATCTCTGGGGTGTTTCTTAAAGATTGGTGTAGATGAGAGAGAAGTGAGTGTACTAGGAAGCTTGTTCCAGATTCTAACACAATAGTTCACTCCAGAAGCTCCAAATAAGGGTTGTGAGACCAGTAAACAGTAACAGTCCGAACAATTCTGTTATAAACTGAGAGTAGAATCACTGAAAGTTAAAAACCAACTGTTTAATAATGCTTGAAAATACAAAAAGTACGTTTTCGAGTACCTTCTTCAGCAAAAAACAAATGCTATTTGTATTTGTTTTTTGCTGAAGAAGGTACTCGAAAACATACTTTTTATATTTTCAAGCGTTATTGAACAGTTGGTTTTTAACTTTCAGTGATTCTACTCTCAGTTTATAACAGAATTGTTCGGACTGTTACTGTTTACTGGTCTCACAACCCTTATTTGGAGCTTCTGGAGTGAACTATTGTGTTGGTTTTAGTTACGTGTGTTCACTCTCAGTTCATCTCCTTGTTTGGTTGTTTGTTCCAGATTCTACCCACAACATTGGAAAAGAGTGACTCTCCCGCTTTGTTATTAGATAAACTGTTGGCAATAAGTAATTTATTAGCTGAGCGTAGTGTTGTAAGATTTTTATATGGGGAGATCAAATTACAGAGGATAGGAGTATTAGTAGGATGGTGCAGGATTTTTTGTGCAATCACCAGTTGACTGTATTGTAGTTGGTTTTATAGTTCTAACCATTTGAGTTGTTGAAGGTTGAGACAGTGGTGGGTTCTATAAGGGAAGCTGGTTCATAGGTTCATACTAGGCTATCTGCCCAAGGGCATTTATAAGCCTAGCCCATAGTAATGTGGCTTTCGCCACCCCTTTAGTTTGAGTAAAAACTATGAGTAATGTGGCTTTCGCCACCCCTTTACTTTGAGTAAAAACTATGCCTATTATTTTGCTGTGCCTCTGTCAAGCAGTGACACTGAAGTAATCCCTGGGGTATATCTGCGATCTCCCATCCATTGGTCAAGATTCCTCTTGAACAAGGCCAGCGAGGTGCTCTGCCTCACATGTACCGGGATTTTGTTCCACAGCATAGGGAGTCTCTGGGTGATGAATCTGTCCCTCCAGCACGTTCTATTTATAACTGTGTCAAGGTTTAAGTCTCCCGCCCTTGTGGTTCTGACGGATCTAGATTTTTTGAGGTGAAGCATATTCATCAAATCTGGGTTTGACATGGCCTTATATGTCAGGCACAGGTCACCTCTGAGCAAGCGGTATGAGACTGAATAGAGCTGGAGTTCTTTCAGTCGGGCAGCATAAGACATATTTTTGAGACCCTTTATCCTTTTGGTGATCTGGTTATATTATTGTAGCTAGTTTCAAGTTTGGTAAGATTATGTTTTGATAGGCTGGTATAAATGGCAGATGCATAGAATAGGGTAGAAGTAAGATGAGTCTGGGCAATGGATTTCCTAGCTAGTGGGGTAAGGAAGGGTTTTATTCTATACAGGGAGCCTAATTTTTTATTGACAGTTTTTATAGTATTGTTAACATGGGCATTGAAGTTGAGGTTATGGTCAATGGTTATGCCAAGGAGATGAGCAGTAGAATCAGGGGAAATACAGGTTCCATTGTCAGAGGTAATAGTGAAGTGGATTTGTGGAGATTTTTTGGTGGGAGTAAAAAGCAAGAGTTTAGTTTTTTTAGGGTTAAGGAGGAGGCGACGTTGGGTGAACCACTTTTCAACTGTCTTAAATACAGTTTATGTAAGGGTCTGGAGAGAGGAAGAAGACTTGGCAGTACAGATAAGAGTAGAGTCATCAGCGTATTGTATACAGGTGGATTGTGGAAAAACAGTATGGAAATCATTAATAAAAATGGAAAAAAGAGGGCCTAGGATAGAGCCTTGAGGTACTCCAGTGTTCACTGGGAGGCATGTGGACAGATTATTGTTCCAGAGTACTGCTTGGTGTCTGTTTTCAAGATAAGATTTAAACCAAAGGATTGCTTGTGGGTCAAGAGTTTGGGCTTTTAGCACATTGATAAGTAGGTTGTGATTGACCATGTCAAAGGCTTTAGACAGGTCAATAAATAGAGCAGATGAGAGAGAGTTATTGTTTCGATTCCTGTTTATACAATCAATAAAAGTTAGCAGGGCAGAAGTAGTGCTATGAAAGGGCCTAAAACCGTGTTGGCAATTTGCAAGCAAGTTATTGAGAAGGTGCTGAAGTAGTTGATAGTGAATACATTTTTCCATAATTTTGGCTAATGGGGAGAGTAGAGCAATTGGTCGGTAGTTGGAGAAATCAGTAGATTTACCTCCTTTGTGCAAGGGGATTATATGAGAGACTTTCCATATGGAGGGGATGTAGCCTTCTGAGATAGTTCTGTTTATAAGCATGGAAACAGGGTATGCTATGGCTTTAGCTGCAATTTGAAGGTATTCTGCTGGGAGGCAATCAGCAGAGGGAGTGCAGGGTTTGAGTTTTTGAAGGAGTTTGCCGATAAAGGATGTTGGTACAGGTTGCAAATGTAGGGAGGGAAGTGGACTGTTAGTATTTAGTGTAGGAGTGGGGGTAATGGGAGCTAGTGTTTGAGTTAGAGTTTGAATAGCTTCAATGAAGTAATTGTTAAAAGCATTAGCTATTTGCAGAGGGTTATTACTGGGAATAGAGCAGGGAGAAGGAGTTCTAGCATGTCCTGGTTTCAGAAGTTTATTAATGCCAGACCAAAGCTTTTGAGGATTTTTAGAGTGTGATTGTTGCAGGTGGAAGTAGTAATTTTTTTTGTCTGAGATTATATCCTTTTTGACAGCATTTCTTAGCTGTTTAAAGTATAGATGGTCTGCAGAGCTTTTAGAGGTTCTCCATTTTGCCCATATTTTGTTTCGTAGAAACATTTTTTCTTCAGTTTGTTTTGTGAGCCAAGGGGTTGTGTTGGTCCTAACTCTGGAGGAGCGGAAGGGAGCATGGCTGTTTAGAATTTGAAGGAACGTAGAATTAAAATAGGAGATTGCTTCATCTAAATTAAGTAGCTTTAGAGATGATCAGTTGCAGGCTTTTAGCTCATTTATAAAGTTCTCTGCTTGGAAGTGCTTTTTAGAATGATAGGTAACAAAATTGCTATTTTAGGGCTGTATTTCTTTTGTTTTGTAATGTAGGTTAGAATGTAATCACTGATGTCATCTGGGAGAGTTCCTGTCTTGTATTTTTCTGGGCGGCTATTTATAAGGATCCAGTCAAGAGTAGTTTCTTTACTACTTGGTTTGTGGATTCTAGTGGGGAAGTTATTATTTGATTGAAACCAAACAGATTTATGTGGGTGTTAGGGTTGAGGGAATTACATGAGGTCCAGTCTATATTAAAATCGCCTAATACAATCGTTTCCTGAGGTAAGTGGGTGGAAAGGCTACTAAGAATGTTTTTTAGAGTGTTAATATTATTTCCTGGAGGGATGTAAGAGCAGATTATATAGATTGATTTAGAGCTATTCATTTGGAGTTTGATAGTAAGGGTCTCAGCACTGGTATTTGAGGGCAGTGATACATCATAAGGTGAAACAAGAAGTTCAGATTTGAACAAGATTGCTACGCCCCCACCCTTTTTTGATGTACGGTCGCATCTTAGGATATTGTATCCAGGTGGGGTTATTTCTAGGTCATAAGTAGAAGGTTTTAGCCAAGTTTCTGTAAGGCAAAGAATATCAAATGCATGAGCTTGAAGGAGAGTGTGCAGTTGACTAATTTTGTTGTTAATGCTACGAATATTAAGTTGTGCTATTCTGAGGGAGTTATCAGATATTATAGAGGAGGTAGCATTATTGAATGATTGTTGTTGTAGATTAACATTTAGTGGGGATGGGCCAAGATTAGGATGAATATCTCCACCTGTTAGAATGTTTGTGGATTTTATCAGGGAAATGTTTAAGCTTTTATAGTGCTTGGGTGGGGTTAACTTGTTGGGGAGGTAAGCAACATGGGTACATCTATGGAACCTAGGAAGCAGATAAGCTGAAGTAGAGGTGATGTTGCTATGAGAGAAGCAGATGGGAAGTGTAGTAGGGAGAGTATGCAGATAGGACACTTTGTGATTCAGAATGTAATGTTCATAAGCAGTGAGGGTGTAAGTTAAGGTTTGAAATATAAATAAGAAGAAAAGACAAGAGAGTTTTTGAGGATAGGTTTATGTGAGTAAGCCATTTAAAGTAGTAGGATAAAAAGATTATGTAAAGTCGATAGGTTGCTTAAAATATAGTTGAAGGGTAGGGTGAGATAAATGTAGTGGTATGGAAGGATAGTCAGATGAGGTAGAAGGGAGTGGATGAGAAACTAATAGATGTAAGAGGAGTGGTTATAATTACTGAGAATGAGTAGAGGTGATTAAGGAGTGAGCTAAGGGGAGAAGTCAGGAGGCGTGGTTATAGATATTGAGGTATAGTTGAGATGACGAGGGAGTAAGATAAGGGGAGGAGTTTATAAGTATATGTAGAAGGTAATTGGATGGATAGTAAAGTGGGTGTGACTTGATAGGTATAAGTGCAACAGCACTGGGGTGGGTGGGAATAGGGGGTAGGGTAGGGGAGCGTAGTGAGCCTGTAGGGCGAACAGAGCTGGATACAGCAAGTAGTGAAGGAGACTATCAGTGAGCAGAGCAGCCCAGTTAGAGAAGGTAAGCAGGTGAGTAGCTTCAAGTGGAGCAGGTATAGCTCAAGACAAGGTAGAGAAGAGGAAAAAATATATTGCTTACTAGTCTGCTAAGTGTAGAAGGTGATAGGAGTGCAGGTTAGGGGCAGAGAGTGATAATTTAGGGAATAGCTGGGTAACAGGGCAAGGGAGGAGAAAAATAGGAAAGAATAATGTAAAGAGCTAAGCTAGTACGAGTGGAAAGAGGGTAAGGATTAAGGCTTGGTAAGACTGCCTCCTACTGTTCAGAGGTGGTATTACAACAGGTGACTAAGGGCAGAAAAATAACTAGTTGGGAAGGATAAGGTAGGCGGTATGGGAAAGAAAATATTAGAAAATACTGGTCTTAGAGAGGAGTCTGGCTGCTAGCATTCCTGACACAGAGGCCAAAACATTTAGTACAATTATAAAACAGAGCTGAGAATAGCTATCAACAGGGTCAAGTGATAAGACGTACTTTGTAAAATGCTGCTCAAGCAGTAGTAAAGTATTGGGACAGCACCAAAAGTAGATCCAAATTGGCAAGGCTTGAAGTAGATGAGGGTATCCTTAATAGCCAGGAAGTTCCTTAGTTCAGAGTAGCGGATAGACAGCTAGGAAGGTAGGAAGGTAAGGAGAGAGGGTGTTAATATAATGAGGCAATAACAAGTAGCTCTAGTATGCAATTAGAGTAGATATTTCAACAGTTTAGAATAAAGAATAGTACTACAAAAGAACACCAGGTACCAGGCTGAAATGTACAGTATAATATAAAGAAAAAATAATCCAATTAGTGGTAAATAAAAAGACACCCACACAACCCAGAAACACAGGAAGGGAGGGGGAATGCACCCAGCGGGAACTGATAATCTACAACACATGTATAAAACATGTACAAACAAACCAGTCATTCTTACCCTTCATCTATATTTGTAAACTCACCTAAGACCCAAACCGACCCAAACAGAGGTCCCAGAGGGAGTAAATTGGTTAGCTTCCAACAGCTCCTCGGAACAAAACAGCTGCAGCTGTGCAAAGTCTAGTCTTAGAGTATATAGGTAGGTGAGGTGATGATCCTAAGAAAGTCTGCACTGAACTCCAAGTAGCTGCCTCCAGAGGTAGTATGGTAAACTGAACTCCCTTAGAAATGCTGGGCAGTTGGCAGCTGGCGGCAAAAATAGCAAAGCTGGAACCTCTTTGCCATGATGGGAATAACAAAATGCAATGCAAAGCTGAACAACCTAAAAATAGCCTGGAATGACAAGCTTAGCCTAGTGAACTTAAAAAACAAGTAAAACAAAAACTACTAGAGACTGCCTGAAGCCCTAATCCCAGCTGAAACCTCTAATATATGCCCACTTAATAAAATGCTGTGCAAAAAAGTTTCCCACCTATTTTGGGGCCCTATCAAAAGCTCTAAAAAAATGAACTTATTGGTTAAAAGAAACAAGTGCAAACCACCTTAGCAAATTTCTTTTTTTTTTTAAACATAATAGTGTAATTGCACTATTGAACATCAAAAAACAAAATACTGCTCCCAAGGCCCTCAGGGCCTGACACCCTTCTTGCAGAAGTAATAGCCAACAGAAAAAGCCAAACTAGAATGCAAAAAACAGGCATTCAATTCAGGCAGTAGTAATGAAGGGTTTGGTAAAAAGTTTCACAAAACAAAAAAAAGACAAAAATGTGGAGTAGGAGCTCCTTGGAAAAAGAGTTATAGCCTGGGCTCTAGCAGTCTTCCATGAACAACAATCATCTGAAAACAAAGTGGGTCACAAAAGGTTGTGGTAAAAAATAAATTGCAATTGAAATCATATGAAGCAGGACAAGGAGCTCATGAATAATCAAGTTATTTATGAGATTCAAGAACTGCTTGAAGGAGTAATGCGAAAACAAGGTATTCTTACAATGCCCTCAAAAAAAAATCTATTCTTTTTCTGCAAACACTCTCCTAGTACTAGGCCTCCTTCTATAATTCACAACTGTGATGAAGAAACCAGGAAGAAAAGAGAAACCATGCTCCAACACAAGATTGAAGAACTCAAAAATCAAGATGATCTTCCAACATCTGCAAGCACTCTCTAGTAGCAAAAATCTTCTCATTGATTGAATCACATTTAACCATTGTTGAGGCTCTAGAGCTTCACATGCTTCATGGAGGCTTATGTAGGAGAGTGAGACTGAGCTAATGAAAAATGCATCAGGCCAATCCTGAGTCCTTCTTTAGTAATACCTTGGAAGAAGAGGTAGAGGTGGAAAGGCATAGAGAAGAAGGTTTCAGAGGAAAAAGGAATGGAGCACTCTTTTTTGCAACTGTATGAAAATCATTTTTTGTTGTCCTGTCTGACCTCTGGTTTTTTTAGTGGATCTGGGTAGCTGGCTATGGATGGAGAAGTACCCCATGGAAACCCAACTGATGAAGATGATCATCTTTATCAAGATTGTGTGATGAGATGCTTTGTGCAATACCTGTTGCTTAGGTGGTCTAGTGGGTGCTGTTGGCAGCTCTGGTCTGGGTAGAGTTGCGACCAGTCAGATTTGAGTCTCATGAAGTCCCATTAAATCTGTGGAATAAGAATAAGAAGGTGTTTGATGGTTGATAGGGAGTTCTTGAGAATGATTTGTCCACTTGTGTCATCTAAGCAGATGCTGGCTAACGCCTTCCCTTGAGCTCTCACCCGGCACTTGAGAACTTACATGTTGAACATGTTCCCATGTCTTGCATGTGGTGATACATGACGGTCACTTTCTCCATGTATTATATGTCCTAGATGGACTCCCAAGCAGTGTCCCACTTATCTGGAAAATGAAACATCTAAGCTAAAGTCCGAGAGGGCAGAGTATCCTTCATGCAGAGTGACATTCCTGACTTCACAGACATCTTGAGCTTATTTAAATGACATTTTCCATGAGCTCCGGGAAATCTGTAGCAGTGCTGTGTCCATACTCCATCTGGGTGTCCAGTCCTTTCCTAGGTGACATCCCAGAGCCCCTCACAAGAATTCCACTTACAGGCCCATGAACCCTAATGCTTTTCTGACTGTCCTTGCAGTGTGCACGACTGTCATTGCAGATAGTTGATGACCCCACAGTTTTTTTGATGCAGTTAGGCGTGTTGGACTCTAGGCTCTAAGATGCCAAAGCACATGTGCATGCAGGATCTGCACATCAACAGCACGGACTTGAGAGATGCAGAGGAATAGTTAGTAGCGCTGCTATTTCATCGACAGGTTAAAACCGAAGCAGTCTCTTCTGTAGAAGATTGTTCCAGATGCTGAAGTAAGAATCAGAGAGATTTTAGCTTGAACTTTACAAAGCTCCAAGTAATTTATCACTGAGGTAGGACTGAGATGACATATTATCACTGCT
Organism: Protopterus annectens; assembly: GCF_019279795.1. NCBI lineage: Eukaryota > Metazoa > Chordata > Ceratodontiformes > Protopteridae > Protopterus > Protopterus annectens. The sequence goes on from NC_056751.1 coordinate 152,262,046, forward strand.
GTAGAGACTCTGAAACTTTTCTGAAGCCAGAATCAAAGAGTCGAAGAGATAATGCAAATACTCTGGCCTTAAAGCCTGAAGTAAGCTGAAGGATACTTTAGGAGCTTTAAGAATACTCTGGGCGCAGTAAGATTACCAAAGGGCAATAGAGAACCATAATGTCTTGCTCCAGTTCAGAACCAACAATACTAACGATTTCCAGCCTTGAACTTGGGATCCATAGAGCTTCCTTGAGATCCAAAGAAACCATCATGTGATCTTTGCCCCCCTTCCTTGAGAATAAACAGCTGAGAAAATCTTGCCCTTGGGTCCACACCTGACTAGTTGACATAGAGAAATCCTTGATTGGTGGAGAAACTTGCTTGTCTGCCTCTTTTCTTTGTGTAGGATAAAATCCGGAAAGGCTAATTCTGGAGAATTGTCTGGCTGAATAAATCTGTACATGGGTAATGAAATCCAGAGAGAGTGAGCCTCAAACAATCTTGGCGGAAAAACATAGAAAATGAGACAAATCTTGGTGTGTAAGGAGCTGCCAGGCACCTCTCTGAATTGAAAAAAACACCCACCCCTTCCCTCACCAGAAGTCTGCAGCCCCCACCTGTCTGACAATCTTCTCCACTAGGCTGTGCCCTTCTACCTACTGCCTGCCTAAGACACACCTAGACCTACCCGCAACTGGGGCACCTGCCCCTGATAGGGAACCCCCTTAGTGACTACCTGCCTCTACTAAACTGCACCTATCTTATTGCTACCACTTCCTGGCCTAATCCTGCACTGTCCTCATCCATTTTGCTTCCTGCTATGTAACCAATTTACAAAAACTTGGCTGCACCTGCAAAAACACTAAACAGTCTCCACACACTTTATCTTAATGTCACATTCTCAACAAAACTAGCTAAAGGCAAGAACAGAACTAAGATGCTGCAAGCTACAAGGAAATCTCCTCAGCAGCTGTGCACATCCACTCAGTGAAGAACAACCCACTTACCCACACACACAGAACCATGAGCACAACTCTTTACACTCTTTACCTTCCACCTCCCACACTTTCTAGAATTTTTGCCCTTATTCAGAAACATGATTGATAATTCAAAATTGAGTGAGGAGATAATTTCACTCATGTGCAGAGTGAAAGAATTTCATACAAGAAATCCTATCTATCTGATATGCCAGCATATCAAGCCTTGCCTCTTTATCCCCAACCCAACAAATTTTAACTTCTTATCCTTTCACACCACAGGGCCTGAGCTTTTGCAGTCTTTGCTTTAACCCTGGATTTGTTAAAGCCAGGCTTGCCATATAATACTGATCAGGCTTAACACAGGAGCAGCAACAGAATCAGGGTTCAGAGAAGCTGGGCAAAAAAAACATCCTCCACCAAGTTCACAACAGGGGAGGAATAGCCAGGATTCATAATGGGGGCAAGCAAAACTCAAGAGAATTCAAGCCAGGTCAGAGTAATCTTGGCCTTCCCATTTAAAGTGCTCCTTTTCCCTGAAAAGGTTCTCTGAAATGAAAATCCTCAGGAGGAGAAGCTTGGAGTGAGAGGAATCTGAAGACAGAATCTGACAGAAAGAAGAAGGAGGAGGAAGAGGAGTGGAATCTCTGAATCAGAATCCTGTGAAGCAGGAAACTCTCTAAACTCTTCAAACTTATCTCCTACCCCCTCTTATCCTTATCAACTATCAGTGGCCATTTTAAGAGTAATCTAATATCGGGTGGGGGCATTTTAAATGTAGTAGAGAAGCAAATCTAGAGGAAATGCTAGGAGGCCCCCCTAAAGAGCTGAACTTGGAAGAAGCCTAAAAAGACTTGCTTTGAGAAGGGAGAGGCCCTAACTACCTTGGGAAGGGAGGAAGGAAGAACCCTGAAGAAGAGAGCCCTTAGGCCCACCTCAGCCTGCACCTCCTGTAACAGTAAAGAGACTGACATCAACTAACAGTAAAGAGAGACACCTGAGACTCCCTGAGACACCCCTGGCTCTAAAGAGCTCGCCGTCTCGGACTGCAGGACCTCACCCCGTCCTTCAGGCCCCTAGACTTCGAGGATTTAGATGAAGCAGGCAGCGAAGCATGAAGCGGCATAGTGTAGTGTAGGTACCCAATAACGCTTCTATCACACCAACCTCTTCTAAATCAATCAAGCGCTTATTAAATAGTGCGCTAGCAAAAAGCAGCACGGCAACCAACACCCACCTAAGGTAGGTACACACAATGTATGATAATCCCTAATCCTACCATCCTATACAAGCTTCACTTTTTCAATTTTCTGTTCACAACTTTTCGAAATCCAAAAAAATACTGAGGCAAAAAAATTCGGGTTACTTAACCAACTCTGTATTCACTCTGAAACTCGGAAACTCGAAAATCTCAGAAGGAAAACCTGCACTGCCAAAAATTGCTTCTGCATCGGACTATGCAAAAAAAAAAGCAAGGAAAATGGCGTCGTGTCATGCGATAGTACCCTGACGTACTGGGCGTCAGTCTAATGACCGACGCCGGCGATCAGCTTCTCCTCTGGTATTGGGCGGGCCGGGACGGACGTTCTACCAATTGTCAGGACTGCAGCAAGGGAAGACGAAGAACATCTACTAATGTAATCATTAGAATAGCAGTAATAAACAACTGTGAACATTAGACACCTGTACTAATAAGGCTAAGTTAAAATGTTTAGTCTGTCAGTAAAACAATCTCTTATCATTGAAATATAACACAGGTACATGCCTAGAATATAATATAATAGGAAGTTTAACAGTGGATATCAATATAAAGCAGTTTGCAATGGGTAATGTGTTCCAAAGTTATAACAAACTTTAGCAATGCAGACATTAATAGGTTATGAATGTCAAGAAAAAGAACAATCTCTAACAGCAGGTTTTATGAGGTGAATGCTAGGGCTAGGCAGGTTCACAAAAGCGCATAACAGCCACTTGGTATATTAGTAGTAAGTCCCACAGAGGGTAGGCAAGATACCGCTTAATAGTAACTTTTAGGGTTATAGAGTATCTCCCATGCAGTATAAATAATCAAGACTGCTTACATTTCACTGATAGGAGTTAAAGCAATGGTTTCAGCTAAGAATGTAGCAAAGGGCACCTTTCAATTAGTCACCTGGATAATCAAATAAGCTAAAAACACTCCACAAGTACGGCAGACATGAAACACCAAAACAATTTTAAAAAAAGAGGACACATCTTGTATCTCACTTTTTCAGAAGCAAAAACAAATGACTGTGCGGTAGAATTCTGCAGTACAGTTTATTAAAGACTACAGATTTTACCTTCTCTTTGATAATGTGCATATATTTTTCTATCATTTTTATCACACACTGTTTTTTTTTTTTAAACATGTTTTTCAGTAGTATCTCACTTTCCTTCTGGAAGTGGAAGAAGTGTGCGCCATTTGGTATTCAGGTTTTATGCTGACTACAAGTGCAGAGTTTTAGCTTGATGCTACTACTTTTCAAGGGCCTTTCTTTCCATTTTCAGTGTCGGCAGGCTGAGAGGTATGCTTTCTCCTGACACATTCTCTATGCATGGCCTTGTTCACTGCTTGCTTTTTTGGCAGGTTTCTTGTCTCTACACTGTTTTCTGTCAGTTTCACTCAAACTCTAATATATCATAACAAAGTGGCCTACTTGAATATTATTACTATAACAGCACACCCTTAGCTAAGAGCCTCAGAAGCATGCAAATGCATAAATACACAAGTACGGCAGACATGAAACACCAAAAATACATATAAGAATTTAAAACTTGCCAGACTAAAATATTTTCCAATTTCTCAACTGTACAAAAGCATTGAATTTATTCAAACATAAATGTATATTCTACTGCCAGTAGTGATGTTTAAAAAATGCTGTAAAACTACCATACCGCATACTATGATTTGAACCTGTTACCAATACTAAGAGATTCCATTTAGGCAAGTAAATAATACTTGAAAAGCTGGTAATGTCAAAGAATGGAAAAAGTAAAGATATCACTTCTCTTACTTAGACAATTATTACACAAAAATATATGACAAAAATTAACCTAATAAAGAAACAACTTAATAGCTCTGCTACTTTGAGCAAGTCTATTCTAAGGGGAATATTACTACAAGCAGTATCCGTAGATTCAAGTAAGAACATACATCTCTAGCATCAAAAAAATGTGTTTTCAAGGGAAAGCAGCATTTATTTACTTTTGCTAGAGACTGCTGCAGACAGAAAAATCAAAAAGTTTGATAAACGTCTGCCAACCATCAAGCCCCCACATTCATTCCTCCTTCCATGGAGTAAGAGCGAGTTGTGGAATGGGCATAATCCAAGCAGCCATAAGGGACTTACCATTTTTGGCCTTAACCCTTCTCCCATTCCTTGGAAGCTGATGGGTATTTTCACATACACAAGGGCCTGCTGTGCCTTCCCTTGAGATTGTGTTCATTCCCACAAATGCACAATGAAGGATACCACACAGGCATAGCATTGGAATACCTACCACACCTCTTCATCCCATATGATGGTTACTTCCTCTGGGATGGGTGAACCAGCAACACTGTCCAATCACTACCACCCTCCTTTACTAGTTCCTCCAGTACCTGGGTCCAAAGACAGTCCCCGGTCACCTGTGTTGAAATCAAAGTCTTACCCTCTGTGCCATGCAGCTGACGTTTGCAGTCGGAAAACTGCCCCTTTTTAAATGCTGCTCTTTCATACGTTGTGTGTGTTTTGTCACACACACTACACACAGTTCAATGACTACTTAAAATAGTTCTGCTTCTGATGGTGTCAGAATTAGGTCCAGTGAAAATGCCATTACAATAACTACAAGCACCCCCTTAATACTGTAATCTTCTGTGATACAGAAATACATAATTAATGGACTATCATGTGATATGTTTAGTGTGTTCTGCTTTGGTAAACTGAATGAATATTACAAATCAGTACATGCATGTTTTAGAAATACAGGCAGGCTCATAAATAAGCTACTTATAATTTTCTCTTACCATAAAACAGAAATGCTTTAGTCATGGGATGATCTTGATAGGTCCTGTTAATTGTGAAGAAACATGTATCTGTTCCACAGGAGCTAAGCCTTCCAGTTTCACCAGTCAGTGGTGACCACCAGAGCATGATTGGATACTTGTTATTACTACTAAAAATGTTTTCATTGTTGAGAAGTTCATGCTTGTGAAGCAACTCTGAATACAAATGTTCATATCCTTTCTTCACAAGTTTCCCAGACTGATCATCTCTAATTCCCATTGTGGTTTTCTTGTTTTCAAATTGACCAAGTTCAAGCACAACCTTCAAAAGAAAATAGTTGAAATCATTTAAAAACAACACTGTCAACACTGGAACAAAAACAGGATATTTCCGGGCAGGTTTTCCTACACAAAGTTGATGCATTTATATCAGCAGCAGTAGAAAATATGAGGCAGTGTAGAATATTTATTAAACAGTAAACAGTGTATCCATAAATCGAGAACAAAGCCAAAAATAAATAGGGACAAAGGCCCCACTCAGGGACACTTTTATAGGTATTACTAATTTAGAAAGTTGACAGACTAATAGTACTTGTGGTAACATGCATTTTCTGAAGCACCGAATGTCTAAGTATAATGGCTGTGATCATTTACTTACTGTAGTCCACTATCTTTTCCGAACAAGTCATCAATTTTAGGAAAGGGAGAGCATGAGCTAAAATCAGGGACACTTGAGAGATATGTTGGTGAATGTTCTTCTGATGGATGGTGTTGGACTAGTGCAAACCTTGGCAATGTTCACCTACATGGTATGTGCCCACATCGAGAGAGAGTGAGAGACAGAGAGACGGAGAGAGAGAGTGAGTGAGAGAGAGAGTGTGAGTGAGTGAGTGAGTGAGTGAGTGAGTGAGTGAGTGAGTGTGTGTGTGTGTGTGTGTGTGTGTGTGTGTGTGTGTGTGTGTGTGTAAAATCTCCCCCGTCATATATGTGTGATTGTATGTATACATACATCTTCTTTCAAATACTGAATTACCAAAATCACAAACTTCTACATATTGAGACCGGAATGTCGAAAGTGTTCTCCTGAAAGTTCATAACATCGTATAGTAGAATTTCAAAATGCAGTTAATTATCGTATGGTATCACTTTAAGGTTTACTAGTGTTTGGGAAAAAGGTATGGTGGCAGTGAAGTTGGTGTAGACTTTTTTAAACTTTGAAAAAGGAATTCTACTTTCTAATACTGAAGGGAAAGTGTAGTGTACAACTCAGATTGTAGAAATGAAAATGTATTTCTGTTTAAGTGCAAGCTTGAAGGAATTGTTACGGGCAGAGGTGCCTTACTTTGTAGTGAATGGTGAGGTGTTAAAGAGCTATGTTGTTTATATGTACAGAGTAGATTCTGTTAAACATTAGACATGCAGCCATACAGCTCGTAACGGTATATTTACCATTGTTTTTATTGTAGGGAGTGTGGGGGGGGGGAGCAGGCAGGCTTGCTTCCCTGCTTAAATGTAGATTAGATACTTATTTGTGTTATTTGTTGTAGTTTGTACTGGTGGATGGCAGGAAGGTTGGTCTGCTTTGTGTTTTTCGATGTTATGAACTTTCAGGAAATTGCATGTTCGACATTCCGGTCTCAATATTTACTAATTTGGGGTTTTGGTAATTCGATAATTGAAAGTAGATCCATAGACAAAGATATATACATATATATATATATATATATATATATATATATGTATGTATATATATATATATATATATATATATATATATATATATATATATGAGAGGGAGAGAGATTATATATAGCTAGATATAGATAAATATAGATATAGATCTATTGTGTATGACTGAACCATAATGTTGAATTAATACACCAACAAAATAAATTCGATCATATACAACAGCAAAAGAAAAACAAAATGCAATAGTATCAATACAGGAAAACTATTTCCTCTCTGATATTAAAACTAACCCCCCATAACACTACCCTCAAATTTGTCTGAATAGTGGCAGTATTATGGGAAGTTTTTAATGACTGCAAGCACCCATTACTAAAGAGGGCTGGGGACTCCACCCCCTTCATCACCTTAGTAATGGGTGCTAACCCTACCATACAATCATTAAAACCATCCTGTAACACTACCACTACACGAGATAGACTCAGACACACAGACAACACTACATTTATCCCGAACCTAACCCTTTCCCTAAAATACACAAACTTGCATACAAACATACATAACACCCATCCATCACTCACCCCTGACCCTAATTCTAACACACACGCACGCGCTCTCACTCCCCCAACCCCACTTATTTGTATCAACATTCTGTACCATCAACATATTCACTGTTTGCATATCCAGATCATCGACATTAAATCACACCCCTGAGTTTGTCGAACAAACATATGCTCGGTCAAACTCAGGGGAATCATATATGCATATTATACATATCTATACATATTACACACACACACACGCACACACACACACACACACACACACACACACACACACACACACACACACACACACACACACACACACACATATATATTATATATAAACACACATCTACTCCAATAACCGAGAACTTAGATCCACTAACAAGGCACTAATCACAATCTCCAAAAGCCATTACAGCTCTGGTGACTCCCTGCATTGTAGCAACATTGCCAAGACTTGGAACTCCCTACCACTACAAGTCAGGTTACAACTTAACAAAACCATATTCAAAAAACAGCTTATTCCCCACCTAAACAACTCCTGGACATGCAACTACCTAGCACCTGGCAGACATATTCTAACTCCTTTCCCCTACCCACTATCCAACCTCCTCTTTAAAACTGCCACAGACGCACTGTATATCTATAGTACTGAAAACATGCTACCAGTCTGTGCTAGAATATGCCCAGCTCATCGTATGGGCAGTCTAGTAAGCACAATAATCCTCTGCTGGATGGCCCTACAGCTTAAAAGATTTTACATAGCATTTGTAACTGACCCACAAATTAAAACAAAATCATGCAATGTGAACAAAATGCAGTTATTTACTCTGGTGTGCTAATATTTAAAAAATACAGTCATATTTGATGTTTTGAGTTAATTAGTATTCCTATCCAAAAGTCTTTTCAAGAAAGACGCAAGAGGTTTGGAAAAATGAGCAAATTTGTACATCTAGAATTTCAGTAGCTGGTAGAAAAATATGGAATCTCTCACTTATAAGGTTGTGGGGTTAAAAGAGAAGGATAATGATGCAACAACAGAGGTCTATTTTTAGGGAAAGGGACAGAAGGCATAGACTTGTATTAAACAAGAGGCAATTCCACAAACTTATGACAGCCAAATTGAGTCTGTAAAATAAGGTAATTAGGATATTTTTAACATAATACATTTTTACTGAAACTTACATTCAAAGGTCATTTAAACTGTTGCTATTTTTTCTTGATGGGGAGGTTAAGATGTCATGAGATTCTAGGGGAAACCCCTCTCCAAAAAAATTGCAGCAGATGACCCATGTAAACTTGCATCATAACTGTGGGGGGAGGAATTAGAAAATTTTGTATAAGAAAGGACCAGAGAGGACATATTTTAAGTTTGAAGAAATTAATCCTTCCAGCAAATTATATGTTTAACGCACCCCTGACCCTAATTCTAACACACACACACATGTGCACTCTCACTCCCCCAACCCCACTTATTTGTATCAACATTCTGTACCATCAACATATTCACTGTTTGCAGTGCCATCCCAAAACCTTCAAATGATTTATTATAGGCAGATCAAGCTCCAAATTTTACTGATTTGAAAGAAATAAATGTCCACAGACATTCAATAAAGGCAGTGTGAGAGGCAAAATACTGAAACAACTAAAGCCAACAATTAAAATGGAAACACAAAAAAATCATCCTAATCAAAGAAACGTTAACATTTGGTATGAATAAAAATAAAACAAAGGGATTGCCCTTCTACAACTCCAAATAAAAATGATTATGCTGAGGATGCATCTCATCCCATCCATTTATTTTATAATCTGCTTGTCCTTGTGAAGGCTAAGCAGGCAGAACACGTTTCTCCAATACAGTTCACTAAACTGCACCGAATGCCATTAAAATGACAAAACTTGTCGATCAATTCATCATTAGAATACATCAGCTTGTATTCATACTCATTCAAAGAATAAAGGTATGAAACTGGGGACTGGCACAACTCACCTCTTACTTCTGTATAAGCCGCTAACTGTAGAACAACCCAAGCACATGAAGGGCCTTGTACACATGCATTCACTGCACTTTAATCAGCGCTGGACTTAAGGAGGTGACATCATGGCAGTATCAGCTAACACTGCCTTGTGCTGCTGCTGTTGTGCAGTTCTTGTTTTTCAAGCTACAGCGACAATAACAGTGGATAAGGAGTGGGGTAATAATGTATCCAACGGTCGGTAAGACACGTTTGGGCTTTTATTCTTGCTTGAGATTCATGGGGTGTAGGACAATGTTCAGTAAAGGACATCTGGCCTTCAGGACACCAAAAATACTCATATACAACACATTACTTGTTATAACCTAACAAAATATGTGCTGTAATCGCTGCAGGTTCTGGCAGTATAACACTAAAGCTAGTAGTCTAGAATTTGATTCTTTCTTTTACTGCATACTGCGAGTTTCTGCGCAAGTTGCTTAACCAGACCACTGCTTCTACACCTACCTTACATAGTTAATAAATTAATAAACAAAAACTAATAAAAATGTGTATGAAACTGAAAGATTCAATAAATGTTCTGCCGTGCAGTTGAAAACAACCTTAAATCAGACACAGGAACATCTCACCCATAGCCATACCTGTGGGTCCTCAAATTTGTATCTTAAAAGCTCAGCAGAACTAAACAAGAAAACAACATCAACAAATTTGCTATCATACAATGATTCTACTGTAGTTACAGAAAACCTAAAGTGCAAATATTATTTATACTTCTATTACCATACTATTTCTTAAAATTAAAAAAAAAATTCCATATTACTATTTGATCGCAACAGGGATGGCTTCTACTGAAAATTACTAAATGTGGTAAGTCTCAGGCTCTAGAAACAATATGTCCGTTTCATGAAATGTAGCTGAACTAAAAAGTGCATTTTTGCTAAAGAAATGAAGTTGTCTGTGGTAGTCAAATATGGCCCTATGGTCAAATATAAGATATATAATCGCATTAAATATGCTTTAGTTCATAACACTGCAGGCTGATTGTTCGGTAATAAAAAAATGTGGCATAATTAATGACTCTGCTAAGTGCCAGTCCAGACAGCATTCTCTCTTCTGTACTTATACAAGGAAGAACATCTCTGAACTCCTGACAGTATTTTGACATGAAGAGAAAAAAAATCTAATTTACTTATCCTAGTGTACATGTAATGTAAAAGTGCATATGTGGTTAAAACAAGATGGGCCTTCAAAGCACATATATCTGAACCCTT
>NC_056751.1:152277493-152389993 GCF_019279795.1 Protopterus annectens
TTTTCCAGTTGCTGCAGGTGTCTGGTAAGGTACATCCCAAATGGGGCATTGTACTCAATTATGGGCCTGATGAGAGATGAGTAAAGAGGCACGATGACCTCCCCTGATCTAGATGTGAATCCCTTCATGTTTTTCTAACCACTTTGGCCACGTGGTTGTCGAATGAGAGATTGCTATCAACTTGGGTCCCCAGGTCCCTAATTACTTCTTCCGTACTTAATGGATTACCATCTATGTGGTAATTTGTGGGCACTTTGTTCTTGCCGAAGGGGATGACTATACACTTTTTGGCGTTTAGCTTGAGGCCATGGCTCTGGCACCAGTTGTCTGTTTCTATGAGGCCCTTTTGTAGGATGCTTGTGTCGGCTGGAGAGTCGATTATGTCGCCCAGTTTGCAGTCATCTGCGAACTTGGTCAGCCACAGTCCTTCCGTGTTGGCCTGTACCTCCGAGAAATATATACTGAACAAGAGAGGTCCCAGGACTGAGCCTTGTGGGACGCCACTTGTAACTGGTTTGGAGTCTGACATGGCTCCAGCAATTCTAACCATGTGGGTTCTGTCCTTGAGCCAGTTTGCAACCCATCTAGTGACATAGGGGTTTATATTTAAGCTGGTGAGCTTATCTATAATGCCCGAGTGGGGTATTGTATCGAAGGCTTTTGCGAGGTCCAGGTAGGCTGTGTGGACCACCTTCCCTTCGTCAATGGCCTTGGTGACTGTTTCAAAGAAATCGACCAGGTTTAAGAGGCAGGATCTGCCCTTAACAAAGCTGAATTGGGTAGGATCCAGCGTCTGTAGGTCCACAATATTTTATTTATTTATTTAACATTTGTTGACCGGGAAAGTCCGACTAGGTTCCACAGATCCTGTTTTCAGCGGAGGCCCGAGGAGAAATGCTCCAGTAAGTTGGGTGCTGTCATTGACTCCCCAAATTATGTTAACATATATTGTGAGGGCCTCACAGCAACAAATGACTGGTGCCAAAGTCATGGCCTTAAGTTAAATGCAAAAAAATGTATTATCATTACTGTCATACCATTCGGCAACAACACGGCCTCTACTGATTACCACAACAGCAACCCCCACAGCTCACAACCAGTGATGAGAGACCTGGGTACTAAGGTTGACAAGAATCACACATTCGACCATGTAGCAGCAGTGGTCAAAAAAGCCTTTTACTTGGTTCATCGCATAAGTAAAGGGATTGCATCCAGAAAAAAAGAGGTTATTACCTCTCTGTACTCCTCCCATATTTGGCCAATAATTGAGTATAACGCCCCATTTGGTATGTACCTATGAGGTCCATGATGATCCTTTCCATAGCTTTGCAGACCAAGCTAGTCAGGCTTATGGGGCAATAGTTTCCAGGATCCGTTGAGGCACCACCTTTGTGGAGAGGGACCACTGTTGCTGTACGCCACTCTTTGGGTACATATCCTGTAGTAAGACTGAGATTGAACAGTGGTTTTATGTTTGGGTTTAGCTCTTCTTGGAGTTCATGTAGGACGCAGCCCAGGAACCATCTGGTCCCATTGATGCTGTGTTTTTTGCTTTGGAGAGGGCAGCTCTTACCTGAGCATCTGAGATGTCAGGGGGGCAGCACTCTGCTGGGATAGATATTTGCCCTTTTGGTGGGGAAGGGGGGGGTGAAGTTTGCGCTGAACCTGTCAGCTAGGATGTTGGCAATGTCTGTGGGTTTGGTGTATTTTTTGTCATTTTGGACTAATTCTGAGCATATCTGGGAATTCCCACCCAGGTTCCTAACATAACTAAAGAAAACCTTGCGATTATCCTTAGTGTCCTGTGCAATTTTTCTCTCAAAGCTGGCCTTAGACGATTTTATGAGTGCCCGTAGTTTTTGCTAATACTGATCAGAGATGCCTTCCCTTTTTGGGATTTTGCTCTATCATGTAGTAGCTTCCTCCTTCTATTGTATAGTTTGTTTATGGCTGGGGTCCACCTGACAGGACGCCTGCCTTTGGAGGATTGGGTCTTGGTTTTGTTTGGGATTGCATGATCCATGCATTCCTGAAGGTGTTAATAGAATGCGTTTATAAAGGATTCTGCGATCTGGGCCGTATTTTCCACAGGCCTGGGGGCTTTGAAGGATTCCACCTTGGTTTTGAGGAGTGTGAAATTTGCTTTAGAGAAGTTTTTCACTGTGGTTTTCTGGGCAGGGGCTGGGGTCGGGATGTGGATATCTAGTGAGATTAGTTTATGGCCTGATCTTACTAGTGAGGGATACGCTTCTGGTCTGGAGCATAGAGTCCCCATGTTGGTGATGATCAGGTCCAGTATGTTTTCCCCTCTTGTGGGAGTGGTAACAAGTTGTTCCATAGCATTTGAGTTTATAAATTCTAGGAACCTTTGGGCTAGGGTGTTGAAGCTAGAGTAATGCTCCCAGTCTATGTTTAGGTAGTTGAAGTCGCCCAATATAATGGTGTTTGGAGAGATCTTCATATTTTCCAGTGTTCTCAGGAAGGCTGAGTGGGGTTCCTGGGTTTGGGAGGGTGGTCTGTAGCAGGCTATACACTGGAAGGCAGTTTTACCCACTGTTAGTTGCACATGGATAGTCTCTGATACTTTGTGCTGTGCCACCAACCTGGAGGTGTGGGTATATATGACGAATATTGATACTCCCCCTCCTTTTGTGGTTCGGTCCATGTTTTGGGGCCGAAAAACATGGTGTGAGGTATAACCTGGTAGTGCTGGGGTGCTCTCGGGAGCCTTGAACCAAGTTTCTGTTACTGCACAGATATCGGTGTTCTCCATGCTAAGGAGAGTTTCGAGTGCATGCATCTTGAGGTTTAGACTTCTGGCATTGAGTAGCATTACTCTTAGTTTCTTATCCCTTGTGATACCTATGGAGGTGGGTTTGTCTTTTGAGCCTTGCCTAAAAAAGGCACTATGGGGGTGGCAAGAGCCTTTGCCAATATCCGAAAGCCCAGGGGCGGCAGGTGCAAGCCGTCCCTAGCGAAGCATCGTGGCTTGTCGAGCATGTTATCCCAGGCTGACAGGCATTGGATCCCCTTTGAATGACACCAATACTTAAGCCAATTGTTGAAATTGATCATCTTGTCTTCATATTGTGGCATCATTCTTGGTGAGGGTAAGATGCTACTCAAGGTCAGGGTCATAATACCGGCCTAGGCAACATGCTCAGAGAGCTCCTCTATGTCTCTTTTCATGTAGTCCAAGGAGGTACGTCACACTAGCATGGACAATGACCGAGTCATATTTGTATTTGCCTTGGAGTGACCTGAGTGCTTGTGTTATGTGGCGGATCCTAGCGCCCGACAGGCAGCTCACCGTGACCTTCTCCTTGTTCAGCCTGGTGAGCGGTACGTCAGTGTGCCTGACGATAGAGCCACCTATTACAAGTGTATCAGGTGTGTTGTTTAGCCTTAAGGGCTATGACTGTTCGGCACACTGGCTTTGTGAGCTATGTGTTGCACGTGTTTTGTTTTGGGGTAGCGGTTGCTTGGGTGTCTGCTTTGGAGATCTCTGTTGCTTAGGCAGATTTTTATTTAGAGCCTCCGAGTATGTTTTTGTGTGTTTATGTGTTTGGTTTGCTGTCATGGTAGGTCTATGTGAGACTGGAATTGTAGTGAGTGTGGTTTCCTTCTCCTCCTGACTGGTTACGCCAGTACTGAGTTGAGAGAGCTTAGTCTCCAGTTTGGCTATATGGTTGCATCTCTCACATGTGTTGGAATTTGTTGGGAGGAGGAGAGGGTTGTCTGTGTATATGAGGCAGTTGTAACATTGCCTCAAGATTCCCAGATTCACCAGCTGGACCAGAGAGGAGATTGACAACTGACCTTTGGACATGCTAGAATAGTATTGGGAATTCCTTTATAATTGAAAAAAGGGCCAATGGGGAACAAGGTACTCAAGGGGAGTTTGTGGGGGTGTAGTGCTTTTAATTTTTTAGTGCTGACTTGTATAATTGCTTTAGTGAGCAAGTGCCAGGTTTTAGAGTAGGAATAGGGTGTTTATTATGAGAACTAGATCAGTTCTAAGGGAAAAAGTGAACAGCAAACTTTGTGGAGCCGAGAATGGTTTAAACCCAATTAAGCGGCGTTGCCCGATGCTGCGCTATGCGCAAAATCGTGCAAAGCTGCGCTAAAGCGGGTTTTATACAGGGGGGACTTGAAAGAGCTAGAAATTGGCCCAAAACGGCCAATAGACTACGAGATTCTTGTGCTGGGAACACTCTTCCAGGGATAGATAGGCTGCTCTAAGCTCCCCACTGCCACTGGTGAACAAAGAAGCCTCCCTTTATCCAAGAAAGGAAATGGGCAACACAGGAACTTTCCAAAAGTCCAGAATACAGCAAAGCCTGTATTTGGACTACTCTAGGTCAGGAAATATGGGAAACTAGGATAATTTTTTTTTTCTTTTTTGCAACAAACAGCAGGAAAATGCAATAAATATGTAACACAGGCTAGCGCACTTGAGTGTGTAGCCTCAACAGGTAAATGCAACAAACAGGGCAAACTTTAAAAGTGCAGGTGCAAAAACAACTTTAAACAGTTTAAAACAGCTCAAGAATGCAGAAACACTTGCAGTTTAGCTAGATTGGACAGTTGCCCAGGTAGTAGCAGCAAAAAAACCCCACTTCTATCACGTTAGCAGTCGCTCTTTTAGCTACTCTGCTGCTAGCACCACTCAGCAGGACCACGAGGAGCTTGGCTGAGTAGTAACAAGTGCAAAAACCGCGCCAAAGCGGGTTTTATACAAGGGGACTTGAAAGAGCTAGAAAATGGCCCAAAATGGCCAATAGACTACCACATTTTCCAAAAGTCCAGAATACAGCAGAATACATCCAGATTGACTCTGTAACTTGGTTACGGGAGACAAAAACCTGAATACTCTACACCAACTATCAGACTGCTGAAGGAATTGTGAGTTTGAGTTTCAGTGCATTTTCAGGGAATTGAGTTTCAGTGCATTTTCAAGGGATTATGAGTTTGTTAATTTTAATGGAATTGAGTTTCAAGGGAAGAAGGTTTACTGTTGCTCATGTAGCTGGAGTGCTGATATTGCAGTGCCCTTTTGATTGCCAATTCTTTAGTGCAATTTAAGAGGGACAGGGCTTCTACACTCCTGTGCATGTCCTCCTTTGTATGAGATACCTAGTAACTATGAACTTGTTGTCGGTTTGTCAATTATTCCCTATTGCAATATTACCAAAGTACCAATATTTTTTAATGTAAAATAGGCAATCAATTCTTTAAGGGCAACAGGCACTGAATTTGTAGATGAAACATTGAAATATAAAGTTGTTTGCCAGTAGCAACATCTTTGTTAGTTACAGTTCTCTTTAATGTGGAATTTTTCGGATGACTTGCTTCTTCAGAGATTGTGCTTATTGAGTGATATTGTCAGATTGTAATGACAGACGTTTGAGTGGCCTTTTATGGTTGAAATTTTATGAAATGGGTAGTTTTGTCATTATTGGTTCATACATTTTGTTTCATTGCTTATTAGAAGAATGTTCTAAACTACAAATGTAACACACATTCTAACAAGTGGTGCTGTGTTATACAAGGATTATAATTTAATACAATCAGGAAGATGAATTAAAGGACACACATATGTATGGATGGCCATAAAATGCGTGTAACGAGCCTATGGTTTGAAAACAGCGCAAAAGATAAACAATACTCCACAAAATTTGGTTAATATCACCTTCAGTGGGACTCTTTCCTAGGTTATAACGATACATATGCCAGGTATGCCACTAGATGGGACTGTGACCTGACATGGGCAACCAATGATCTCTTTCATGCATAAGTCAAAAAAACTTGGAGTATTTGTAAATATGCTGTGTGCCGCACAGGAATTACCTGTTTCTCCTAGCAAATCCACAGCAAAATTGTGTGCAATTGAATGTATGTTGCTGACTTTCACACATGATGTCAGATCATAATGTGATCATTCCACATCCTCCAAACCCAGTGTCCCAGTTTCCCACTCACACCCTGCTAGTCAGCTAACCAGACTCCACCCCCCCCCACACTTTTACAGATTCCTGGATCTGCCACTGTTAACCTCTACTTTTCTCCTCCTCCTGAGAAATCTCTCATCCGACCATGACTCAACAATAGCTCTCAACATCTCTCCAACTATGTCTCAACCACTAATCCATACTTCCTCTCTAAACTCTCCATACATCGTACCAAACATACTTAATGATGCTCCTCACCTTTACCCCAAACATAGAGTAACTCCATTTCAATTCAAATCAAAACAAAATTAAGTGGAAAATATTCTCCAAAAACAAGAATCATTAATAGCTCAATATAATAAACTTCCTGGAAGGAAATATTCACCCTAATCCTGGCCCACAACTAACATCAAAACAATTACCTTCCACGCACTACCCTAACCCCACAATGGCCTACCACCCACGTGGTAGTCTAACTTTTGCAGCCATAAATATTTGAATTACAAGAAAAAACTACTGAATGACATGTCTGGATTACGCAACACAAGCCTGACATTCTTGGTATAACTCAAATTTGGCTTAAACCCAGCATAAACGACTCTCAAATTACACTCCCTGGCCATACCATCATCCATAATGACCACATAAAGAGGAAAGGTAATGGTATTACTGTAATATTTCCCCGACAACTACAAAATTTCTACAAACCAATACCAAACTTCAGTTCAGCACAACTTATTATTACTTACCTGAAAATAAGCAAATGTACACAAATATGTATCACTGTCCTTTACAACCCCCCTGGTAACAACACAGCTACACTGGAAAATATCCTACATTGGATCTTCATAACAATTCACAAGAAAAACTACTACTATGAGATGTCAATATGAAATGGTTGGGCATAAACTAACTCCCCTACATCTAGCATGAACTTACTCGGTTTCATGCAACTAATTAATAGCCCCACACATTATAGCAAGATATATTCATTAAACTGGATCCTAGTATCATACCCTAGCAAATTCTCCACCTCGGATACAATTTCAGACTCTCTCAGTAACCACCTCTCAAGGTATATAACCAGACATCTCACACATGCACTTAACAGCATGTTTATAAAACATGCAACCTGTCTAGGTTTAACCTAGAAATATTCATTAATACTATTTCAGCTACTAACTGGAACATCCTAAAAAACTTCGACTTAGATACGATGCTGTAAATTAATTCAGTACAACTTTCCTAAATAGCCTTGCACCCCCAGAAGAAAGAGGCTAAAAACAAACTGGCTATCCAAAAGAGTGGAATGCTAATGCAAGATAGAGAAAAATCATGGAAAAATGGCAAAAATATAAAATAAATTCAAAAGACATCACTAACTTTAGACCTTTAGCAATCTTTTCTACCTCCTCTCCACTTGAAAAATTGTATTCAAAAACAATTGCTAAACTATCTCCTGCAGGAAGAACTCCAATTCTCCATACAACATGACTTCCATCCCTTCCACAGTACTAACTTTTGTAGATGCACTTCTGCACTTCTAACCTTTGAAGATGCTGTCAATAAAGCTAGAGAAAATGGCAAACTAGTCTCCTCCTTATAGCTCATAGGTGTGTACTAGGCTAATGGCCCTGGAGGCTTTACAAGCCTAGCCCATAGAAGTGCCCTGGCATCATGCCGCCCGACATTAGCTCCCACTGCCTCTTTCAAGTAGAGCCACTGGAGTGATCCCTGGGGTGAACTTTCTATTTCCCATCCACTCTTCAAGATTTCTCTTGAAGATGGCCAGTGAGGTGCTCTGCTCGACATGTATGGGAAGTCTATTCCAGAGCATGGGCAGCCTCTGGGTTATGAACCTGTCCCTCCAGCATGTTCTGTTGATTGTGGTAATGAGGACGGGGTCTCTGGAGTGTGTGGTGTGGAGGGACTGGGATTTCTTTAGATGCCGCATTTCTAACAGAGCTGGGTCAGACATGGTTTTGTAAGTCAAGCAGAGATCGCCTCTTAGTAGATGCTATGAAACAGAATAGCTGGTGTTTTTTTAGTTTGTCCGTGTACAACATGTTTAAGGCCTAGGATCCACTTTGTGGGGTACTTTTATAGCCTTTCCAGCTGTTGCATATGTCTAGTGAGGTATATGCCAAATGGGGCATTATACTCGATGATTGGCCTAATGAGGGAAGAGTAGAGACAGATGATGACCTCTTTCTTCCTGGATGTAAAACCCTTGGTAATGAGATGTGCCACATGGAAGGACTTTCTGACCACAGTGGCAATGTAGTGTCGAAGTGGTCAACCTGTATTCCTAGATCTCTTATAACGCCTTTAGTGTTCAGTGAGCTCCCATCAACGTGATAATGAGTGGGAAAGTACAGTTGTGTACACTTACCATAAATGTAGATGTTCGAGTGTATTCACTGTTACAGGCATTACAATTGGGTTATCCTGCTGGCAGGCTACCCTCAGTCGGCCTGAATTCCATTTAGGTCCAGCATCGGTTGCTGTCGCCTCTTCCCTGACGTCAGTGCGCCAGGGGTACAAAAGATGCAGCCAAAGCCATTTTCTTCAGTTTTTCTTGCCCCAGATGTCAGGTGCCCCCAAAAGGGTAGGCTAAAAATATGTCAATAAAGCATGCATGCACCAAAGTATGTATTTTGCCTTCATCTACAAGCAAATACACCACATAGGTTGTATAGAATAGAGAAGTACAGATAAGTTCCAGCAAAGAAATGGGGGATGGCGGGTGGGTAACCTGGACTGCAACAGTGAATACACTCGAACACCTACATTTATGGTAAGTGTACACAACTGTACTATGTTCTTCGTGTTTCACTGTTGCAGTCATTACAATTGGGTTGAATCCAAAAGCTAAGGTTGGGAGGCTGGAGCTAACTAGCGTTAGGAGCGGCTATTAGGCCCTACAGAACTGCAGTGACAAAGCCTGCCCTGGATTTAGAGTAGAGTGGTAAGTGATAGAGCTTTCTGAAGGTGTGCACTGAACTCCAAGTAGCAGCCTCTAAAATGTCTTTGGTTGGTACTCCCCTGATATGTGGCCTAATGCCCTTAGGTACTGGCTTGCCATGTTGTGAATAGCAGAAACTAATGCAGTGGCCTATCCACTTTGAAATGGTCTGCTTTGAGATAGCCTTTCCTTGTGATCCTGCAGCATATGCCACTAGTAGTTGCTCTGTCTTTCTGAAAGTTTTGGCTCTGTTACACAAACAGCTACGCTTCTATTTGATGTCCAAAGAATGCAGAATTCTCTCCCCTTTATTCTGTGGGGTTTGGATAAAAGGTAGGCAGATGAATAGTTTGGTTAAGGGCCACAATGGACACTACCTTAGGCATAAATGTTGGGTTTGTCCTCAGAGAAACCCTGTCTGGATAAAAAATGATAAAAGGTTCCACAGCCATGAGTGCCTGTACCTCTGAAACTCATCTTGCAGAAGTTATTGCAAGGAGCAGAGCTGTTTTCCAAGATAAAAACTTTATATCAGCTGTAGCGGCTGGCTCAAAAGGAGGCAGGTTGAGTTTTTTTCAAGACATAATTGAGGTCACATGCAGGTATTGGTGATCTCCTTGGAGGCCTTAAATTTTTGGCCCCTCTGAGGTACTGCCTTAATAAAGGATGAGAAAAGATTGGAGGCTCTGTATTGTAATGAGCCGAAATGGCAGAGGCATGAATTTTTACAGATGAAAAGGATAGGCCTTTGTCCAGCATCTCAGTCAAGTATTGCAAAATCTCAGGAATATTTGGAACAGCTGTGTAAATTCTTTGTGCCTGGTTCCAAGCACAGAATCTCATCCATTTTCCAGCATAGGTTTTTCTCGTACTAGGCCTCCTGGCATCCAAAATGACATCCATCACCGCTTTAGTGAGGGTTGTGTTTTGTATGACTACATTATCCACCATGCTGCCAGATTTAAGGTCTTGAGTTGGTGGTTGTGCAGGATCTGATTGTTCTGCTGGGCCAGTAGATGAGACACTTGAGGTAAGGTCCAGGCTGGGCATTGAGGCAAGTTCCTTAGGACTGGATACCAGTACTGGCGTGGCCAGTCTGGGGCAATCGGTATCATTTTTGGCTTCTCCTGTCTGACCTTTAGGAGTACCTTGGGGAGGAGAGGCAGAGGAGGAAAGGCATATACTGTTAAGTATTTCCAGCTGAAAGATAGGGCATCCACTTTCCATGCTTGTCTGTGATAAGTCCTTGTACAGAATCTCTTTAGTTGGCAGTTGTGACGTGAGGCAAATAGATCTATGTCCGGGCATCCCCATTTCCTTGTTACCATGCTGAAGACTTGTGGATCCAATTTCCACTCATGGGGATCCATGAGGTTTCTGCTTAGTCTGCCAGAGTATTTATCTTTCCTGGCAGGAATTGTGCCTGCAGATGTACTTGATAAGTCAATGCTGTGTCCCACAAAGTAATGGCTAGTCTGCAAAGGGGGTAAGAATGAGTGCCTCCCTGCTTGTTTATATACCACGTGACCGTGGTATTGTCTGTCTTTATCAGTAGTTGTCCCAGATGAAGTAGGTCCTTGAAGGTTGTCAGGGCATTTTGCACAGCCAGCAACTCCTTTTGATTGATATGTAGATGCATTTGGTTTGCAGACCATGTGCCCTGAATACATCTTCCTGCCATGGTGGCTCCCCAGGCATAATCCGATGCATCCGTTGTTAATGTCTGTGTGGCTGGGGATAGAGTGAGTGGCTGTCCCTTGTTCTGGTGACAGGCCTTCACCCACCATTGAAACTCTTGTTGCAGGCAGGGTATGAGAGTAACTACTGTTTCCAGGCTGTGGCAATGTTGAGTCCAAACACTTTTTAGGTACCATTGAAGTTTCCTCATATGCAGTCTTGCATATGGAATTAGTAGAATGCAGGATGGCATGAAGCCCAAAGCCTGCAGAATTTTTCTTGCAGATAACTAGGCCTTTGTTGCCAACAGTTTGAAATAGATAGTCAGTTGCCTTTGTTTGTCTGGCATGAGATAAGCCATTTGGGCAGTTGTATTTAAGCTTGCACCCAGGAATATTATCTCTTGAGAGGGTATTAGTTTTGATTTTTGTTCGTTGACTGTGTACCCTAGGCATGGTAGTAATCTCTTTACAAACGCCAGATGCTGTAGTAGAATGTCCTTGTTCTCTGCTTGAATGAGGCAGTCATCCAAGTAAGGATATATTTGTATTCCTTTTTGTCTGCAGTATGCAATTACTGGTGCCAGGCACTTTGTGAAGACCCTGGGCGCAGTAGATAAGCCAAAAGGCAGTGCACAGAATTGGTAGTGCATTGAGCCAGCTTTGAATCTGAGGTATCTTCTGCATGTTTGTCTGATTGGGACATGCAGGTATGCCTCTTTTAAATCTAAAGTCACAAGCCAAGCCTTCTTGCCCAACATGGGCAGAAGCTGCTGTAGAGTCAACATTTTGAATTTTGGAATATCCAGATATGTGTTTAGAATAGATAGGTCCAGTATTGGTCTCCAGGCTTTGTCCTTTCTGGGTACCAAGAACAGTCTTGGATAGAATCCTTGTCCCTGCTCTTGCTCTGGTACTTGTTGAATGTCCCTCATGTCCATGAAGGATGAAAATTGCTTTTATGCCTCTGCCCACTGATGTTTTGGCAGGTTTGGCCAACCGTTTGCCCTTGGTAGGGTATGGAAATGAAACTTGTAGCCTTGTGACACTATGTTTAAGACCCATTTGCCCTGGGTTATTATGTGCCAATTTTGAGAAAAAAGTGCTAGTTTTCCACCTAAAAGTGCTGCCAGAAGATAAGTGCTTGGCGCAGGCAGGGGGAAGTCATTGTGACTGTTTCCTGTATGGCTGTGATTTGTCTTCTCCAGTTTTGGAGGTAGAAGCACCCCACTGTTTAGACCTGTATGAACCTTGGGGCTGGGATCTGCCTGCAGGGCATCTGTATCTGCCCCTTTGTGGCCTGTCTGACACTGGAAAGGACCAATTCTTTGTAGGCCAATGTCTGCTAAATCTTGGTGGCTGTACCTGTAAGAAATCCTTGACTGTTTGCATATTTTCTTTAACACCTCTTCTGCTTTAAAACCAAACAAAACATCATGCTGTAATGGAGCATCTAATAATTTTGCTTTAACATGATCAGGTAGATTTTGTTCCTTTAACCAAGCATGCCTCCTAATGACAGAACCCGTAACTGCGGCACTGCAGGAGGCCTCCAGAGAATCAAAACCACATTGCAAAGTATGCTTTCCAACTTGTTCAGCTGCATGCAATAAATCCTGCATTTCTTTGTTTTCTGCACATTCAGAATTTATCAATATTTTCTGTTTAAGCAGGGACATAAT
Organism: Protopterus annectens; assembly: GCF_019279795.1. Taxonomy (NCBI): domain Eukaryota; kingdom Metazoa; phylum Chordata; order Ceratodontiformes; family Protopteridae; genus Protopterus; species Protopterus annectens. Next base: position 152,289,768 of record NC_056751.1, read on the forward strand.
ATATTGTTGATATTTGAGCATATGAAACTGACAATTTAAAGCCCTTATAGCCAAGGTAGCAGAAGTGTAAATATTTTTCCCCATCTGTCCAGTGCCCTAGAATCCCTGTCAGAGGGAGTAGGGTTTTTTTGCAGTGGAAGCCTTGACCCCTTTGAGACACTGAGAGAAAGTTTCTGGGTCAGCAGCAGGGTTTTTGAATAGGAATTTATGAGAGTCAGAAACCCTGTAGTACCTGTCCGGCTTAACAGAAGCTGGAGGTAAGGAGTCAGGGGTCAGACTGGACTCTGAAAATACATCATCTACAATGTCTAACACAGGTGGGATAGCTAGGGGCCTGTGTTGTGGTAGTAAAAGGAAGTCTCGGAGCCTTTTCTTATATGCCTGTCCTTTTCTTTGCGTTTCTTGTGAATTCCAGTAGTTGGATGGCTATCCGACGACATTGTATAGTTAAATTTTCTGCCAAAATAGTGAAATGCAAAATCGTACTGACGATTAATAGTGCGTTGGTTAAATCTAGCACAAAACCAACAACTAGCAATGTCGTGGTCAGGGCCTAGGCAAGGAATACAGTAAGAATGAAAGTCCTTATGAGGTATTTGCTTCTCACAAGAAATACAATTATTAACTTTTTCTGACATCGGTCTGGAGCAAGAAAAAAGTTTCCCCAAAGGGGTACTTAGCTTTTAGTGAAGACTTCGGATCTGAAATTCGAACACGAAAATCTCAGGAGTCGGCCGACCGGCACTTGTGAACTGCTTTTGGTTCGGGCACCATGCGGCAAGAAAGATTGAAGAAAATTGTGTCGGTGGCATCTTTTATACCCCTGGCGCACTGATGTCAGGGAAGAGGCGACAGCAACCGACGCCGGACCTAGACTTTAGAATTCAGGCCGACTGAGGGTAGCCTGCCAGCAGGATAACCCAATTGTAATGACTGCAACAGTGAAACATGAAGAACATATGTGTTTTTCCCAAAGGGGATGACGAAGCATTTTTTGGCATTAAGCTTAAGGCCACAGTTTCAACACCAGCCACTGGTCTCAGTGAGGCCTTTCTGTAGGATGTCTGCATCACTTGGGGAGTTAATAATGGCTCCCAGCTTGCAGTTGTCTGTGAACTTGGTTAGCCAGAGTCCCTCCGTGTTGACCTGGACTTCTGAGAAGTAGATGCCTAACAGGAGACCCAGGACCGATCCCTGTGGGACTCCACTTGCGACTAGTCAGCAGTCTGACTTGGAGTCAGCTACTTTTACACTGTGGGTTCTGTGAGCCAATTTGCAACTCACCTAGTGATATAGGGGTTGATGCCTAGTTTGGTGAGTTCATCAATAATTCCTGAGTGTGGAATGGTAACAAAGGCATTGGCCAGATTTAGGTAGGCTACATGAAATGCCTTGCCATCATCCACAACTCTGGTGACTAACTCAAAGAAGTCAACCATGTTGAGCAGGCATGATCTACCTTTCACAAATCCAAATTGTGTGGGATCTAGAGTTTGGAGATTCCCTATATCCCAATTAGGTCCATGATTCATAGGTGTGTACTAGGCTAATGGCCCTAGGGCCTTTAAAAGCCTAGCCACAGGATTACCCTGGCATAGTGCCACACGAACTTAGTTCTTTATGCCTCTTTTGAGTACAGTCACTGGAGTTATCCCTGGGGTGCATTTTTTGTTTCCCATCCACTCATCAAGATTTCTCTTGAAGAGGGTCAGTGAGATGCTCTGATTGACAAGTATGGGAAGTTTGTTCCATAGCATGGGTAATGAACCTGTCCCTCCAGCATGTTCTGTTAATTGTGGTAATGAGGGTTGAGGTCTCTGGAGCGTGTAAGTACAGAGGGCTTGGGATTTCTTTAGATGTAGCATTTCTAACAGAGCTGGGTCAGACATGACTTTATAAGTCAAGTAGAGATCGCCTCTACGTAGGCGATATGAGAGAGAATAGTTGGAGTTTTTTGAATCTGTCCTTATAGGACAAGTGCTTAAGACCTAGGATCTTCTTTGTGAGGTATTTTTGCAGCCTCTCCAGTTGTTGCAGGTGTCTAGTGAGGTACATGCCAAATGGGGCATTGTACTCGATGATTGGCCTAATGAGAGAAGAGTAGAGGGAGACAATGACCTCTCTCTTCCTGGGTGCAAAACTCTTAGTAATGAGATGTGCCACACAGAAGGACTTTCTGGCCACAGTGGCAATGTGGTGATCAAAACAGAAGTTGCTGTTAACCTGTGTTCTCAGATCTCTTATAACGTCTTCTGTGTTCAGTGGACTATCATCAATGTGGTAATTCATGGGAAATGGATTCTTCCCAAAGGGGATGACGACACATTTTTTGGCATTGAGCTTAAGGCCATGGTTCTGACACCAGTCGTTGGTCACAGTGAGGCTATTCTGTAGGATGTCAACATCACTTGGGGAGTTAATAATAGCTCCCAACTTGCAACTGTCTGTGAACTTTGTCATCCAGAGTCCCTTCATGTTGGCCTGGACTTCAGAGAAGTAGATACCAAACAGGAGAAGACCCAGGACTGAACCCTGTGGGACTCCACTCATGACTAATCGGCAGTCTAACTTGGAGACAGCTACTTTCACACTGTGGGTTCTATCTGTGAGCCAGTTTGCACCCCCCCCCCTAGTGATACAGGGGTTGATGCCAAGCTTAGTGAGTTTTCCTATGATTCCTGAGTGGGGAATGGTATCAAAAGCCTTGGCCAGATCAAGGTAGGCTGTATGAGCCACCTTGCCTTCATCCACCGTTCTGGTGACTGACTCAAAGAAGTCAACCAAGTTGAGCAGACATGATTTACCCTTCACAAAACCAAACTGTGTGGGATCCAGAGTTTGGAGATTCCCTATATCCTTGTTTATTAGGCCCATGTTGATGTGTTCCATAGCTTTGCATATCAGACTCATCAGGCTAATGGGGCAATAGTTCCAAGGGTCTGTAGTCGATCCTCCTTTGTGGAGAGGGATGACTGTAACAGTGCGCCATTTGGCGCTGACAAAACCTGAGGTAAGGCTGTGACTGATCACGGCACACAGGTTAGATGCCAGTTCACTCCATAGTTCATGCAGAACATAACCAGGGATATTTTTAGGTCCTATAGAAGCTGTATTCTTGGCCTTGGACAGTGCTGTTTTAACCTGCACAGCAGTAAAACTGGGTGCCTGGCAATCTACTGGTATTGTGACTGGTACTTTGGCAGGGAGAGAGGGGTAAAGTTGGCAATGAATCTGTCAGCCAGTATACTGGGAATATCTGTTGGCTCGGTCTAGGAGGTACCATTGTGCAGTAGCTCAGAGCAAATCTGGGTATTGCCATGGAGATTCTTTACATAACTATAGAAGGCCTTCTGGTTGTCTTTACTATCTGCTGCAATTCTGTTTTCACGCCTAGCTTTAGAGGATTTGATGAGGGATCTCAACATTTTGTTGGGGCAGATAAGGGAGTTTTTCCAGTCCTGGGACTTCACCTTACTCTGCATCAGTTTCCTCCTTCTGCTTTAGAGTTTATTTATGGCAGGGGACCACCAGATTGGCTTCCTTTTTTTGGAGGAGAGTGTCTTGGCTCTATTGGGTATGGTGAGATCCATGCATTTGTGTATGTATTCATACAGTGTATGATTCTGAGGTCACACAACTATTCTCCATTTGTATGGGTGCCATGAAGTTAGCCACCTCTGTTTTTAGGATCCCAAAGTTAGTTTCTGAGAAGTTTGTCATGGTGGTTACCTTTGCTGTGGGGGGGGGGGGGGGGCTGTGGATTTCCAAGTTGATTAGTTTTTGGTCAGATCTAACCAGGGAGGAGCTGACTACTGGTGTAGAGCAACGGTGGCCCATGTTAGTAATGACCAGGTCAAGGATGTTGCTACCTTTAGTTGGGGTAAGAATGAGCTGGTCCAGGGCATTGGAATTAATGAACTCCAGGAAACGTTGGGCAAGTGTATTGCTACATGAGTAGTTCACCCAGTTAATGGAGGGGTAGTTGAAGTCGCCTAGTAAAAGAGTGTTAGGTTGGACCCTAATATTCTCCAGGGTGCTTAGGACTGTGGAGTGTGAGTCTTGGGACATAGTTGAGGACCTATAGCAGGCTACGACCTGAATCGCTATCTTACCCAATGTTAGCTGCACCTGAAGTATCTTAGATGTGTTATGCTGGGCTACCAGTCTAGAGGTGTGCATATCCTTTATGAATATGGAGACGGCACCACCTTTGGTGCTTTGGTCCATGTTCTGGGGCCGAAAGGTGTGAAATGAGTTATAGCCTGGTAGCTCTGGGGTGCTTTCTGCTGCTTTAAACCAGGTCTCCGTTACAGCACAATGTCAATGTTCTCCATTTTAATGAGTGCCTCAAGCGAGTACATTTTGAGACTTAAATTTCTAGCGTTGAGCAACATGACACTCAAATTGCATTTATTTATAGCTGTTATGGTGGTAATTTGGTCATAAGGCACTATAAGGGTGGTAACAGCCTTAGCCAGTATCCAGAAACCCAGGGGTGACAGATGCAGACTATCTCTGGCAAAACATTGAGGTCTGTCACTCATGTCATCCCAAGCCGACAGATACTGGATTCCCTTAGAATGGCACCAGAAACTTAGCCAATTGTTGAAGTCAACCATTTTCTGCTTGTACTGCGGCATCATTCTGGGCAATGGTAGGATGCTGCTCATGGCTAGTGTCATACCTGCCTGGGCCACATAATCTGAGAGCTCCTCCATGTCTCTTTTCATGCAGTCCAGGGAGGTGCGTCTCAGATCATTCACACCCACTTGGACAGTGACACAGAGTCATACTTGTACTTGCTGTGGAGTGACCTGAGTGCGTGTGCTATGTGTCGGATTCTGGCACCTGATAGACAGCTGACTCTTACCTTCTCCTTATTCAACCCAGTGAGTGGGACATCAGTGTGCCTCGCTATTGAGTCACCTATGATTAGTGTATTGGGCAAGCTGTTTTGCCTTAGGGATTTAGGTTGAAGGGCACACTGCGTAGGTGAGTTGTGTGTCTTGTGGTTTGTGCTGTGTTGTGGTGGTCAAGTGCATTTCTGCCTTGGAGGTCTCTGCTGTTTGGGTAGATTTCTATTGAGAGCCTCATAGAAAGTGGATATGTGGTTTGTGTTTTTTATGTGAGAGCTATGATGGTGGGTGTTCTGGAGGGCTATGTGTTGCAGGTGGTGCGGTGCAGGTGTTGACCTTCTCCTCTTGACCAGCTATTCTGGTCTTGGCTTGAGAGTGCATGGCTTACAACTTGGCTATATAAGTGCATCTGTCACAAGTCTGAGCATTGGGAGGTAAGAGGACAGGGTTGTCTGTATACATGAGGCAGTTGCCACAGTGCCTCAGAATGTCCAGGTTCACCGGGCTAATAGGAGAAAGTACAGGGAACTGACCTTTAGACATGCCAGGAGGGATGGTCATTATTACTAAGTACTGGAGCTGTTTCCTTATATATTCCTTTTACAGGAAAATGTCACTCAAGGTGTCTGAGTCTGTGCAGAGCATTGCCAAACACTTGAGGGGAAACTAATACGTAGACCCTGAAAATTTAAGGATGAAGTATTTAGGCAGATATTCTGAAATTAGAAAGAAATCAAGCAGTACTTACTGAAAAATAAAGAATTAGCTTGTCAAGAATGATGAAAAGAAGGGAGTCGCATGAATGGCTACTACTAATGCTGGTCTCTAAACTTGTCTAAAGCCTTCAAAACAGTTTATCACAAAAAAATAATACCGCAAATATTCTCAGTAGGTTTATCTCAGCCCACCCTTTTATGGTTCAAAAGTTACTTGTGTAATAGGCACCAGTCAGTAAAATCACACTCCTCTCACTCTGTCCATACCTCCCAATCACCACTGTTGTACCACAAGGCTCTATCCTTAGTCCCCTCATCTTTCACATTCTCACTAACATCTCCACACATCCATACAATAGGTCTCCGTAACACAACACATGGATGACTCCACACTCATATGCATATTAGACAACCAGGCACATTTCAAAAAGAATTATTCAAAAAGCTTTAACAGCCACTGAAACATGGCTTATAACTCACAACTCATACACAACACCCCCCCCAAAAAAAATATATTTTTTCCCCAAATCCTCTTTTCATGAGAAAAAATTTAAAATGCTTTCTGTTAGTAATACAGCCACTGAAGTCACATCTCACAGCAAATTATTAAGGATGATGGTGGATAATCTTACATTTGACTGGCATATAAAAAATGCATAAAAAATTACCAAAAACTAGGGATGTTTTACAGAGCCAAAAATTCTCACTAGCACAACTAAAACTACACTTGCCACTACTTACCTCCTACCCGGACTACATTATGGTGCTCCCATCCTTACAAACCTCCAGGCATCACAAAAATCAAAACTTGAACAATGCTATCACAAAATGGCTAAATTTGCAGCAAATACCCCTTTCCGGACCCACCACTGTAGAGCACTACAGTGTAAATTGGTAAGAACTACCCTGTCAACTAACATATACACATATCTTTACCACCTAAAAAATTATCCTGCATCCATCTGCTTGTCCAGCACAAAATACAGTTCTAACACAACTATGTTCTCAATCTGTCATTATGATCCAATGACCAAAAACTCCTCCCTGTCCACAAACCTATGAAATCTGCTGGGGGTATTCATACCACAGCTGTATATACCGGCCTAAAATTGAAATTCCAGTAATCAGGTGCCTTAATTTGTGGTGGGATTGCAGTAGGGGCAGCACTGTGAATTTGGTTCCAGGATTTGAACTTCAGTATTTTCATTATATATACATACCTGCTTAATGCTGTATTCTGCTGCCTGCTTACCTTGATACTGATTTCCCTGTTCTTGGAGTCTGCCCCATGCTGTACTTAGACTTTAAACTAAAAGTGTCTGAAATTTTAGATCCAGTTTGTAATTTTTTTCTCCAACCCTCCCACCCTTTTCTTGTTGCAGTTTTAAAAATGCTGAATCTCTGGCTTCCACTCTTTATGGTAATCTGACTTCTAAAGTTCTTCCCTCCCAGCTTTTATTGCTATTGTCCCTTGTGTAACCTATTTAAGTACTTTCCCACCCATTGTTTTCCATATACCCATAGCACTAAGTGCCCACCCAGCAAAACAGTACTGCATTTAAGTAAACCTTCCTAACTAGAAATCGTCTCCTGATCATTTCCCCAGAGCACCCATCTACTTGGTACCCTTGGCACACTCTGAGGGGGACCCAAGTTAATCCTGCTCCACTTTTGGCAAATAAGAGATTTATTTTACTGTTTTGCACTTCAGTTAACCGTTTAGCATGCTACTACTTCATTTTTACTTTATTTGTTGACTTTGCCTTTAAATTATTCTAAAGGTCCCTAATATTTGAAATTGCCTTGTCAAGGTTGTTTAAGTTGTTTTGTTGTAGCATTACACTCACAAGCAATCTTTCTTGGTGTTATTACACCAAGAGGTTAGCAGTACACTGTACAGAGACAAATGCCCAGAAAGTACATTTTATTTATAAACTTTCCCTTAGAACTGAAACCTGCAACATAGACTGGCTAAAACAAAGCCATTGCACAGAAATGAGCTTAGAGCAGGTAGTTTGCACATTAAAACAGCACATCTATCAAATCTTAGCACAATCTAACCTAGTCTAGTACCAAACCCAAGAGACCATCCAAGGAGACCTCAGCATGACCCAGTCCACAACCTGTAGCCAGCTTGATAGATATGGGCATATTGAGACAATGTAGCAACTGTCTCATGTACACAGACAACCACTTAATTCTTAAAAACACAAACACAGTAGGTGAGAGAAGTACATACATATTTTCACTGGAGGCAAAAATCTTGCATACAAAAAAGGTTGTCAAGAACACAAACTGCATCCACCACGCGCACACCAATCTATGCCAAGTCACTAATAAGCAATCTTCCCAAACTTCAAAGACCTCATAAGCCTATAAGCAGCAATGCCTATCCTCAGTAATCTCTAAAGCATTCACCAAAAGCAACACCGAACACCACACGCATGCCTATACCTCGTGGAGCCCCAAGGGCAAAGTCCATAAGGCAAGCCAACACATTACCCAGGACTCTTATCACAGGGGACTCCATTGTATGTCAAAGGTGCTCCACTCACTAGACTGAACAAGGAGACGATAACAGTCAGTTTCTTACCTGGAACTAGGATCCACCAAGTTAAGCATGCACTCAAGTCACTTCACCACAGGTACCAGTATGATTTTATCATAGTCCACGTGCGTATTAACGACCCGAGATGTACTCCTCTGGCCCATATGAAGAGAGACATTGCTGATCTCTCTGAATATGTCTCTCAGACAGGTTTGTGCCTTGCACTGAGTAGCATCCTACCTTCACCATCAATGATGTCACAGTATGAACAAAAGATGACGGACTTCAAAAATTGGCTTAGTTTCCTGGTGTCTTTCCATGGGGAATTCAATACTCATCGGACTGAGAGGACACAGGTTCATAGGTAGGTAGGTACTAGGCTATCTGCCCGAAGGCATTTATAAGCCTAGCCAGAATGTATTGGTTTTCTCCACCCCCTTAGATTAGTTCCCTGTGCCTTTGTCCAGCAGAGCCACTGAAGTGATTCCCGGGGTAAACTTTCTGTTTCCCATCCTCTCGTCAAGGTTTCTTTTGAAGAGTGTTGGTGAGAAGCTCTGCCTAATGTAGATTGGGATCTTGTTCCAAAGCATGGGAAGTTTCTGGGACAGGAATCCATCCATCCAGCACGTCCTATTTATTGTTGTGGTGAGGTTTAGATCCCTAGAGCGTGTGGCTTGAGGAGATAAGGTTTTCTTTAGGTGGAGCATGTCCATCAATTCTGGGCTGGACATGGCCTTGCATTTCATACAGAGATCACCTCTGAGTAGGCGATATGCAACCAAGTACAGCTGGAGTTTCTTCAGTCGAGCTGCATAGGGCATCTGTTTTGAGGCCAGTGATCCTATTGGTGAGGTACTTCTTTGGTCTTTCCAGCTGTTGCAGGTGTCTTGTAAGGTACATCCCAAATGGGGAGTTATACTCTATGATGGGTCTGATGAGTGATGAGTAATGAGTAGAGGGGCACAATGACCTCTTTTGATCTGGATGCAAACCCTTTTGTGATTAGGTGGGCCACGTAGAAGGATTTTCTAACCACTTTGGCAATGTGATTATCAAAGGTGAGATTACTATCTACTTGGGTCCCCAGATCCCTTATTATGTCTTCCGTATTTAGGAGACTACCACCTATGTGGCAGTTTGTGGGTACTTTGTTTTTTCCAAAGGGGATGACTATGCACTTTTTGGCATTTAGCTTTTGGCCATGATTTTGACACCAGGTATCTGTCTCAGTGAGACCCTTTTGGAGGATGTCTGTGTCAGCCAGAGATTCAATTACAGCCCCTAGTTTCCAGTTGTCTGCGAACTTGGTCAGCCAAAGTCCTCCTGTGCTTGCCTATACCTCTGAGAAGTATATGCCGAACAGGAGGGGTCCTAGGACTGAGCCCTGGGGAACGCCACTTGTAACCGGTTTAGAGTCGGACCTAGCTCCTGCAACTCTCATCATGTGGGTTCTGTCCGTGAGCCAGTTGGCAACCCATCTTGTGATGTAGGGGTTTATGTTCAGGCTGGTGAGATTGTCTAAAATACCAGAATGGGGAATGGTGTCGAAGGCCTTAGCAAGATCTAGGTAGGCTGTGTGTACCACCTTTCCCTCATCTATAGCCTTGGTAACTGTCTCAAAGAAGTCCACCAGGTTTAGGAGGCAAGATCTGCCCTTAACAAAGCCAAACTGGGTAGGGTCCAGTGTTTGGAGGTTCCCAATGTCTCTGTTAATGAGCTCCATGATGATGCGCTCCATAGCCTTGCAGACCAAGCTAGTCAGGCTTATAGGGCGATAGTTCCCAGGGTCTGTTGTGGCTCCACCTTTGTGGAGCGGAATAACCGTTGCTGTGCGCCACTCTATGGGTATGTAGCCTGTGGAGAGGCTGAGTTTGAACAGTGTGTTTAGGTGAGGGGTTAGTTCATCTTTGAGCTCATGTAGGACGCGCCTGGGACACCGTCCAGTCCCATAGATGCTGTGTTTTTGGCTTTGGAGAGGGCTATTTTAACCTGAGTGTCTGTGATTTCAGGGACTCTACATTTTCTGGTATGGTTATGGGCCCTTTTGGGGATGAAGTTTGCGTTGAATCTGTCTGCCAGGATGTTGGCGATATCGATCAGTTCAGTGTATTTTGTGCCATTCTGCACCAACTCCGAGCAGATATGAGCATTGCCACTTAGATTCTTGACATAGCTAAAGAATGCCTTGTAGTTATCTTTGGAGTCCTTGGCAATTTTTCTTTCAAAGCTCGCCTTGGATGATTTTATGAGGGATCGTAGTTTCTTGCTGGTACAAATCAGGGATGTCTGCCCTTCTTGGGATTTTACTCTTTTCTGTACTAGTTTCCTCCTTCTATTGTATAGCTTGTTTATGGCAGGAGTCCACCAGACTGGTTTTCCTTTTCTTGGAGGAGTGAGTCTTGGTTTTGCTTGGGATGGCACGATCCATGCATTCTTGTAGGTGCCCGTAGAATGCAAAAGATTTTGCAGCTTGGACAGTGTTACCCTTCAGCATGGAGGCTTTGAAACTTTCCACCTCGGTCTTAAGTAACGTGAAGTTTGCTTTTGAAAAGTTCTTCACGGTGGTCTTCTTGTCCGGGGGTGGGGGCAGAATGTGGATATCCAAAGTGATTTATTTATGGTCAGATCTAACCAGCGAGGGGTTGACCTCCGATGTGGAACACCGGTCGCCCATGTTGGTGATGACAAGGTCCAATATGTTGTCACCTCTGGTTTGAGTGTTGACCAGTTGAACCAGGGCATTTGAGTTTATAAATTCTAGGAAATGTTGGGCAAGGGAGTTAGTACTTGAGTAGTTCTCCCAGTTAATGTTTGGGTAATTGAAATCACCCAATATTAGGGTGTTTGGTAGGACATTTATGTTTCCCAGTGTTTCCAGAAACGTGGAATGGGAGTCCTGGGTGATCTGTAGCAAGCTACAATTTGAATTGCAGTCTTGCCCATTGTTATTTGCACGTGGATGATCTCTGAAGCATCGTGCTGTGCCACTAACCTGGAGGTGTGGGTATCCTTGATGAATATGGATACGCCCCCGCCTTTTGTATTTCGGCTTGGGTTCTGTGGTCGAAATGTATGGTATGAGTTGTAGCTTGGTAGTGCTTGGGTGCTCTCTGTAGCCTTAAACCAGGTTTCTGTTACTGCACATATATCGATTTTCTCCATACTGAGGAGTGCCTCGAGTGTGTGCATTTTGAGGTTTAGACTTCTAGCATTGAGTAGCATTACCCTCAGTTTTTTGTTACTTGTGCTATCTATGGCAGTGGGTTTGTCTTTTGAGCCTTGCCTAAAAAAGGCACTATGGGGGTGGCAAGAGCCTTGGCCAGTATTCGAAAGCCTAAGGGTGACAGGTGCAAGCCATCTCTAGCGAAGCAGCGTGGCTTGTCGAGCATGTCATCATGGTTAATGGACCACTTTGATTTGCAAAGGATGGTCTGCACCTGTCTTCTCTAGGCTTCTCAATTTTGACTAAAACTTTATCCACTCCCCACAAGAGCTTTTTTAGGCAATGCCAAATTGACAAACCTATTGACATAACAAATAAATCCCAAAGAAACCTGAAGGTGGTGATGCTCAGTGCTAATAGCCTAAACAATAAAACTCCACACCCTACAAGCTCTCCTCACTCTGGAGGATACAGATCTGTGATATTTCATAGACATTGTTTAAATCCACAAGTACTCCAGCAGTGCAAAACGTCAGTGTCTTCCACGCATTTAGATAATTTGCTGCACAGACAGGGACAAAAGGAGGAGGAGTTTCAATCTATGTTTACAACAAGCATAACTCTACACTGGTTAAACAGGACAATACCCTGGAATTTATCCACATGCAAATCAGTACAGGTGAAGTACCATACTATATCCTAGCAAGCTACATCTCACCATTTATGTCCCTATAATCCCATTAGCTCATACTTGGACCTGCTGCAGACCATCATCATTAAAACACATATCCTATTCATGGGACACTAACTACCCCTCTATACACTTTGAAATATACACTGTCTCATACTTGCAGGTACAACACTTTCCGGACTTTATTAATACAAATACATTGGGCCAGGCAGTGTGCACACTCACCTGAGGTCAAAACATACTGAATCCCGTACTCACCAATATGAAAGACACTGCCCCCCCCCCCCACCCCTGTGTCACCATCCTCATTGGTAAAGAGAGACTCCAAAGCCATCTCCTTTTAAATAAAAATCAGCTCAGCAAATGCTGTAACCTGTAACAGGAAGTATTCCAAAGAAAACTACATCCTATTAAGTGATAGTTCATCAAAATTCAGTGTCCTTCACATTAGTGTGCCAAACTGGTGGTCAATAGTGCCACCTTCACTGAGCACAGTGACTTAGTGAATTTGCTGGCTGACAAATTCATCTCAAACTTCACCCCCCCCACTTCCTCCTGCCTCCCCATGAAATACCTAGTAGTAGACCCCCCAACTATTAACAGAAGCAGATACTTGCAGTGTGCCCTATGGTAAAAATAATTGAGCCTAAATAGGCCTTGACAATATCCCAGGATGCCTCCTGTGATGATGTGAGGTACTGCCAACCATGACAGGAGAGGTAGGGCAGTAGATGTGTAACATATGCCAGCACAGCTAGCTGGAATTTTGTAAAGAATTATATCTCATTTGTATATCAAACTGATTTGTAAAGATGCTTGTGTTGAAAATGCATCTGTAAAGCTGCCTGTGTTAAAGATGTACCGACAGTGTGTCCTGTTGGACAGCAAATAAATACACATTTATATCAGCCTGTACTGTTGCAAATAGTCTACTGGAAGAGAAGACTTTAATCTCAGTCCAGCTAACTTTGAAAAATAGTTAGAAATTAAATTACTTAATTTAGGCCATAAAGAGTGTATCTTACAGTTCTGATTGCAGCCAGAGACAAAATGTCTGGGAAAACAACTACTAGGAAGCCTTCTGCATTGTCTTTAGCAGTGAACTAATTGCTACACTGGAAGGGTAGAATTTTAAATTGTTTTATGACTTCCAGAAACTGCATCAGATCTTAGCAAAGCTGTATGTGTGTGTACACTATTGACACATATGTGCTAAATCCTGGCAGCTTCTAGCCAAGGGGGTAACACATGGGAACAAGAAGTCAGATGACCAGATCTATGTGGTTTACTGTACTCAGTCACTGAAATTATGTTTTTTTAATACTATATGAGACCAAAGTCTCAGAGCAGTCGTTTTCAGGACCTGACAAAGAATGAAGACAACTCAATTACTTAATCTTGTCTTGCTCTAGTAAATGAACCAGGGAATAGTAATTCTTTAGATCAGTCAGGAGAATATAGTGAGATTAGTTAAGTACAGTTTTCTGTATCTATGTGAATCTGTTCATCTGTGTTATTTTAATATTCCCTATGACTGAAACTCTGGTGTTTATTGTAAACAGATATTTAGTATTTTCATGTTCTTTTATTATTTATTACTACATATATTTAAATGTTTCATTATGGCTGGTCCTTTAGTGAGTATTTTAATCTTTGAGAGTACTCATATCTATTTGGTGACCCTGTGGCCACTCCTGAAAGCCTTACTGCATTGGTCAAAACACAACCATTTGTATTGGTATTAATTTCACTCAGTATAGTTGGGTACCCTTGTAAGAGCCTTAGAGTACCTGGCTTTGGAGTGTTTAGTGGCAGTAAATACTTATAGTTTGAAAAGAAGGGGGCATAGGTAGTAAATCTGTGCCAGCCTTTCCCAGGTGTGTGTGTGTGTGTGTGTGTGTGTGTGTGTGTGTGTGTGTGTGTGTAAATCAAATTTCCAAGTGTGTGTGTGTGTGTGTCAGCCACTTGGAGCAGGGACACGAAGCACTGGTTTCACAGAGAGAGTGTTGGCTGAGGACTCAACTCTATAGCTCTGCCAGTGAGGAGTCTTAATGGGGACCTGGAGGGAGACAGAGAGAGAAATCCAGACCCCGGACTGAATGTGTTCCCAGTGTGTTCTTAAGGGAAAATGTGCTCGATGCACAGAGCTGCATCTTTAAACACTATGTGTATCTATTTTTGTTTCAGTTGACTGTCCCTCTCTAGTGTCAGGGGTGAGGAATCAGGCTCCTTGATTACTGGCCCATTGTGTGGACATCACACCTCCTATACAGCTTGAAACATAACAGTAGCACTTGAGCCACTTTTCAACTACAGCCTCAAAACAAGCTTGCACCATGAAAATGGAGGAGTGCAATGGTTATCCCACTTCACACGGGTGGACCATCAACCAACCCTGGAAACTACAGCCCTATTAGTTGGACTAGCCTAATATACAAAACCATGGAACAAATTATCATGGAAATGATCAATAACTTGGGCATCTTTCAGACACCGGACTCAACTCAGTTTGGTTTTGTCAAGGGAAGGTCATGCCTACTAAATTTGGTGGACTTTTTTGAGAAGGTCACAAAGACAATGGGTGAAGGGAAAACAGTGCATATCACCTACCTGGAAAGGGCTAAGGCGTTCGATACAATATACCACTTGGGTACATTTGACATACTCACCAATCTGGGCATAAACCCCTTCTTAACTCAATGGATTGTCAGTTGGCTCACAGACAGGACCCAGGAAGTCAGATTCACGATCCCACCTCCCCTAAGAGACTATTCTCCAGTGGGGTACCCTCAGGGCTCCATGCTTGGACTTCTCCTATTTGGCATCTACTTCTTGGAGGCAAAGGTTAATGTCAGGAGCCTTTGGCTGACCACGTTCACAGATATCTGCAAATTGGGACCTATCATATATTCAACCCATGACACAAACATCTTACAAGAAGGTCTGACACAGACTAATAACTGGTGCCAAAGTCACGGACTAAAACTCAATGCCAAGAAATGCGTTTTAGTGCCTTTTGAGAAAAGTGTCACCCAGGCTAATTACTCCATTGATAAGACACCCCTAGGAGGTGACCCAGTAGTCAGGGATCTGGGAAAATAAGTAGACAGTAATCTGGCCTTTGACCAACATGTGGCTAAGGTAGTAAGAAAATCATTCAATGTCACCCAACATATCAGTAAGGACATGGCATCCAGGTCCAAGAAAGTCACAGTGCCACTTTATTCACCCCTTTATCAGATCCATCATTGAGTATAATGTCGCTTTCAGCAGGTACCTGACCAGACATATGCAAAAATTGGAATGTCCACAAAGGTTCCTTACCAGGAGAATCCAGGGTATAAACCCATTGCCCTACATGGATCACCTTAAAGCCCTATCTCTAATCTTGGTCTCCTACAGTTTACTGAGAGACAATCTATGCCTGGCATACAAGGCATCCTCTGATCCATCTCTGATGAACCTTTTTGCACATCCAAAAAATGAACAGCTTCAGAACCATTAGAACCAAGGATTTCAGTTTTGCTTGTGACATAAATAAAATGTGTTGGCAAGACAGATATGCATCTCTGAGGATCCCCATCCATGTGCACAGAATTCATCCCTAACCCTATTAAAGCATAACCTTGACCAATGGATAGGGAATTCACCTCAGGTTTGGTCATCCATGTCTTTGGTACACAGAAACAGACAGTAATGCCCAAACCAACATACCCCTCCCAACATAACCTCTAGAAACTTCTTAACTAACATACCCCCTCCTCATAAACACTAATGATACATAGGAACACAAACTTGGGTTGGATTCCATGGTTAGGCTCATACACCTACAACCCTATGAACATATGTTGCTAAGGTCTGGAACTCCTTACCTGTATCCATCAGGTCAATACCCTCCCTCCAGTTCTTTAAAACCATTATGAAATATGTCTTAGCCAAAATATGGCTCTGTCCTTGCTCAACACAAGGATAAACGTTATCTCTAAATATGTACAAGTACCTATTCATACCTTACACCTCCTTACTCTCCCTTCTTCACTCACTTCATTACTTCAATTTATTTCTCTTTCTAAGTATGCTATAACCCTGTTTTTTTTTCTCTCACTTCATATTGCAATTCCTGTGTGTATTATATTAACATACCTTTATTTTCTCTATAAAGTGGCTAAAATGTCTCTAAATATTAAATCATTGTCACATAAGTTGTATGAATTCTAAACTGATGTTTTCACATTGTGTCTTATTTTGTATAACTGTTTGAACTGCAGATGTTTTGTACTATTTTTGAAGACTGCAAATTATTGTTCTTAAAATGTTTTTTTTTTTTTATTTTTATTACTTGGAGCTTTTCTCTCCAGGTCTCTGCTAAAAAAAATGGGCACCTATCCAGTCAAACTTTCTCTGTAATTAAGTGTCAGTATACATAAATAAATAAATAAATAAATAACTTTAAAAATATATATATACTGTTTGCTACTCCAGAAGCATCTCTATATTTTATCTGAATGGTATCACAAAACACCAAAACCTAATAGGAATCCTACTTTATCCACAATAAGGCGAGCAAAACACTTGATGCATCATGCTACACATGCCAATTAAATGAAATGCTGCTGGATTCGTTTTTAGAAGATGAGGCACATCCAATGTAATGAGCTGTTTTATCACTATGAGGCCTGAATCTTCCTCCATTTACCACTTTCACTTCAATGCAGCTTTAATGTTTTTACAAATCAAACCTTACATGATGAAAAAGCATTTCACTTCGGTTCTCATGAAAGTACAGTTGTGTACACGTACCATAAATGTAGATGTTCGAGTGTATTCACTGTTGCAGTCATTACATTTGGGTAGAATCCCAAAGCTATGGTTGGGAGGCTGGAGCTAAACAGCATTAGGTGCGGCTATAACGCCCTGCAGCACTGCAGTGGCAAAGCCTGCCCTGGACTTAGAGAGGCAAATGGTAATACTTTGTAAAGTGTGAACAGAACTCCAAGTAGCAGCCTCTAGAATGTTTTTGGTTGGTACTCCTCTGAGAAAGGCTGCTGAAGTGGCTGCAGCTCTGGTGGAATGAGACCTAATGCCCTTGGGCACAGGTTTACCATGGTGTAAGTAGCAGAAACTGATGCAGTAGCTTATCCACTTCGAAATTGTCTGCTTTGAAATAGCCTTTCCTTCTGATCCTGCAGCATATGACACTAGTAATTGTTCAGTTTTTCTTAGAGCCTTAGTCCTGCTTAAGTAGAATCTTAGCTGTCTGTGTACATCCAAGGAATGCAGAATTCTCACCCCTTTGTTTTGCGGATTCGGATAAAAAGTTGGCAGATGAATTGTTTGGTTAAGAGCCACACTGGAAACCACCTTAGGCATAAAAGTAGGATTTGTCCTCAAAGACACTCTGAATGGGTAAAATATGATAAAAGGCTCTACAGCCATGAGGGTCTGTAGTTCTGAAACTCTTCTTGCTAAAGTAATTGCCAGTAGCAGAGCTGTCTTCCATGATAAGAACTTTATATCAGTGATAGCAGCTGGTTCAAATGGAGGCAGGGAGAGCTGTTCCAACACATAATTGAGGTCCCATGCTGGTAATGATGATCTTCTAGGAGGCCTGAAATTCTTGTCTCCTCTGAGATATTGCTTTAGTAAAGGATGAGAAAAGATTGGTGGCTCTGTATTGTAGTGAGCCGAAATGGCAGAGGCATGGATTTTGATTTATGAGAAAGATAGGCCTTTGTCAAGCATCTCAGTTAAGTATTGTAATATCTGAGGAATATGCGGTTCTGCTGTATCAGTTCCTTGTGCTTGATTCCAAGCACAGAATCTCTTCCATTTGTCAGCATAAGATTTTCTAGTACTAGGCCTTCTGGCTTCCAAAATGACATCCATCACAGATTTACTGAGATGTGTTGTTTGTATGATTACATGATTAGCCATGCTGCCAGGTTCAGAGTCTGTAGTTGATTGTGCAGGATCTGATTGTTTTGCTGGGACAGTAGTTGTGGTCTTTGAGGCAAGGTCCAAGCTGGGTATTGAGACAAGTTCCTTAGGATTGGGTACCAGTATTGGCGGGGCCAGTCCGGGGCAATTAATATCATCTTTGGCTTCTCTTGTCTGACTTTTAGGAGGACCTTGGGTAGAAGAGGCAGAGGAGGAAAACCGTAAATTGATAGGTTTTTCCAACTGAAGGATAGGGTGTCCACTTTCCATGCTTGGCTGTGATAAGACCTTGTGCAGAATCTTTTCAATTGATAATTTTGAGGAGAGGCAAATAGATCTATGTCTGGGCACCCCATTTCTCTGTTATGCTGAAGACTTGTGGATTTAGTTTCCACTCATGAGGATCCATAAGGTTTCTGCTTAAATCGTCTGCCAGAGTGTTTTATTTTCCTGGCAGGAATTGAGCTTGAAGATGTATTTGGTAGGTCAAAGCTGTGTGCCACAGTGCCATGGCTAATCTGCAAAGGGGGTATGAGTGTGTGCCCCCTTGCTTGTTTATATACCACATGACTGTGGTGTTGTCCGTCTTTATCAGTAGTTGTCCTGGATGAAGTAAGTCCTTGAAGGCTGTTAGGGCGTTTTGAACAGCTAGCATCTCTTTCTGGTTGATATGTAGATGCATTTGTTTTGGTGCCCATATGCCCTGAATGCATCTTCCTGCCATGTGGGCCCCCCAGGCATAATCTGATGTGACTGTTGTTAAGGTTTGGCTGGCATGGGGTAGAGTGAAGGGCCGTCCCATGTTTTGGTGACAGGTCTTTGCCCACCATAGAAACTCCTGTTGCAGGCAGGGAATGAGAGGGATAATTGTTTCCAGACTGTGTGAATGTTGACTCCATAAACATTTTAGGTACCACTGAAGTTTCCTCATATGCAGTCTTGCATATGGAATTAGTAGAATGCAGGATGCCATGAAACCCAGAGCCTGCAGAAGTTGTCTTGCAGATGACTGGGTTTTTGTTGCCATCATTCTGAAGTAAGTAGTCTGTTGCCTTTGTTTGTCTGGCATGAGGTAAGCCATCTGGGCAGTTGTATTCACGCTTGCACCCAGGAATGTTATCTTTTGAGAGGGTACCAGTTGTGATTTCCTTTCGTTTATTATATACCCTAGGCATATTAGCAGCCTTTTCACAAACGCCAGGTGTAGAAGAAGAGTGTCCTTGTTCTCTCCTTGAATGAGACAGTCGTCCAAGTAAGGCTATATTTGTATACTTCTTTGTCTGCAAAATGCAATTACTGGTGACAGGCACTTTGTAAATACCCTGGACACAGTAGATCAGCCAAAGGGCAGTGCAGAGAATTGGTAATGCATTAAGCCAGCCTTATATCTGAGGTATCTTCTGCACGACTGTCTTATTGGGACATGCAGGTATGCCTCTTTTAGGTCTAAAGTTACCAGCCAAGCATTCTTGCCCAGCATGGGCAGAAGCTGCTGCAAATTCAGCATTTTGAATTTTGGAATGTCCACGTCCATGTATGTGTTCAAAATCGATAAATCCAGTATTGGCCGCCAGGCCTTGTCCTTTCAGGATACCAAGAAGAGTCTTGAATAAAAACCTTGTCCTTTTTCATGTTCTGGTACTGTGTGAAAGGCCCCCATATCCATGAGGGACGTAACCTGTTTCTGTGCCTCTGCCCAGTGATTTTTTGGCAGATCTGGCCAACCCATTTGCCATTGGCAGAGTGTGGAAATGGAATCTGTATCCCTGTGATACGATGTTTAGCACCCACTTGTCCTGGGTTATTAACTGCCAATTTTGAGCAAAAAGTGCTAATTTTCCCCCTATGGGTGCTGCCAAAAGATAAGTGCTTGGTGTAGGCAGAGGGAAGTCATTGGGATTGCTTTCTGTAGGTTTGCGCTTTATCTCTTCCAGATTTGGAGGTGGATGCACCCCATTGCTTTGACCTGTATGAGTCTTGCGCCTGGTATCTGGAACCTTTAGGGTGTCTGGATTTGCCTCTGAGCTATGTCTGACACAGGAAAGGACCAATTTTTTGTAGGCCAGTGTCTACTGAATCTTGGTGGCTGCACTTGTAAGAAGTCTTTAACAGTTTGCATAGACTTAGCTTTGTCTTCCATTTTCTTTAAAACCTCTTCTGCCTTAATACCAAACACAGAATCATGCTGTAAAGGTGCATCTAGCAATTTAGCTTTAACATGATCAGGCAAATTTTGTTCCTTTAACCAGGCATGCCTCCTAATCACAGATCCAGTAACTGTGGCCCAGCAGGAGGCTTCTAAAGAATCAAAACCACATTGCGAAGTATGCTTTCCAACCTGTTCAGCTGCATGCAATAATTCCTGCAATTCTTTATTTTCTGCACATTCCGAAATCAACATAATTTTCTGTTTCAGCAATCCCATAACATGTTGTTGGTACTTAAGCATATGAAATTGACAGTTTAAGGCCAAGATTGCAGTTGTATAAACCTTTTTTCCCCATCTGTCCAGTGCCCTTGAATCTATGTCAGAGGGGGTCGGATTTTTTGCTGTTGAGGCCTTAACTCCCTTTGGACCCTATGAAATAGTTTCAGGGTCAGCAGCAGGGTTGCTAAATAAAAGTTTATGTGAGTCAGGGACCCTGTAATATCTGTCAGGCTTACTGGGAGCTGGAGGTACGGAGTCAGGGGTCAAGCTTGACTCCGAAAACACATCATCCACAATGTCTAAAACAGGGGAAAGGCTAAGGGCTTGTGCTGAGGGAGAAGAAGGAAATCACTGAGCCTCTTTTTTGATTCTGAGAAGTCTTGACTCTCCCAGTGAAAATGCTCCCACAAAGTATGCAAGGTTTCTCCAAATGAATAATTCTCTGGAGGAGATGCAGACGGAATAGACTACTCAGCATCATAATCCTCATAGGGAGATATAGATAATTCCTAATCAGAAGAGGAATCAGAAGAAATAGAAACCTGATCTGAAGATTCATAATCAGTGTCTTGATTAGGCCTCTTATCTGGTGGGGGATGGGTACCCCTGATCAAGGTAATAAGGTCTTCAGCCATTTTGATAATCTGTTTTTTAGGCATAGAGGCCTGTGCATGTGGCTCATGCGTCGTTTTTTTTAGTTTTAGAAGTTGCTTTTGTCTTTAGTTTTGCAGCTGTCTGTTTGATGTACAAATGTTGAGGTCTGAATACACCCTCAGAAGCTGGTGCCTGCTCAGCGGCTCCGGACCCATCTGAGGGAGATACTTCCATCGGTCCAATACTTTGAGTATCTTGCGGCATGCCGAACTCCACATGGGTGTCGGTAAAGGCCTGCAACTTGAAGTTAGCGGGTATCAGGGGCTGCGAAGGTGCCTCACTGAGTACCGGCGAACCGGCGACCTGGCTTAGGAGAAGCTTCGTCGTCGTTTTGGATCTCGACTGCCTTTCTCTGTCTTTTTCTTTGCGTTTTTTATGTACTCAGGTAGTCGGATTGCTATCCGACGACATTTCTGGGTAGATAAATCTGCTTCCAAAATACTTTGATGCAAAAATATACTGACGCTTAATAGTGCGTTGGTTAAATCTAGCACAAAATCGACAGCCAGGCATGTTGTCATCAGGGCCTAGGCAAGGAATACAGTATAAATGGAAATGCTTATGAGGTATTTGCTTCCCACAAGTAATACAATTATTAACTTTGTCTGACATTGGTAAAAAGCAAGAAAATAGTTTCCCTAACGGAGTACTTAGCTTTAGTGAAGAATTCGGTTCTGAAACTTAAACTCGAATATTTCAGTCGGCGGCCGACTGGCACTTGCGAAATTCTTCTGCTTCGGGCACCGCACGGCAAGAAAGACTAAAGAAAATGGCGTCGGCTGCATGTTTTATACCCCTGACGACCTGATGTCATGAAAGAGAAGACAGCAACCAACGCAGGACCCAAGACTTTGGAATTCAGGCCGACTGAGGGCAACCTGCCAGCAGATTACCCAAATGTAATGACTGCAACAGTGAAACACGAAGAACATCAGTAGAGAATCGATCATCAAAAAGTCAATTATCCAAAACGACAATTATCTGAACACAGCCTTCCAAAGTTTTTGAGGAAAAATCAAAAAGTCTGAATATGTAAAAACGTTACTTCTTGATACACTGGAAAACATTAGGGTACAACCTAACACCCTAATAATGGGCAATTTCAACTACCCCCACCATTAACTGGGAAAACTACTCATGTACCAACTCTTGTGCTCAACGTTTTCTGGAATTCATAAATTCCAATGCCTTGGATTAACTTATCCACACCCCCACCAGGGGCACCAATATCCTAGACCTGGTTATTACCAACATGGGCAACTGGTGCTCCACACCAGAGGTCAATTCTTTGTTGGTCAGATCTAACCACAAGCTAATCACCCTAGACATCCACATCCATCCCCCATCCCCCATTAGGGAAACCACCATAAAAAATTTCTCCAAAGCTAACGTCACGCTTCTTAAGACAGAAGTGGCAAACTTCACGACACCCATGCTGACGGACAATAGAGGTAGGACTGCTGAATCCTACACAAATGCACTTTATAAGCACTTACACAAGTGCATGGATCGTGCAATCCCTAACAGAACCAAGACACTATCCTCTAAAAAAAAGGAAGCCAATCTGGTGGTTCCCTGCCATAAACAAACTCTACAACAGAAGAAAGAAACTGTTGCAAAAAAGAGTAAAATCCCATGATTGGAAGAACTCCCTGGTCAGCCTCAGTAAGAAGCTGAGATCCCTCATAAAATCCTCCAAAGGTAGTTACGAAAACAAAATCGCCACTGACTCTAAAGACAACTACAAAGCATTCTATAGCTATGTCAAGAATTTCAATGGCAACACTCAGATCTGCTCGGAGTTACAGCACAATGACACTAAATATACAGAACCAAGTGATATTGCCAACATCCTGGTAGATAGGTTCAGTGCTAACTTTACCCCCCTCTCATCCCCTAGAGGGCCCATCTCTTTACTGGAAGACTGCAAAGTTCCTGTAATCACAGCTGCACAGTTAAAAAAACACACTCTACAAAGCCAAGAACACAGCATCCATGGGACCTGACAACATCCCAGGCTGCGTTCTACATGAACTACAGAACGAACTGGCACCCCACCTAAGTACTATGTTCAATCATAGCCTCACCTTAGGCTATGTGCCCACTGAATGGCGCATATCAACGGTTATCCCACTCCACAAAGGGGGAGCCACCACAGACCCCAGAAACTACCACCCCATTAGCCTGACGAGCCTGGCCTGCAAGGCTATGGAATGCATCATCATGGAACTTATAAACAATGACAGTGGTAATCTCCAAACTCTGGACCCAACCCAGTGCAGGTTTGTAAAAGGCAGATCATGTCTCCTAAACCTGACAGACTTCCTTGAAGCAGTCACCAAAGCCGTAGATGAGGGTAAGGTGGTTCACACAGCCTATCTAGATCTCGCCAAGGCTTTCGACATCATTCCCCACTCTGAAATTATAGATAAACGCACTAAACTAGGTATAAATCCCTATGTCACAAGATGGGTTGCCAACTGGCTCAGTGACAGAACCCACACTGTGAAAGTAGCAGACTCCAAATCCAACTTCAGACCAGTGACAAGTGGAGTACTACAGGGTACAGTCCTGGGTCGTCTCCTGTTCGGTACCTACTTCTCTGAAGTACAGGCTAACACAGAAGGTCTTTGGCTAACGAAGTTCGCAGATGACTGCAAACTAGGAGCCATAATCAAAACTCCAAAAGATGTGGACATCCTACAAAAGGGCCTCGCTAAGACAGATGCCTGGTGTCAAAGCCATGGCCTCAAGCTCAATGCCAAAAAGTGCAGTGTCATCCCTTTTGGTAAAAACTCTGTACCCATGAACTACCACATAGGCGGTAGTCTACTTAACACCGAAAGTGTGATGAGACCTTGGGACACAGGTGGACAGTAGTCTCTTCTTTGATAATCACATCTCCACAGTTGTCAGGAAATCCTTTTACGTGGCACGCCTCATCACAAAAGGTTTCTCATCCAGGAAAAAAGAGGTCATTGTTCCCCTCTACTCATCACTCATTAGACCCATTATAGAGTACAATTCCCCTTTTGGTATGTACCCTCACAAGACATCTACAACAACTGGAAAGGCTGCAGAAATACCTCACAAAGAGGATTACCGGCCTCAAACAGATGCCCTGCGCAGACCATCTCAAAAAAACTGCAGCTTTACTCTGTCGCATATTAGCTACTCAGAGGCGATCTCTGCCTAACACACAAAGCTATGTCAAACCCAGAACTTTTGGACATGCTCCACTTAAAGAAATCCCAAACCCTCCGAGCTACACGCTCGAGGGACCTAAACCTTGTCACCACAATAAACAGAACATGCTGGAGGGATAGATTCCTGTCCCAGAGACTTCCCATACGCTGGAACAAACTACCTATCTATATCAAACAAAGATCCTCATTAGCACTCCAAGAAAAATCTTGATGACTGGATGGGAGATAGGAAATTCACCCAGGGGATCACTTCTGTGGCTCTGCTCAACAGTGGCACAGGAAAATAATTTTCTTGGGTGGCGAAAGCCAGGGTTACCTTTTGGCTAGGCTTATATAGACCCTAGGGCCAATAGCCTGGTACCTACCTATGAACCTATGAACCTATGAACAGAAGGAAGAAACTTTTGCAGAAAAAGGTGAAGTCCCAAGACTGGAAAAACTCCCTTATTAGCCTCAACAAAAAGTTGAGATCCCTCATCAAAACCTCTAAAGCCAGCTATGAAGGCAGAATTGCAGCAGACACTAAAAACAACCACAAAGCCTTCTATAGTTATATCAAGAATCTTCATGGCAATACCCAGGTTTACTCTGAGTTACTGCACAATGGTACCTCCTCCTATACTAAGCCAACAGATATTGCCAAATTACTGGGCAACAGATTCAGTGCCAGCTTTACTCCTCTCTCCCCTCCTTAAGGACCAATCACAATACCAAGGAATGCCAGACACCCAGCATTACTGCAGCACAGGTTAAA
This sequence comes from Protopterus annectens, assembly GCF_019279795.1. Classification (NCBI taxonomy): domain Eukaryota; kingdom Metazoa; phylum Chordata; order Ceratodontiformes; family Protopteridae; genus Protopterus; species Protopterus annectens. Next base: position 152,314,721 of record NC_056751.1, read on the forward strand.
GCTGCAATGTCCAAGGCCAAGAATACAACTTCCATGGGACCCGACAATATTCCTGGATGTGTTCTACAAAGTGAACTGGCACCACATCTGTGTGCACTGTTCAATCACAGCCTCACCTCAGGCTTTGTCCTACTGAATGGTGCACTGCTACAGTCATCCCTCTCCATAAAGGGGGAGCGACTACAGACCCTGGGAATTTTTGCCCCATTAGGCTGACGAGTCTGATATGTAAGGCTATGGAACACATCATCATGGACCTAATTAACAAGGATATAGGGAATCTCCAAACTCTAGATCCCACGTCATTTGGTTTTGTGAATGGTAGATCATGCCTGCTCAACCTGATTGACTTCTTTGAGTTAGTCACCAGAGCTGTGGATGAGGGCAAGGTAGTTCATACAGCCTACCTCGATCTGGCGAAGGCCTTTGATACCATTCTCCACTCAGGAATTATAGATAAACTCACCAAACTAGGCATCAGCCCCTATATCACTAGGTGGGTTGCAAATTGGCTCACAGACAAAACGCACAGTTTGAAAGTAGCGGACTCCAAGTCAGAATGCCGAACAGTCACGAGTGGAGTCAGACAGTGATCGGTCCTGGGTCCTCTCCTGTTTGGCATCTACTTCTCAGAAGTCCAGGCCAACACGGGGGGACTCTGACTGACCAAGTTCACAAATGACTGCAAGCTGGGAGCCATTATTAACTCCTAACGTGATGTAGACACCCTACAAAAAGGCCTCACTGAGACCAATGACTGGTGTCGAAACCATGGCCTTAAGCTTAATGCTAAAGAATGCATTGTCATCCCCTTTGGGAAAAGCTGAGTTCCCACTAATTACCACATTGATGGGAGCCCAGTGAAGGCCTTACAAGATATCTGGGGATACAGACTGACAGCAACTTCTCCTTCGACCACCACATTGCCACTGTGGTGAGAAAGCCCTTCTATGTGGCACATCTCATTACCAAGGGTTTTGCATCCAAGAAGAAAGAGGTCATCATCTTTCTCTGTACTGTTCTGTCATTAGGCCAGTCATTGAGTATAATGCCTCATTTGACATGTACCTCACTAGACACATGCAACAGCTGGGAAGGATCACAAAAGTACCTCACAAAGAGGATCCTAGGCCTTAAACACATGTCCTACATGAACAGACTAAAAAAAACTCCAGCAATTCTCTGTCTCATATCATCTACTAAGAGGCGATCTCTGCTTGACTTACAAAGCCATGTCTGACCCAGCTCCGTTAGAAATGCTACAGCTAAAGAAATCCCAATCCCTCCGCACCACATGCTCCACAGACCTCAACCTCCTAACACAATCAACAGAACGTGCTGGAGGGACAGGTTCATAAGTGAGAGACTTCCCATGCTCTGGAGTAGACTTCTCATACATGTCAAGCACAGCACCTCACTGGACCTCTTCAACATAAATCTTGATGAGTGGATGGGAAATAGAAAGTTCACCCCGGGGATCACTCCAGTGGCTGTACTTGATAGAGGGACTAGGAACTAATGTTGGATGACATGATGCCAGGTTACTTCTATGGGCAAGGCTTGTAAAGGCTCCAGGGCCATTAGCCTAGTACACACCTATGCACCTTATATGTATTCGCATGTGCATGTTTTTTTAAACTGTAGCCTGCTCATGGGTGAAAAATATTTGTTACTGTCCACTGGAATCACTGAATGGTTGACAATTCCCTGCATGCAGGAAAAAAGAAGATTTTAGAAGTTTTTTTATCTGGTATAATTATATGTATGATTAGCTGAACAGTTTTCTAAACTACCCTAGGTCTCAATTAGTTCAATGTAAAATATGTTAGACTGGCCAGAGTGGTAAGCAACAACTGACTTTTTGAGACTGAATGTAGCAAACTCCAGGAAACGCTGGTGCAGGGAGGTTACTCTGTGGGCTTCGTTCAAAAGAATTCTTGAAGAAGTGGAAATCAAGAGAAGGGAAAGTACTATATCCCTTTGTTGGAAAAGGTTAATAGGACCAATAACCATGGAGGGAATGGAAATTTGGACCTTAGAAATGAGAATTTTATTCCCTATAGAAAGGTTTTGGCATTACCATTTAATATGCATTTTGATCAGATTAGGTCAATTATTTTTAAGAACTGGAACATTTTTGCAATCGAGCAGGACAACTTAAGGAAAGTTGGGGATAAGCCAGTGGTGGTATATAAAAAAGATACAAGTTTCAAAACCCTATTAGAGAGGCTAATTAAGGATATAGTGGAGGGGGAGATGGTTAGATGTGGACAATGCAGAGAGTGTAAAAAGTGATGGTAGGGGCAAGCCTCTCCTTGGACCATTTTGGGACTATCAAACTTCCATGCAGATATTATTGTGACAGTAAAGGGGTCATTTATGTGGGGAAGTGCCAGAAATGTGAAGGGTTTTACATCGGAAAGACAAAGAAAGCTTTTAGGGACAGGGTACATCAACACCAGTACAGTATTAATAAGAAGGACGAGAAAATGCTCTATTTAAACATGTAAAAAATAATCTCAAACATTATTTTAAATATGCAGTACAATTGCTTTATTTAAACACATACAAAATAATCTCATCCATTATTTTAAATATACAGTATGATAGTTGCTCTATTTAAACATATAAAAAATAATCTCACCAATTATTTTAAATATACAGTATGATAATTGCTCTATTTAAACATATAAAAAAAATCTCACCCATTATTTTAAATGTACAGTATGATAATTGACCATGTGGATTTGGGAACCAGAGGTGGACCTTCGGATGAATTTCTAGAATTCAAAGAATTGAAGTGGCAGCTTAAATGTCAAGCCATGGTTTTCCCTGGGCTAAATGATGTATTTTCCATTAGTAGTGTCTTGAAGATGAAAGCCATGTTTGTCCTTTAAATGTTTTGTTTTCTGGATGTCTTTTATACATATTTTCAGATTGTTCAACCAAGCAAGTAATTAGAACTTGTTGGAGTAAACACAAACATCTCTGCAACTGGACTGCTAAGGAGGAATGTTACAGCACATATTAATATTTTATTTCCAGTTTTATGTTAAATGTCTAAGTCATGACAGTGGATTTTACAGGGATTAAGCACACCAGATTTTGTATAGTGCAAGCTAATAGTGTTAGTTTTCAGTCCATCCATCCATAATCCCCACTGTTCCCATTCTCCACATAGGGCTAGGATGCTAAATCAAGAGTGACCATCATCTAGCACCAATGTTCACACCACCAGGTGGGAAGCCATGCTGTGGCTGTTCTTTCATACCACATATATTCACTCACAACTATGGCCAATTTAGTGTGTCCAATCCACCTTCTGCAAGTCTTTAGAATGTGCAAGGAAACAGGAGCACCCAGAGAAAATGTTAACTTAAAATTAATAATCTGAACCAGCAGACATTTTGTATAAAAGGGAGGTAAAATGAAACTTTTCTTCAGCACTTCCTACCTTTACTACCTGACAGTTTTCTTCTCATGTGAATTCTATTTAGAACTGAAGCTTTGCAGAGGGCTGATGTGTGGTGCATGCACCCTGCATGATGAATGGAACTTGTTAGCAAGGATGCACTATGGTATACCAATTAATTTTTGAGTTGAAGCCAAAACAGGAGGGGACTGTCCCCAAAACGATGTGCGATTGTGAATATTATTATTAGTTATACGATCAAGGACTTTGTTGGAAAGACAGGCGAGGGAAGAGAAGAAGCTGTAGTCTGGGTTCAGCATCAGACAGATAAGACTGATTTTGTTTTCTTATTAAGCTAAGTTTAAACTTTTAAAATAATTACTTATTAATAATCTGATGGCAGGTTTACAATATAATATCTGCAGACTTTGTAATTCTGACATATGATTGATGTACAACACCCCAAACAGAAAAGTTATTTTAAGACCATTTTACTTTTACTTTTTAAATACAGACTTTGGCACATATTAAGAATCAAATGATTTTCAATTTAACTTGCTGACTTAGTTGTTGGTTTATTATTCACAATAGTTACATGTTCAGTGATTTAAATGACTTTGGACTTAATTTTTTTTTAAAACATACTACATGTTACTTAACCGTATTCTGTAACATTTTTTGAAGTATTTAGCTCTGCTTTCCTCCCAAATCCCAGATGCATGCCACAGGTTAACTGGACCCTTCTAAACTGCCAGAGGTGTCAATAAGTCCTACAACAAAATGATGCCCTGTCAAGAACAGGTTCCCCCTACCAGGATAAGCTCTGGCTCCTTTGTAACACTGAATAGGATAGAGTGGATTCTGAACAATGAATGAATAATTATTTTTCTCTTTTTACATTTGCTTAGTTCAGTTTCTGCATTTTAGCAAATAAATTGTGTCTCTGTGACATCTTCCTATATATTTATCTCTCTAGAAAATCATAGTCACATGCTCCATTTTCACTGAGTAAGTTACTTTAAGGTACATTAAGTGACAGTTGTCTGTCTTCTACTATTAACTAATTTCTAATTTGTCACGTGTCTGGCATTTGCTTATTGTTTATTACAAAAGAAAAGTACAGTTTTGTACCTACCATAAATGTAGACGTTCGAAGATCCACATTGCTGCAGTCCTTACACTTGGGTAGTCCGCTGTCCTCGGTCGGCCCGAATATCAAAGTATAAGGCTGACGTCGGTCAAGGCGCATTTGACTGACATCAGGACGTCAGGGTACAAATGCGCATGACCGACGTCATATCCTCAGTCTTTTCTTGCCCCAGATGTCAGAAGACCCTAGAAATAAAGGTCAAAACCAAAAGACAGCAAACAACCAACCAACCACCCTTGCACTAACTATATGTACAATATATACAATATACACAATATGTACAACCCAACCCACACAACCACCTCAAACTGCAGAGGGGAAGGAGGGAGGGTAAATTGGACTGCAGCAATGTGGATCTTGAACATCTACATTTATGGTAGGTACAAAACTGTACTATGTTCTTCATCTCACATTGCTGCAGTCCTTACACTTGGGTAGAATCCCAAAGCAGAGGTAAGGGAGGATGGCTAACTACAAGGAAGCAGGAGCTGCCAAAATGCCCTGCAAAACAGCAGTGGCAAAACCAGCCCTGGATTTAGAGTAAAGTGGCAGGTGATAATGCCTAGAGAAAGTATGCACTGAACTCCAAGTAGCTGCCTCCAAAATATCCTTGGTTGCCACTCCCCTCAAAAAAGCTGTTGAAGTGGCAGTAGCCCTAGTGGAATGAGGCCTAATCCCAGCTGGAACCTCCTTGCCATGATGGGAATAACAGAAAGCAATGCAAAACCCAATCCACTTAGAAATAGTTTGTTTTGACACAGGCTTGCCCTGAGAACTCAAAGCAAAAGAAACAAACAACTGCTGAGACTGCCTGAACCCTTTAGTTCTGTCCAAATAATAACGCAACTGCCTGTGTACATCTAAAGTGTGCAAAATCTTTTCCCCTTTATTTTGGGGATTTGCATAAAAAGTAGGCAAATGAATAGTTTGGTTTAAAGCCACACTAGAAACCACCTTAGGCATAAAGGAAGGATTAGTACGTGATGATACCCTATCCTTATGGAAAATCAAGAAAGGCTCAACCGCCATAAGGGCCTGCAATTCAGAAACCCTTCTTGCAGAGGTAATTGCCAACAAAAAGCAGTCTTCCATGATAAATATTTCAACTCAGAAGTAGCTGCAGGCTCAAAGGTTGTAGAATGAGTTTCTCCAACACAAAATTGAGATCCCAAGCAGGAGTAGGAGCTCTTCGTGGGGGTCTTATATTCTTTGCCCCTCTAAGAAATTGCTTGAACAAAGGATGAGAAAACAATGGTGGGACACAATCATAGTGAGCGAAATTGCTGCAGCATGAACCTTAATAGAAGAGAAAGACAAACCTTTGTCCAGTAACTCAGTAAGATATTGAAGAGCCACACTCAAATTAGGCTCAGAAACATCAAAATCTTTTGCTGCACTCCAAAATAAAAATCTCTTCCATTTATCTGCGTACACTTTCCTTGTACTAGGCCTTCTAGCTTCCAAAATCACATTCAAAACTTGTTGTGGAAGTTGAGACCCTCTATGGTTCAAAACAGAATATGCCAGGCTGTTAGGTGAAGAGAGTGAAGTTTGACATTCAGCAAATGGCTGTCCTCCTGTGACAACAGGTGTGGAATCGAAGGCAAAGTCCATGGAGGCTTCCGTACCAGACTTCTCAGTAATGGGTACCAGTGCTGTCGAGGCCAATCTGGAGCTATTAAAATCATCCTTGGCTTGTCCTGTCTGACCTTTAGAAGTACCTTTGGGAGGAGAGGCAGAGGAGGAAAGGCATACACATGAAGATTGCTCCAATTGAAAGAAAGAGCATCCACTTTCCAAGCTGTGGGATGAAACCTTTTGTGCAAAACTTTGGCAGCTGATGGTTTAGTGGAGAAGCGAACAGATCTATGTCTGGAGTTCCCCATGACACTGTCAATTTCTGAAATACATGAGGATCCAATTTCCACTCGTGGGGATCCATAATTGATCTGCTCAACACATCTGCTAAGGAGTTCTGTGCTCCTGGCAGAAACCTTGCCTGAAGATTGAGCTGTAAACTGAGAGCAGTCTCCCACAAAATCATTGCTTGCCTGCATAGAGGATAAGAATCGTTCCCCTTGCTTGTTGATGTACCACATGACAGTTGTGTTGTCTGTTAGAATCAACACCTGCCCTGGAAGAAGTAAATCTTTGAAAGCTATTAATGCAAACTGGACTGCTAACATCTCCTTCAGGTTGATATGTAGATGTTGTAGTCTGGCAGGCCACTTGTCTTGTATCCACTTTCCATTTAGATGAGCTCCCCAAGCTTTGTCTGAGGCATCTGTCGTTAAAATCTGACTCGCCTCTGCGCGGGTCACAGAGAGTCCCTTGTTTAGGTGACATTCCTGAGCCCACCACAAAAATTCCTTTTGAATGCAAGGTATTATTTGAATGACAGTGTCTAGATCCTGGCAGTGCTGTGTCCATACATTTTTGAGATACCATTGCAGCTTCCTCATATGCAGTTTGGCATTGGGAAGCACCAGAATACAAGATGCCATGAACCCTAAGGCTTGAAGGACTGTCCTTGCAGTCAGCCCGGACTGATGAGATAGCTGATGGAAGTAAAGGGATAGACTCTTTTGTTTGTCCGGGGTTAAAAAGGCCATCTGGGATGCTGTATTCAGTCTCACACCCAGAAAGCACATGTCCTGAGAGGGTACTAGACTGGACTTTATTTCGTTCACAGAATACCCCAGGCATCTTAACACTGCAATCACATATTCCAAATGATGAAGAAGCTCTTCCCTTCCTTGAGCCAGAATCAGGCAGTCGTCCAAATAAGGATAGATCTGTATTCCTTTTAGCCTGAAGAAAGCTATCACTGGAGCCAGAACTTTCGTGAATACTCTGGGCGCAGTAGATAAGCCAAAGGGCAATGCAGAGAACTGATAGTGAGAAGTCCCAGCTCGAAAACGCAGATACTTCCTGCAACTTAGTCTGATAGGAACATGAAGGTAAGCCTCCTTGAGATCCAAAGTTACCATCCAATGATCTTTGCCCAGCAGAGGTAAAAGCTGCTGTAACGTCAACATTTTGAACTTGGGAATGTCCAGATAAGTGTTGAGGGTAGATAAATCCAAAATTGGTCTCCACGTGTTCCCCTTCTTTGGTACTAGGAACAGGCGAGAATAAAATCCTAGGCCCACTTCTGGTATAGGGACCGGCTGTATGGCCCCTATTTGGAGTAACAGAGAAACTTGCTTGTGAGCCTCTATTCTTTGTTGAGGAGCAATGTCTGGCATGCCTTTGAATGGAGGCAAGGTATGGAAATAAAACCTGTAACCGTGGTGTATGATATCCAATACCCATCTGTCTTGGGTAATTAAACTCCAATTTTCTTTGAAAAGTGACAACCTTCCTCCCAAAGGTGCTGCCAGACGAGAAGGCTCTGGCAGCTGAAAAGGTAGGTCATTGGGTCTGTTTACGAAAGGACTGACCCCTGCCCTCACCCGAAGACTGTGCAGGAGAACTCCCTGTTCTAGGCCTGAAAGAGCCCTGAGCTCTGCCCCTACCACGTCTAGATCTACCCCTAGACTGGGAATCATAAGAAGGATCGTCCACCCCTTAGTAGGCCAATTTCTACTAAACTTTGGAGGCTGGACCTGCAAAAAATCTTTAACAGTCTGCATAGACTTAGCCTTGTCTTCCATTTTCTTTAAAACTGCCTCAACAGGAGGGCCAAACAACACGTCAGATTGTAAAGGAGCATCTAAAATCCTTGTTTTAACATGTTCAGACAAATTTTGATCCCTTAGCCAGGCGTGCCTGCGAAGAACTGACCCAGTGGCAGCCACCCTAGGCGAGGCCTGTACAGCATCAAAACCACATTGCAAAGAATGCTTACCCACCTGTTCAGAAACATGTACTAAATCCTGCAACTCTTTACAATCAATACCTACTGCCAGAGCATCAACCTTAGACTTCAATTGTGAAAGGAGATAGTTTTGGTATTTCAACATGTGAAACTGGCAATTCAAAGCCCTCATAGCAAGAGTGGAAGAAGTATAAACTTTCTTTCCCCATCTATCCAAGGCCCTAGCTTCTTTGTCTGCAGGAACCGGATTCTTTACAACAGAAGCCTTAACACCTTTAGGCCCCTGGCTAACAGTTTCTGGGTCTGCCCTAGGACTCTTAAAAGATACTTATGAGCTTCAGGCACCCTGTAATACCTATCCGGTTTAACAGGAGCAGGAGGCAAAGAATCAGGATTAAGAGAAGCCTCTGAAAAAACATCTTCCACTACATCCAAAACAGGAGGTATAGCCAAAGGCCTATGCTGGGGTAAAAACAAAAATTCCCTAAGCCTTTTCCTGGAATCAGAGAAGTCCTGACCTTCCCATTTAAAATGCTCCCTCATGGAATGAAGAGTTTCTGAAAAAGAAAAATCCTCAGGAGGAGAAGCAGAAGGAGTAGAATCATCCACATCAGAATCAGAATAAGGAGAGTACTCCTGCAAGTCTTCAGCCGAAGACTCTGAAACATCTGAAGCCTGCTCAAAACCCCCCAGCTCAGGCTCCATCCTAGGTCTCTTATCAGGAGGGGGCATAGAACCCCTAATCAAAGTAATCAAATCTTCTGCCATTTTAAGCATATGCTTCTTGGGCACAGTTCCTGAAGCGCTAGGGGTAACACCAACTGAAGCCAAACCTGGCCTGCCCCTGGGAGAAGCCTTTGAAACAGAAGGAGAGGGCCTAGCCACCCTGGGAAGGGAGGGGAGAATAGCAACCTGAGAAGCCCCCTCTGCCTGACTTGCCTCCTGAGAGGCCACATCTTGCAATAATAAAGTCTCACCCTGGGAACACAAAGAAACCTCCGGTGGAGCCACCGGCTCCACCGACACCTCTAAAGAACCGGCGTCCGGTACAGACGGTTCTTCTAGCCTAGGCTTAATTGCTTTGTCCTTGCGCTTCTTCGAAGAAGCGGGCGTCGGAGCATCCGACGGCATTTTATAACTGCACCGCTTCCCAAAGACTAACCTTGCACAATCCAACCTTCTCTTTATAGTGCGTTTATTAAATCTAGCACAAGAGCGACAGCCAACAACGTCGTGCTCAGGCCCTAAGCAAGGAATACACAAAGTATGATAATCTCTATGCGGTATCTGTTTCCCACAAGAAATGCAATTATTGACTTTTTCTGACATCCGGTAAATGACTGAGGCAAGAAAAAACTAAAATATTCCCCAACGGGGTACTTAGCCAACTTTGAACTCGGTCTGAAACTTCGAAATCGAAAAATCTCAGAACGCCAACCGGCACTTGCAATGCTGCTTCTGCATAGGACCATGCGGCAAAAAAGACTGAGGATATGACGTCGGTCATGCGCATTTGTACCCTGACATCCTGATGTCAGTCAAATGCGCCTTGACCGACGTCAGCCTTATACTTTGATATTCGGGCCGACCGAGGACAGCGGACTACCCAAGTGTAAGGACTGCAGCAATGTGAGATGAAGAACATCTTGTGGAAATATAATAAAACAATAATGTCAAAAAAAAATGCAGGATCTGAGAACTGGACAACATGAAAGGAAAAACACTGGCCAGAGAGAAAAAGAGTGGAATAGATAATCTGTGAGGTGTCTAGAATGAAAGGTAGTTGTTTAGTTCAGGTGGTTTTGAGGTGGCAGAAGACGTGGGGTCTTCAGTAGATCTGGGGAGCTTCATAGTATATTACAACTAGAGAACATGGGAGATTTGGATTCATGTTAACTCACTGAAGGTAGTCTCAGTGAATGCAAACAGATTGGAAACAGTTTGTCAAAACTACCTCTGACAAACAATAAAAGTACCTTTTTTTGGGGGGGGGCAAGTTCCCCTGCACATCCCCTGGACAGACACACACACACACACACACACACACACACACACACACACACACACACACACACACACACACGCATTTATTTTATATATAATATCAACATGGAACTCGCACACAAGTGGAGAAAAAGGCAAACTCCACTGTCGGTGAAAGCAGTTTCGGCAAACAGTATTTTGTTTTTGTTGAAACCACCTTCAGCAACTTACACACTCCCATGGATTTGCCAGACAGTTAAGAAAGAAGACAATAAACTAGACAGCAGTAAGCATCAGAAAAGAGATGAAAAAAGTGCGAAGAGAAAGGCAGTCAACAGAATGACAAGGACAGTGGACATCAGGCTAATACTGGGATGCCACAAAATAACATGAAATGCGGCCACAAAAGTAAGCAAAAGGAGGAGGCAACCACTGTGGAAGGACATGTAGAGGCAGCAGTGAAAGGTGATTAACAGAAGACAGTGGAAGAAATGGTGATGCAGCAGCCAACACGCTAAGAAAAACAGATAAGTGACCACAGGGGCATCTAGCTAGATGGAAGGAACAGAGGGTGAGACAGACGAAAGACAGCAGAATGCTATAGGAGGGATGGGAGAGGGATCTGATACAGCATGGGCAGGGCAGGCAGCTAGCAAAGACAGTGCAAATGTGTGGGGTGGAGAAAGTTGAGAGGAAGAGGTGGAAGATATGAGAGGTAGCGGCATGGGGTAATAAGTGAAGGTCATTGTAGCTACTGTGGGGATATAACAGTTATTTTGGCATATCAGAGACTCAATCATCAAAGGGATCAATAAGCTTAGCAAAGGGAAAAGGACACTGCAGACTACAGTGAAACTGGTGTGTCAGACATAATATGACACAATAAATGACTGAAGTGGTTAGCCAAAGGGGAGGGGGTGAATCCATGTAGTACTGCATGTGGACCCCAATGACCTGTCAAAGGATACAACTTGGGTGGCAAGCCTGGCAAAAAAGGTTGAAGGGAGACACCAGGAGAAGGGACTAGAGGTAAAATTTTCAAAAATTTGTACCAATAACACACCAAGGAAAAAGATAAGGGGTAAAATGACTGGTCCCAGCAGTAGAGAAAGATTAGGACTTTGGTTTGATAAAAGGATGGGCCATGTCTAACAGACAAGCCAGTTATATGCAAGGAACAAGCTCCATCCAAGCCTAGGAAGGACAGTGGGTGCTTAGCGCTGGGTAGCATGTGCAGAAACATATAAGGGTGACTCCTGCATGGCTAGGTAGTGTTACTTTCCAAATCCAGGAGTCTAGTAAGTGGATCACAGAAATAATTAACAAAATAAAAAATGTTAGTGTGCACACACACACATGTGCACACACACACACATACAATATAAAATCAATCATAAATATATGAAATAAAAAGCATATCAAAAATGTAAATTATTAAAGAAAAAATAAAATACCCACAACCTATTGCAAACACACAGTATGAGCACCCTGTGGATTAGCTACCTGCAAAATTCCTACAAGAGTGGGACAAAGTCCCACTGGCGAGGTCCAAACCAAAAATACTACAACATGAGCTAGGCTAAAACCAAGTTACTTTAACGGATTATGTTCAAGAACAAGACAAAATCATAGAAAATAAAATGTGATCTGTTGAAGTAACTTGGTTTTAGCCTAGCTCATGTTGCAGTATTCATCAATGGGGCATCTTTTTCACTAACACTGAAATATCTTCAAGCAATAAATATCCAATGCTTTTTAAAAAGAAAATGAAATTAAATAGACATCTTTCATTCCATGTCACTGTAAAACTAACCAAAACCTTCTAATGATGCCCCAGTTTATAACCATCTCATATACCATATAATTTTCTTAAGTAACATATTTCAGCTTGTTCATCTATCAACAATAAGAGTCCAGAAACGTTAAAAAGGGAATGCTGTAGTTTCTTTTTCATACAAAGACTTAAGTTTACCTTTTATTCTTCTACTTGTATGTGAATAACATTTACTGGGATCTTTTTAATGAGCAAACATCTATTTCAGAACACAAATGTAAACTGGAAGATGTATTAAATAAGTATAAAACTACTGCACTTTTCTTGTTTCTTGGTACCAAAACAAAACAACTCGACATTATAAAGCTTCTTTCTACAATCCTCGCTCACTTCCCCACCATTGCACTCATGCTGTAACTTTACATTCACACCTCAACTTTCACAATCAGCTATATGCTGTCTTTTAAACATCCCAATCTGTTCTTACAATCATCCCATCTTCTGTTTATCTAGTAAGTCTCATTCCTGTTTCACAGAACAGTTACCAACTTGTTAACCGATTTTAGTAATTAAAATAGAAAAGAAAAACTTACTTCACCCTACCCAACCCATCTTCACTCACTGTATTAAATCACATTACTATATTTAATTTGAATCCCATATTGCCAAAATAATCCAAATTACACTCATCTTTAAATATGATGGACAAATAAAGAACACTAGACATGTAAAAAATGATCTAAAGTGTTTTAACACTAAAAAAGTAACAAAATAAATAAACAAACAAAAACACCTCTTCACCTGATACATAGCATTTGCAAAAACAAATGAAACAGCGTCCAAACTGGCCGTAGTCTTTTATTATAACACGTAAGCGCTTTCAGGTTAAAAAACCCTTCATCAGACAAACTTCACATAATCATGACAGTCTTTAAATATTAAAATATTTCTAAAAGCAAGCAATTACTTTCTATACTTGACCCGCCTTTACTTTAACACTGGTATTAAGGGTACAGACCTATTTAACCCAGGTGGGTTGTCAGCAGCCAACTGTATAATCCATCTTAACTCTGCTACTCTGTATCATTGACAATGCCCAACCCCCCCCCCCCCTTTTCATCTGTGCAACATGCAGAACCATAAAAACAAAAGTATGATCTGGAAAGCTGGAAACATGCTGGTACAATGCATTATGTTTATACTTCTGTCTAACGGATGACAAATGGTGCAATATTCCTGTTTTTAACTTCCAATTGTTTTTTCCAACATAAAAACTCGGACATGACTTGCAGCATGCCAGGTAAACCACATTCTCTGTATGGCAATCTGCATAAAACTCAAATGTGTATTTTTTGTTTGCAACAGGATGTATAAAATAATTTAAACCATTCACATCTGAATATGCTTTGCAATGCCTTTTTCACTTGTTCTCCCATCTTCCTTTCTCTTTGCCTATACCAGATATCAGTCCTGGACGGGAAAGCAGTCTCTAACCTGCAGTCCAAACTTCTACTTGAGCTCGTTCAACTCTTACTTTTCCCTCTCTAGTTAACTGCTCCCAATATCTTGGCTACTTTGCCAATTTTTCTGGTAAATTCAAGCCCCCCCCCCCCTTACCTACTTTCTATAACCCCTTGCAGTCATTCCTATTGGCAAAACCTCCTTTCTCCATTCTTTTGCTGGCTTACTTCTTAGAATATTTTCTGCAATTTTATTAATATAACAGTAAGGTTGTTATCTTCCTTAAGGATCAAAATTTCCTTATTTGTCAATCCCCCATCATCATCATCATCATCATCTTTCCACTTTGATTTATAACCTTCTCATATAAGCTACGTATATGAGCCTTAACTGCATCTCTCTAAAGTATCCACTCAATCTGGTAATTCTAAAGCAACTTGTTCTACAGGGAAGATCAACTTATCCCACTTCACTCTAGCAGTCTTCCCCTCCCAAACACAGTTAACTAACTATTGCCTACAAATTCTCCTCTGGTTGATTAAAAAAAAATCTAGTTTCTCAGTTTTTGTATTATCTTTTGTTTATTCTCTTCCAACATATCCTTAGCTGCCATGACAGAATCTTTTTTAATCCATATTCTATGCCTCACCTATCTACACTAACTTATCCAAAAATAACACTACCAAACTCTCTATCTGCTACAATAACATAGCCAGATTCATTACTGCTACTCCCCAACGAACTCACCATTGTATTAACCTCAAACTTCTAAACTGGTTAGAGCTAAATAACCACTTACTCTATCAACAACTACTCATCATTCATAAGACCCTTTACTACCCTGATGTTACCCCTAGCCTTACAAAACTGATCATACCATATAAAACCTAGCCACACTCCGTTCTGCTAATAAACTCCTAGTATCTCTAACTAAATCACATAATAAAGCTGGGGATGCATTACTCTCAAATTCCATAGGTAAAATCTGGAATCAACTCCCACAAGAAATAACTAATCAAAACTCCACCTCTCTTTTCAAAAAACACATTAAAGAACATCTCAAAACACAATGGCTGTGTCCTTGTGCAAATCCCGACTGAAATCATGTTCTCACTCACCTATTTTTACCCCCATTTCCCCCCTTACTAAGCTACTCACGATAACTTTCAAGAGTTTTAGAGTTATATCTAAGAATTAGGCTTTACCAGAAATCTTTTATCTGCCTGGGTTAACTTTTTTTGGTGTTATTTGTTTCTGTTACTGTTTTTAAAAGCAGTTTATAGTAGTATGTAGTATAAATTCATCTCCTATTTTACTATGTGTTTTGTGTTGAAACATATTTTTCATTCTACCTTGTATTGTTTTTACTCATATTATGCTTTATGTAATAAATCATTGTTTATTGCCTGTACTGGAGCTTTTCTCCCCGGGCCTCTACTGAAAACGGATATTTATGTCCAGTTAGACTAGCCCGGTCAACAAATGTAAAATAAAAATAAATAAATAAAATATGGCAACTGAAATGTTGGTATATAGTTTACTGCCCATCGCGTCAACAGAAAACAAGTCAACCAGAAAATAAAACAAGGACCAGCACTTGACTCTGTGAAACACAACCAACCACAAAACAAATTGACCTAGGTTTCGTCTTTATTCAGACTTCTTCAGAATACTAATTAAACCAATTTCAACCATACAAGCTTAAATAAGAAACAAGTCATGACATCATTACTTAATTGATTAATTTACATTCATCTTACTTAAAGTAAACTGAACACAATAATACAGTCCCCAGGATTCACGAAGCCTCCGTGTAAGAGTTATAACTCTTACACGGAGGCTGCAGTTAAACGGAGTGATGCCAGCATGCTTTGCATATTCATGAGAGCATGCTGAATCACACCTAAGTCTAACATGGTCCATGTAAGACAGTAGGGGGCGTGTCCGTAGGCTGAGCCCTGCAAGCGGACATGTCCCCAGAAGTGTAAAAGTGCCCAAAGTAAACACCCACAACAGAGTCCACGGAAATGTGAATAAACACAACACAACACATGCCCCCACAGACTATGAACATAAAATATATATAAATGAACATGTTATATATTTTTTTAAAATTGTAAAGATGTTTAACCGTGAGTGTACTCGTTTGCGCGGGCGTGCCCGTAGCGCAGCTACAGTTAGCAGTCAGTGGGAAAGCATACAAGAACTAAATATGCAAAATAAGCCAGGAAGCAATAGCATAGCGGTAGAGATGTTGGCTGAAGAGCAGGCATTCATGGTTCGAGCCCCCACAACACCAATTTTTTTTTTTTCAAAATAAGCAGGAAACAAGTCCCTGACAAATATGTACACCTAAAACCACAATTTATGTAAAATGTAATGAAATAGCCCATTTATATTTAAGACATGTGAGGTAACAAAAGAAGAAAAAATGCCAGATGTGCTCATAGCTGAGCTACAGTTTAATAGAGTGAGTGCATGTGCCCGTAGATGAGCAGTAGTTTAACTGGTGCAAAATGAGTGCCCGTAGCTGAGCAGTGGTCTAACACGCTAAATCTATGTGCCCCTAACTGAGCTGAGCGTAATATTCGTGCCGATAGCCAAATGAGGCTTAAAGCAGCGTACCCCGTAACCGACGGGCAACGTTGAGCAAGCCGTATCAAAACTGCCTTTACACAGACACATCCCTCAGCATGTCTAGACAGTCATGAAAAATAAAAAGCAGTGGCCAGGTTCGAACCCAGGATACTATACACCATAGTCAAGGTACAGAACCACTAAGCCATGACAGCAGTACCTGTAAATGCAATAATAGCTAATATATAGGAATGAATACAAACTAGAGCATGACAACGCAGGTTTACTGAAGTTGATACAATTCCAAAATGGCCAATCACAGATATGTGCGGGAAAAACAGACTATATAAGCCCCATAGGCGGGAATACACAGCATAAACGATTGTAGAACTGACCTGCAGGCAGAATGACAGGAGTACGAGAGGGTAGTCGCTTCTGAGCGCAGAGGTGGGGTGTTGAGGAGTCTAGGTACATGGTCTGGCAACCAGTCCATAATCATGAGGCCCAACTCATGCAGGGCCAGGTCCTCTGGGGAGCATACAGGGCTGAGGCGTGGGACCGGTTGGCTCATGATCTCACCAGTGCCACAGGGATTCCAAGGACTGGTGAGCAGGTCCGTCACCACCATGCGGACCTGAAGAGACGCAAGCAGGACCAACTGAACCTTTGGATCCAGGAGACCCGGCAAACACCCAACGCCCCACTACTGAGTAAGTAACATTTAATTATGTATGTAAGAAATTAAACTAGCTGATATTATGGAGATGTGTATTCCAATATTACTTCATTTATATTACAGCTGCAGGTGTCCGTTCTGCGAACCGCAGAGCCTATGGCGATAGGCTGGTGCAGTTGCGCCACCAGGCAGGTCAGTAATCCACTACCAGTAACTGTAAAGAAATATAAAAGTATGACAGTCAGCAAAAGAGTGCAGTGTAGTCAGTAAGGAATAAAATCTGCAAGTAACAGTGTGAAAGTGTATGCAAGTACTGCTTGATTACAAAAGTGTGTTTCAGCCTGTAAGTTAAACCTAAACATGAAACTGTCCAACATATATTCTGAAATAAAAATGCCCTGCCTGTAAGAAAATAGTACACAACCTGCAGCAGGCTGAAAAGTATAGCTGCAGAAGATGATGAAATCACATGTGTGAAATATATCCCTGTGGAAATACTGAAACATGACAGAAGTGAGACTGCTGGAAAGGATTGTAATAACTACTGGTAAAATATGTCAATAAAGCCTAGAAGTACCATCCTGAATAGTAAAATGAAAGCAAGTGAGAGAGTGTGAGAAAGTGTCATGAATCCAGCAATACAGTAGTAATAACCCCTGAATAAAGTATACTGCAGTCAAGACAGAATGAAATGCATGTGAGATTCAAAACCAAACAGCAAAATCTGTTCAAAGTGTTGCTGCATCTGGAATGTGCATCCCAAAATATGGATATGTTGCTCTCAGTCTGCAATATGCAGATAGGATGTTTGTCTGATATACCAAACATCCACACTTGTCTACAGCTATATAAAGCAAATGTAGCAGGATGATGTAGCTGAACAAAGCTAGATATGAATGTGTATGAAGAACCATAAAATGTATATTGATGCTGCAGTAACAGTCCTATCACCAAGTTGAAATAGTTATCATATAGGAAACTGTAGTTAGAACAGTAGTGTGTATATAACTGTAGCTATTAGAAATGTACAGCATATGTATTGTTATTCGAAGGTGTTAATATTACTTTCTTCACCCCACCCTATAACCACATATAACCCATTCCACGTGAAAATGGTATGTGCAATCACAATTAACACCCCTGGACGTTTGTCCTGTTGGGTCATATATATTTGCATGTCTGTTGATGCATCTGCCCTGTTCATACATCCACACCTGATGGCCTGTTGCCATCAATTAACCCTGCATGTTGTTGGACTGTGTATTTCTGTTCAAATTATGCATGTGTTATGCACGCTGTTCAATGGTGTGAATATCTGGGTGTTTGGTTAATGGGAATACTAATGCATGCTGTTACAACTAATTGTGAATGGTATTATGTGTCACTAACCCAAACTGTCATGACATAATGCAAAACATAGTACGACAGGGAAGGCGGGTTCCAGCGGACCCACCTCTCCCACCTCAGCTGGCGAGTGCACCTGGCACTAGTGCCGAGTCCGGACCCTCCTCTGGTGGCCCTGTGCCACCTGCGGGTGGAAGCGCTGCAGGGGATGGGGCTCGCCCCCCTTCTGCAAGTGTGGCCGGAGGAGGACCACCACTCACCCTCCGTAGCGTCCGGACTGTGGTGCGTAGGGAAATTCGGGACTCTGTTCTTGAGCCCCTACGCCAGCTCGAGGCATGGGTGGCGCAACTAACGGGCATGCCTGTTGCCCCGCCTACACAGCCCCCAGCACAGCCCCGTCCTGGGCAGTGAAGGAACAGTGGCAACTGCCTATGGGTGGGGATATCAGTTCCACTGTTGCCATCTGTGGGCTCATGGGCTCTGGATATCCAAACCTCCGTCCCCGTCAATTGTGTAACCCCCCCCACACGTGTCATACACCGCACCCCTGTATGCATCTTGTTTGTCTTGTCTGTTTACCTACCCAACCTACCTCCCCAGCTGTACCGACTTCCTTCACCTGACATACCACTCTCACCTGAAAAAAAAAAAAAAAGGGCACTCTGTACCCACAAAAAAATTACGCCCCATACATAGCCGCCCATTCCGCACACATGTCTACTGGACATGGAACCTATCAATTACAACTGGCTGTACAACAAGTATTATTGTTGTCCTGACACCTCTCTCAGGGGTGGAAGGTTTCAAATGTCACACCAAATTACATACGTTGCACAGCTGTTGCTGATGAAGAAATGGGCAGCTATGGGCCTTACCTACATCCCTCCTGCACATCCCAAGCTTGTTTCCCTACTGTCTTACCCTCTTTGTGACCCCTTTTTCACCACTTTCCTGTCTCCCCATTTTCTTTTCTTTCAAAGAAAATAGCGTGGGTGCGTGCAAGAGTAAGCACGTTTAAGCGGTTGTAAGCGGGTGTGCGCAGAGCTAAACGCCAGTGTGCATGCGTGAGCTCCGCGCAAACCAGCGCTAACCCGGTTACAACTGCTTAAAAGTGCCTTAGTCACTTTGATTGACAGGTCTTGTAGTCAGTTCAGAAGCAAAATAAAATCCCACTGGCAGTCCCGAACCCAGGACCTTGGAAACAGTAGTCTGCATGACTTACCACTAAGCCATGACTCTCATACAAGAACATTGTGCTAAAATAAATATATCATGTAATAGTAGGAATGAATGTAAAGGGAATATAGATGTGTAGTACACAAAGCATACCATTTAGAATTACTATTAAAACTAGTGGATTTCCATAATAGTAGTATGTGAACAGAAACAGCCATGCTAGTTGGAAGCTAGTAGGTAATAATGTCACTATAGCACCTTGCAAGCCACACACATATTCACAGCAGGATAAGCACTGCCCATACCCCACAACCTCTTACAGGAACACATCTGGACCAAGTAATAAAATATGTGGAGCAAAGGCTCAAAACCAGGGACACATTACAAATAATGTTACAACAAACGCAGACAGTTCAGAGAGTAACAGGGTCTGCACTTTGTGGGATGTTTGGAAGGGTATGCAGTCTGAAACTTGAATGTTTGTCACCATGTTCTGACTTGAGCCCAGAGTGACTTGCCAGAAAAAGGTGTGCATGAGATATTGACCAAAATATGAGGCAAAAATGTGGGCAACCTGCAAATATCTGTACACATGATGGGTCTGACACCACCATATTTGAATAGTTAAGAGCCTAGACATAGCAACAGTGAATGACTTACAGGGATGCCCCACAGACCCCATGTGAAATGTACAAACAGTAGGCAGAAAGGTGTAACACATGCAATGGTAACTATGGAGTCCTGAAAGTATTCATCACTTGCATGGCAGAAATGTAGTAATACATATGCTCATGCTAACCCACAGTCACAACTGCAGCATACCAGACATTTTAATGGGTATACCCCACTGATATGTACCATTCCATGAGGCACATAACAGATGAACCTGAAAGTCTCTGGGGCCTGCTCAGCAGCATACTCAAATACCCTAGTAGATGTCAAGGCCCACACCATGGCCAGACCACACTGCATGCTGTAACACCCTAGCAGATATAGCAAGCATTCCAAGGTGTGAATGTACATGGAAAATAGGAAAGCTACAGCAGCACACTACAGTCAAGACACCTAGCAGGCATACAAGTAGTGACTGTAAAGGGCAACTATTGAAGCCTTAGCAACAAAGTGCAAGCAAAAGTGAAAGGAAAGCACACACACACACATTAACAGTAGTAGTAGTTGTAGGTGTCAGTGTTAGTAGGAAACTGGAGAAATGAATGGAGGAATGTTAATCTACAACACACCTGGAAATATGAGAGAGATACCAACCTTTACACTCACAGAACATTGTCCACAGCATAACAGCATGGTCCATGCCCTTAAAATCTGAAAGGGCTACGCCTATCTCACATACCTTTTTATAGCACTGTTCTGAAATCACAGTGAGAACTGCAATCAGTACACAATTGGCTGCATGCAATTAGCAAATGCTGGCTAACAATTGGTGCAGAGGCCATCACATGGGTATATGCAGATACCTACAAAAGTACGCTGTACTCCCAGTCCACACATGCAATACTTTCATTGCACACTGAGAAGAACGTGAGAGAGAGAGAGAGAGAGAGAGACAGAAAAAACTGCAATTAAGCAGACACAAACAAATTGTTCAACAACAGCTACCTGAAAGCTGACAACTGGGAAGTGGAGCAGCAGGACAGAGAAAGTACCGTTTTGTACCTACCATAAATGTAGATGTCCGAGAGGAATTCATCTGCAGTCATAACAAATGGGTTGTCCTGTCATCAGGCAGCCCTTCGGTCGGCCGGATTCCAAAGTCTGGGTCTGGCTTCGGCTGGAGTCGCACTTCACCCGACGTCATTGCGGCAGTTTTCGGGTATAAAGGCATCAGCCGACGCCATTTTCCTCAGTGTTTCTTGCCCCAGATGCCAGGTGCCCTCTTGGTAGGCTAAATTTGGATAAATGTCAAAGTTTCCAAATAGTAGAGAGCAAACACACAAAATAAACATGTATGTACATATATACAAACAAATACACCATAATAGATCCCCAAGCTAGCTGTAGATTGGTAAGTACCCTAGAGTACCTCAGAGGGGAAGGAGGGTGGGTAATCCCGACTGCAGATGCATTCCTCTCGGACATCTACATTTATGGTAGGTACAAAACTGTACTATGTCCTTCAAGGATGCATCTGCAGTCATAACAAATGGGTAGAATACCATAGCTAAACTAGGGGAGGAGGAAATGAGAATACATTATGGTGTAGTCAGGATCCCTTGCAAAACAGCAGTGGCAAAGCCAGCACGGGATCTAGAATATAGAGGTAAGTTATAATGCTTGGCAAATGTATGCACGGAGGTCCAAGTAGCAGCCTCTATAATGTCCTTGGTAGCCACTCCTCGTAGAAAGGCTGTGGTAGTGGCTGTGGCCCTTGTGGAGTGAGGCCTGATGTTCTCTGGAGTTTTCTTTCCATGGTAGGAGTAACAAAGTCTAATGCAATTTCCTATCCATTTGGAGATTGTCTGTTTAGAAATTGGTTTTCCTTCTTTTCCTGTTGCATAAGCTACCAGAAGCTGGTCAGTTTTCTATTGTTTTTAGTCCTGTCCAGGTAGTAGCGTAATTGCCTGTGTACATCCAAGGTATGTAAAAGCTTTTCTCCCCTGTTCTGTGGATTGGGGTAGAAAGTAGGAAGGTGGATAGCCTGATTTAAAGAGACTCTGGATACCACCTTAGGCATAAATGTAGGATTTGTTCTCATGGACACTCTATCTTGATGGAAGATCAGGAAGGGTTGTACTGCCATTAATGCTTGTAGTTCAGAGACCCTTCTTGCTGAAGTTATTGCTAGCAGGAAGGCAGTTTTCCAGGATAGGTATTGTAAGTCTGCTGTAGCTGCTGGCTCGAAAGGAGGCAGAGTCAGTATTTCTAGCACAAAGTTCAAGTCCCAAGCTGGCAATGGAGGTTTCCTGGGAGGTTTTACATTTTTAATTCCCCTCAGAAACTGTCTGAGCAGAGGATGCGAGAAGACAGGAGGATGCAAACTGTACTGTGCTGAAATAGCTGATGCATGTATCTTAATGGAGGAAAAGGACAGGCCTGTGTGGTAGAGCTCAGCCAAGTACTCCAGGATGTTGGCTATGTTCACCGGTGTCACCTCGTGCCCTTTTGCAGCACTCCAGATGAGATATCTCTTCCATTTTGCTGCATAATTCTTTCTTGTTGAAGGTCTACGAGCCTCCAAGATTATGTCCTTAACCCTTTGGGATAAATGTGGGTTAATTTCTGTCATGTAATGTTCCAGGCAGTTAGCTGCAGAGTTTTAGGCTTGGATGCAGAATGTTGTAGTTGTTCTGTGTCAGCAGTAATGGGATCAGTGGTAGTTTCCATATTTGTTCCCTGGACATGCTCCTCAGTAGTGGGTACCAATGTTGCCTTGGCCAGTCTGGGGCTATCAGAATGATCCTCGGACGTTCCTCTTTGATCTTGAGAAGCACCTTGTGCATCAAAGGAAGTGGTGGGAATGCGTATGCTGTCAGGCTTTTCCAACTGAAAGATAGGGAGTCCACCTTCCAAGCAAGTGGGTGGTAAGTCCTTGTGCAGAATTTTTTCAACTGGTGATTGTATGGGGATGCAAACAAGTCTATGTGTGGTAATCCCCATTTCCTTGTGATGTCTTTGAAGATGTCCGGATGCAGCATCCATTTGTGGGCATCTGTTGTTGTTCTGCTTAATATGTCTGCTAGAATGTTTTCCTTCCCTGGTACATAAATTGCCTGTAACTGAAGGTTGTAGCCCAGAGCCACATCCCATAGGTCTAGTGCCAGCCGGCATAGGGGGTATGAGTGTGTGCCTCCCTGTTTGTTGATGTACCACATAACTGTGGTGTTGTCTGTCCTTATCAACAGCTGGCCTTTGTGGAGAAGAGGTCTGAATGCCTGGATTGCCAATTTTACTGCCATCATTTCTTTTAGATTTATGTGTAGATGCAGTTGGTCTTGAGTCCATAAGCCTTGAATGCACTTGTCCATCATGTGTGCCCCCCAACCGAGGTCTGAGGCATCTGTCGTGATAGTTTGTCTTGGATGACTTTTGCTGAAGGGCAGTCCTGTGTTTAATTGACAGGCCTGAGCCCACCATAAGAACTCTTGCTTCAGGCATGGGATCATTGGAAGTTTGGTTTCCAGGCTGTGCTTGTGCTGAGACCACAAATTCTTTAGGTACCACTGTAGCTTTCTCATATGAAGCCTGGCATGAGGGACCAGAATTATGCAGGATGCCATGAAGCCTAGAGCTTGTAACACTTTTCTTGCAGTTAGGTGGCTCTGCTTTGTTAATGTCAAGAAGTAGAGAGGAAGTTGTTCTTTCTTTTCTGCAGTTAGAAATGCCATTTGTTTTGATGTGTCCAGTTCTGCACCCAGAAAGGTCATTATTTGGGATGGAATCAGCCTTGACTTTTTTGTACTGACTGTGTATCCCAGGGCTTGTAGCAGATAGATGACTCTTTGTAAGTCTTCTGTTAATTTGTTTTTGTTGTCCGCTTGTATCAGGCAGTCGTCCAGGTAGGGATAGATTTGAATTCCCTGAAGTCTGCAATGAGCGATTACTGATGCCAGGCATTTCGTGAACACTCTGGGCGCAGTAGATAAGCCAAAGGGCAATGCTGAGAATTGATAATGCTCTGATCCTGCAAGAAATCTGAGGTATCTTCTGCAAAGTGGTCTTATGGGGACGTGCAGGTATGCCTCCTTGAGATCTAGAGTTACCAGCCAAGACCCCTTGCCCAGCATGGGAAGAAGCTGCTGTAGAGTCAGCATTTTGAATTTTGGAACAATGAGGAATGTGTTTAAAGCAGACAGATCTAGAATAGGCCTCCATTTGTTTTCTTTTCTTGGTACCAGGAAGAGCCTGGAGTAAATTCCCTTCCCTTGCTCCATAGATGGTACCTTTTCCACAGCTCTCATTCTTAATAATTGAGATATTTGTCTTGGAGCTTCTGCCCTTTGAGTAGGTGGTAGGTTCGGCATTCCTCTCTTTCCTGGTAGAGTATGGAAATGGAACCTGTAACCTTGGTCTATAGTTTGCAAAATCCATTTTTCTCTTGTAATGCAGTGCCAGTTTTTTGAAAATAAGGTTAGCTTTCCGCCTAAAGGTGCTTCCATTTGTTCCCTGGTAGGCGGTGCCACCGCCAAGTCACTGTGATTGAGTTGTTGTAGTGGTGGTGGCTGTGTCCGTGCCTCGTTGGTTGTTACCCTGCCACTGGCGACCCCTGTAGGCACCTCTGGATTGGTTTCTGCCTCTAGAGCGCCTATACCTGCCTCTTTGTGTCTTAGAGGACTCCGGAAAGGACCAATTCTTGGAGAGCCAATTTCTGCTAAACCTTGGAGGTTGAACTTGTAAGAAATATTTTACTGTTTGCACAGATTTTGCTTTCTCTTCCATCTTTTTCAAAACTTGTTGTGCGGGGGCACCAAATAAATTGACCTTGTCCATAGGTGCATCCAAAAGCTTAGATTTGATATGGTCTGGTAATGCCTGTTCTTTCAACCATGCATGCCTCCTGATAACTGTGCCCGTTATGGCTGATCTAAAGGAAGCCTCCAGTGCATCATAGCCACATTTTAAAGAATGGTTACTAACCTGCTGAATGTTATGTAACATTTCTTGAACATACTTTTTATCTAAAGATTCTTCAGAGGACAGCTTTTTAGTTAACTGGTCAAGCATAAACTCTTGATATTGAATCATATGAAATTGGCAGTTCAAAGCTCTAGCTGACAAGGTAGCAGAGGTGTAAACTTTTTTACCCCATCTCTCTAAGGACCTGGAATCCCTTTCTGAGGGGAGGGGTCTTTTAGAAGAAGTAGCTGTTACAGCTTTAGGGCCCTGGGAGATAGTCTCAGGATCTGCAAAAGGGGCCTTATATAAGTGGTGATGAGTGTCCGGGACCCTGTAGTACCTATCTGGTTTTGCAGGGGCCGGAGGTAACGTATCAGGAGAAGTGCAAGCATCATTAAATGCATCATCAACAACAGATAGAACTGGAGGAATAGCTAAAGGCCTATGCTGTGGTAAGTGTAAAAAGGTCCTAAGCCTTTTCCTTGAATCTGAGAAGTCTTGGCCCTGCCACTGGAATTGTTCCCTCATAGCATGCAAGGTTTCCCCAAAGGAAAATTCCTCAGGAGGAGAGGCTGAAGGGATGGACTCCTCAGCATCGGAGTCTTCGTAAGGAGAATAAGAAGCCTCTGGAGGATCTGAGTGTTCTGAGTCATCAGAAGAATCATCTGTGGCTACTGGCTCAGGGAGCTCTGCTCTAGGTCTCTTTTCTGGAGGAGGGAGAGGCCCTATCAGGATGAGGCTGGGATCCACGGATTAAAGTGATGAGATCCTGTGCCAAAGAAAGCATATGGGAGCTGGTGCTGGGCCTGTGAGAGGGGGGCTTTGCAGCCACTGGCCTGGAAGTTTTGGCTGCTTTAGCCCTGGCAAAGGCCTTAATAGACATAGCTGGAGGAGGCCTAGCAGCTCCACGTGCAGGAGTAGAAATATCTAGAGGGATGGTGTCTGATAAATCCTGTGAAATCGCAACAGAAGGCTGGATTTCAGAGGCCGTTTCTACCAGAGTAGAAGAGGCCTCGGTAGAAGGCAAGTTATCGGCTGAAGAAAGAACCGCTTGCTCGGTTTCAGCCAAAACCGAGACACTCGCGGTTTGCTTGGCCGTGGTTTCAGCCGAAACTGCGGACCGCGAGTGTCGGTCCTTTTCTTTGCGTTTTTTAGTTATCTGCGTAGTCGGAGGATCCGACGGCATAATGTAAGCAAATTCGGAGCCGAAAATCTGTTCAGCAAAGTCCGAGCGACGTCTAAGCGTCCGCCGGTTAAAAGAAGCACAGGCTAGACAAGCTGCTACGTCGTGGTCTAGGCCTAAACAATGTATGCAATAGGAGTGGAAATCCTTATGAGGTATTTGTTTCCCACAAGTTAAACAGTTATTAACTTTCTCTGACATCGGCTGAGGCAAGAAAGAGTCCCCAACGGGGTACTTAGCTTTATAGAAGTCTTCGAAGTAGTATTCGGTAGTAGTAATCTCTGGATCTGACTGACCGGCACTTGCGAACAGCTTCTGCTTCGGGCGCCACGCGGTAAGAAAGACTGAGGAAAATGGCGTCGGCTGATGCCTTTATACCCGAAAACTGCCGCAATGACATCGGGTGAAGTGCGACTCCAGCCGAAGCCAGACCCAGACTTTGGAATCCGGCCGACCGAAGGGCTGCCTGATGACAGGACAACCCATTTGTTATGACTGCAGATGCATCCTTGAAGGACATCCAGACGGCAACACAAGCAGCTGTGACAAACACAGGTAATGTAAAGTAATACTATAAAGGTCTACATACTGTGAACCCTCCATATGTGTCATTGGTCTGTATCCATATGTATATGAAGATGTGTAAAGGGCAGGGGACATACAGCAACTATCAGTGAAGGCTGTACATACATTTGTATGTGAGAGCATCTATGTGCACATATCAATGTTGGTTGATTGTAGGTTGTAGCGCCATGTACAAAGTAAGTTTAACAGTTATGTATGTTTAGCAGTATGTTAGTGTGTGTATACAGTATGGTAGACAAATATGTTGATATACCTGTCTAACATATGGATACGTATGTATGTCAACATATGTATGTGTGTGTGTATATATATATATATATATATATATATATATATATATATATATATATATATATATATATATATATATAGATATATATATATATAGATATGATATGCATATATGTATACATACATACATAGAGAGAGAGATGTAGGAATACATAGACAGATGTAGATAGAATATTGTACAAACATATCTATGTAATGCACACATACAGATATAGATATATGTAGATACATATACATAGACAGACTGATCTGACTATCTACAGGTATGACTGTATATGACGACCTGCAACACAGCCTGTCCCACGCCCTCTGTCACTCACACCCCCTCTGTGTCCCCCCCCTCCACATCTATAGCAATCTATAGCAATATATGTACATCAATATATATATGTGTATATGTATACGGATATATATATATATATATATATATATATATATATATATATATATACATACATATAGATATATCTATATACATTATATATATATATATATATATATATATATATATAGAGAGAGAGAGATGTATATAAATTCTGAGTGAGGCACATGTGTACAGATTTAACAGATGTATTGCAACAGGTGTCTGGTGACAAAGGCATGGAGTGAACACCAGTGTCAAAACCGGAGTACCATACCACATTCCAGATCACCTGCACCAGTAACCACCAGATATGTGATTGGCTGCCCACCACTGCATGTGTCAGGGGTGAACAGGGTCATAAATGTGTACAATAGTGGCCCCAATGATAGTCACAGTGGCACAGTATCCCTGGAATACCTGCACATGGTATGTGTCAGTGGACATGGTGTGTCAGCTATGGACATGTTGGTCGGTGTACCCCTCCACACCACATAATGGATGCCATGGTATGGACCTCACATGACAGCTACAGATATGGAGAAGTACACAGTGACATGTACAACACTGTGACAATGCACTCAAACACATTACCAATGCACAGTGACTGACAACACCACAGAGTACACATATGCTACCCACATAGAGGTTACCACTCCAGGATTTACATATGTAAGTCACACCCATGACAGATGTCCAACAACCATAGTAACACCTCACACCATCCACAACCTAAATGTCTGCTGTGTGTCGTCCGTGCCACTGCAATAGAGTGCACATGTGGAGGTAAGAGTTCCTACCCACAGATAAGACATACCCTGCAATAAACCACACAGTGTTAAGAAGCAAGACTCCCCATGAGTACATGTCACACATACCCCTGCTGAATGTTAGTCAGACAGGTAATATGCCATATGAGTCACCCTGTGTAACTGTGTGACAGCAGCAGGTACCATCACACCACATGTGTCACAATGGTCAGGGTAGCAGAACAGTACGCTGCTGTAGTCCCCAGGGCAACAGCATATTGTATAGTATTGTATTGTAATGTAAAGTATTGTGTTGTATTGTATTGGTATGTTGAAGTGCCTCCTTCGTGGAGTGGAACCACTGCTGCTGTGCGCCAGTGTACAGGTACATATCCTGTAGTCAGGCTAGTGTTACATAGCACTTCTATATGTGTGTTTAGCTCCTGTCAGAGTTTATGTAGCATGCAACTGGGGATACCATCAGGTCCCATTCATGTTGTGTATTCTGCTGTCCTGAGGGTGGCTCTCACCTGGACATCTGTGATGACAGGGAGGTTACAGTCAGCTGGGATAACTATGTCTTATGTTGGGGGAGAGGGCGGGGTGACACCTGCACTGAACCCGTCTGCCACAATGTTGTCGATATCTGTGGTGTCAGTGAAATATTTGTTGTTGTGTACTAACTATGGGCATAGAGGATGGATCCTGACCAGGTTGCTAACATAACTGAAGAAGGCCTTCTGGTTATCTGTAGTGTCCCTCTTGATTTCCCTCTCAAAGTTGCCCATGGATTTTGTATGATGGAAAATAGATCCTTACTAGTGCTGCTCAGACATGCCCTCCCTTTATGGAATTATGCTCTGTCTTGCAGTAGCTTCCATCTTCTGTAATACAATCTGTCTATGGCTGGGGTCCACCAGACAGGATGCTGCCCCTTTGTGGAGAGTGTCTTGGTCATATATGGGATTGCATGATCCATGCATTCTTGGAGATGTCTGTAGGGGTCAGCATTGTGGGTTGTATCTGCCACTGGCCCAGTGGGCTGAAAGGATACCATGTCACTGTTACAAAGTGTAAAGTTTGTATCTGTAATGTTATGCACTATAGTCATTTGTGCTGGTGGTGGAGGTGGGATATGTATATCCAGGGCAATCAGTGTGTGGTCAGCTCACAGTAGTTGATGATGTAGGCCATACAGTACCTAGATACAAACCCCCAGAGTGAGGAGGTGCTCTTGACCTGAATCAGTGTTCTGACTGCTGGGGTTTGGTAGCATGTCGTATGGAGTGTGCCAGGTACTGTTGCACAGTTGCAGGCTGAGCACTGATACCTGGCCATCTACATGTGTATCCACCAATAGACAGACAGATGCTACATATGTGAGATATGTTGTATCATAACAGTCGAGTAGCATGTGTAGTATGTGTGCCAAATTCTGCTGACATATATTGCTGATACCAGGTTATTTTCTTTCTCAGGTACATGGCCCACCCGTGGAATCCCACCTACTCCACAGCTGAGGATGAGGAGATACACCAGAGCCTGGTGTGGGATTATGCAATACTCTTTTCCCGCACCAGCCAGAATCAGCAGGAGAGGGCTGCACTGTGGCAAGACCTTGTCCGTCGGGTAAATGACATAGGCATGCATAATAGGACATATGAGCAGGTACAACATCACTGCAGTGATTTAATCAGACATGTCCGTCAGCGTGTGTCGGATATCCACAGGCAACAGGTCGCCACAGGTGGTGGGGTAGCTACACATCCCCCACTCACCAGACTGGAGGGACTACTCATGAGTGTAGTGGCTCCAGTCTGCCAGCAACAACAACAGCAGCAGTCATGCATTATGATGGAGGCTGGAGCCACGCAGCAGCAAGACAGTGAACGTGCAGGTAATATGCCATATGTACAGTTGACTGTTGTGTACACTGGTAGTTAATGCATGTGTGAGGTGTGTCCTTGGTTTGTAGCTGTCACCATAGTATTTAATGTGCAAGTGTGATATCCTCAATATTAGCAGCTGACCTGTGAAAGGCGACTGTTGTACTACTGACCTGTATCATACTCAGTAACAATGGCACAGTTGTGCCCACTGACATTAGTTTCTTCACATCTGTAGGACCCACTGGTATAACAGCAATGCAGCCTATCCATGCTGGTGAGTGTGTATTAACAATTCCTGTAATAGTGTTGATAGTAATAGTACTATCTGGCTCACTTAGTAGTGCTCTTTGTATGCATGTAGGTGTGTCTGTGTCTGTGTGTTGATATCACGCATACTGAGTACTGTACAATTGTGTGAAACTGTGTGCATGTGTGTATGTGTGCATGTGTGCACCTGTGCATGTGTGCACCTGTGCATGTGTGCATCACTGGTAATGTGTAGACATTGAAAACTGTGTTTCCTGTTTCCCTCCCACAGGTTCTGTTGCTGCTCTGGTGTCATGTAGCAAGGAACCTGAATCAGGTGTCGTGGGTACTGATAATGATGACATCTGTGTAATGGCACAGGAAAGTATGCCAGGGTCCGCCATTGGTCAGCCGATTGACAGTACACAGCTGTCGACCCCATCAATGCGCACAGTTATCCTGCCAATACACCCTTTGTCATCAATGTCCCTAGGTGATGGACAGCATACAGTGGGCATTGACCAGGGTAATGTGGTATCTGTGGCACATGCCTCCCCACACAGCAGCCATAGGCATGGCCCAGAGATGGTACCACACAGACAGATGTCCAGGCTTTTCGTGGGAGCATCCGTGGGCGTACTGCCCCTGTCAGACGTGCCCACAGAGGTCTTACAACCTCAGCTATGTTTCGGGCCATCATGCAGGCACAGTCACGTATGGAACGGTACACCAGACAGGGTCTGAGGGAGCTGACAGCATGTCGCACAGCCATGACTGACAGTATGCGTGACATTGCGGCTGCCATCCGTGATTTCACCGATGTCATAGACAGACGTTGTGGGGACATATTAGACCGGTTCCACAACTACATGTCCATGAGCCAGGGCGATGGTGGGCAGTTGAGGCGTCGACGTGGCCGTATGCCAGCAACAGCAGCAGCTGGCAGTCGTCACGGACGACAGCAGGGCCGCGGCCGCCCTCGTAGTGCCAGCAGCAGCCCCAGCAATGCTGGGTCTGTGCTGTCATCAGACTGCCCCAGGAGACCACGTGCACGTGGCTCTGGCCAGGCCCAACAGGGATCTGTGTCCAGTCAACGAGCACCTGCTTCTGATGACAGTACCCAGTCTGGGTTGGTACTGGATACGGTCCGTAGCACCCCTGCAAAGCACAGGTACCGTGTCCGTGGCCAGAGACACTGATCTGTATGACCTGGCAGGTACAGTCTGTGGCTGTCCGCAAACACCAGTATATGGCAACCATGAGGTGGAACTGTGTGCATCCATACACACATGCGAATTGACAACACCTAGGGCTACTGCATACACGCACACACTGCATCAACATTGCCCCACCTTCTACTGCTGTCCCTCACCAACACACATACACATACATGTCAATCGGTGGTATCGGTGGCTGACTCAGGCATACCAAGTTCACACCCTGTGCATATGATGAAACTGTGCCACCTCCTGCAATCTGTAACAACTGTGCAGGTACAGGTTAACATGTTGCCGATGCACAGGGTGACCACATAGATGTGTAGTAATAGTATCATGTTGGTAAGAGTACTGTGTGCTGAATTAATTGTGGGTATATCACAGCATGCCTGATGCAGTAAGTGTGTGATTGTCATGTCCTGTTGTCTACACCCATGGTAAGTACCATAGTGTATCATCTGCACATGTAGGCATACTGGTGGTAATGATGTCAACAGAAGGCAACATACATAGGTAGCACAGGGGATAAGGTAATGAATGTAGTAATACACAATGATGGACATGTAAATTGCAAGTGGCATGTTGCCCACACTGGACTCTGCAATGAGGATGTTTGAGGATGTTGATATGTGTGCAGTACTACACGACTGGTACAGGACACACAGGAGCACCCTAGCACTGCATGCTCACATCTCATACCATGCTAGACAGCCCCAACACACATAACTAACTGTCACAGGAGGGAGAGTCCCCATATATGTCAGGGATACTGTGGTGGCAGGCCAGGTAGCATACATCCTACTAAGTATGGAACCACTGAGTGAAGGCTCAATGTCTATTATTTGACATGTGTATTACTGCAGGTATGAGCACATGGATTAACATCCAGTTATTGTACATCCTGACAGTACATGGTCTGTACACTTGTGTGCACTGAGACTGGACCCTAGCCATCTGACCCGTGTATTTCCATGTACATGTGCATAGTATGGAATCACGAAAAACAGAAAAACTATACCAAAAAGCAGAAATAGGCAAATGAAATCCTCGAGCACAGGCAAGGCAGAAATAAGTCAAATAACCCTTTATTGTAAGCGCTTTCGGTAAGGAAATTCTCCCCACCTTCCCCAGACAAAAAATGTTACAACCATGGAACAGCAAAATGCTACTAAATACTTAATTGATTATGACATCATAATTATTTTCGAGAACTTAAAAGGCTAACACCATTCTTTTAAAAGCGTTGATTAAATACAGAATAAACTATTTTACTAAAATCAATTAAATGACAATATTTACAAAAATATATATATTTAAAAATAGGTGTTTTGATGTTTAACATCTACTATATACATCTTATTTGATATATTGTTGAATAGTTGTCCACTTTTTACATCATGTTTTATATTTTATATTTTATTGTGTTCAGTATTATTTGCTTAGTATATAAAATAAAATAATACAGAACTTGAATTGGGAATTCATAAGGATCAGCACCTTTAATATAAGGAGAGTGTTCAATGTCTGTTTTTCAGTTTGTATTTAGTTTTTGTTCATTTTTTGTTTGCTTGCTGTTTGTCAACCATTTGGCTACCAGGTGTATATAAAGGAACAATATTTTTAAATATATATTTTTTTGTAAATATTATCATTTAATTGATTTTAGTAAAATAGTTTATTCTGTATTTAATCAACGCTTTTAAAAGAATGGTGTTAGCCTTTTAAGTTCTCGAAAATAATTATGATGTCATAATCAATTAAGTATTTAATAGCATTTTGCTGTTCCATGGTTGTAACATTTTTTGTCTGAGGAAGGTGGGGAGAATTTCCTTACCGAAAGCGCTTACAATAAAGGGTTATTTGACTTATTTCTGCCTTGCCTGTGCTCGAGGATTTCATTTGCCTATTTCTGCTTTTTGGTACATGTGCATAGTGCCTGCATATTTGCAGTGTTACCTACTGGAAGTGGTACAGCTTGTTTGTTGTACAATGGACTACATGCAGCCCTGTTTACTGTAGCTTTGTTTGCATGCATGTTTGCTTGCAATTACCCTGGAATACTGATCACACCTGCAATGCATAGTTATAGAGCTTCTGTGGACTCCTAGTGCCATCTGCATAGCTTACTATATGTATGTCCATGTCCCACTTGACAGGATGTCACTGTTGGTCCTGTTCACATGTACATTGCCTGTGACACAGTGCATATGACTTACCTGGCATGTGTCCACGTGAGCAGTCATATATGCTACTGCTAACTAATCACAGGCACTACACCTTCACATATTCATCTTCTGTTGAACTACCTGCTTCGCTAGGGACGGCCTGCACCTGTCACCCCTGGGCTTTCAGATATTGGCAAAGGCTCTTGCTACCCCCATAGTGCCTATGGTAGGCAAGGCTCAAATGACAAACCCACCTTCATAGGTATCACAAGGGATAAGAAACTAAGAGTAATGCTACCCAACGCCAGAAGTCTAAACCTCCAGATGCATGCACCCAAAACACTCGTTGGCATGGAGAACATAGATATCTGTGCAGTAACAGATGCCTGGTTCAGGGCTACTGAGAGCACACCAGCACTACCAGGTTTAACCTGGTTGATTTCTTTGAAGCAGTCACCAAGGCCATTGACGAGGGGAAGGTGGTTCACACAGCCTACCTGGACCTTGCAAAAGCCTTCACAACAATACCTCACTTGGGCATTCTAGAGAAGCTCACCAGCTTAAATATAAGCCCCTATGTCACTAGATGGATTGCACAGTGGCTCAAAGACAGAACCCACATGGTTAGAATTGCATTGCTGGAGCCAGGCCAGACTCCAAACCAGTTACGAGTTGTGTCCCACAAGGCTCAGTCCTGGGACCTCTCTTGTTTGGTATATATTTATTGGAGGTACAGGCTAAAACGGACAGACTGTGGCTGACCAAATATGCAGATGACTGCGAACTGGCCACCATAATCGACTCTCCGGCCGACACAAGCATCTTCCAAAGGGGCATCATAGAAACAGACAACTTGCCAGAGCCATGGCCTTCAGCTGAACAGTGTTTAGAAAGGGGAATGTGCATCCTGTTGTCTGTTCACCTAGTTGCCAAAAGGGACATTGTCCTCACACACACTAACCCCCCTCAGCCAAAAACACACACTTGCCAATTGCAGGATTCAAACCCCTATCTGACTTTGTTATGACACTTGAGACGGACACATTAGCAGAGTGTGCTATTCGCATTACTGGGAGGTTTCCCTTCTCTTGCTGTACTTATAGGGCGCTGACATCATCAGTGTTTAGAAAGGGAAATGTGCATCCTGTAGTCTGTTCTCCTAGTTGCCAAAAGGGACATTTCCCTCACACACACTAACCCCCCTCAGCCAAAAACACACACTTGCCATTTGCAGGATTCAAACCCCTACCTAACTATGTTATGACACTTGAGACAGACACATTAGCAGAGCGCGCTATTCACATTACTGGGAGGTTTCCCTTCTCCTGCTATACGTATAGAGTGCTGACATCATCAGTGTTTAGAAAGGGGAATGTGCATCCTGTAGTCTGTTCTCCTAGTTGCCAAAAGGGACATTTCCCTCACATACACTAGCCCCCCTCAGACAAACACACACACTTGCCATTCGCAGGATTCAAACCCCTGCCTAACTAAGTTATGACATTTGAGACGGACGCATTAGCAGAGCGTGCTATTCGCATTACTGGGAGGTTTCTCTTCTCCTGCTGTACTTATAGAGTGCTGACATCATCGCTGTTTAGAAAGGGGAATGTGCATCCTGTAGTTTGTTTTCCCAGTTGCCAAAAGGGACATTTTTCTCCCACAGACTTACACACACACCAACCCCACTCACACACAGACACACAAACACACACACACGCACACTGAGCATTTGCAGGATTCAAACCCCTACCTAACTATGTTATGACACTTGTGATGGACGCATTAGCAGAGCACGCTATTTGCATTACTGGGAAGTTTCTTTTCTCCTGCTGTACTTATAGGGTGCTGACATCATCGGTGTTTAGAAAGGGGACTGTGCATCCTGTGGGGAGGCAGACACCAAGCACACTCTGGCTAAGCTGTCATTCCCTAGGGCAAACAGCCTAGTGTTGACCTCTACACCCATATGTTTAATTGTCAAATGTGTCAAATGCACATTATTTTTTGCTGATAGACTGTTTGCACATCTTTATTGCCATAGCATTCCCTGTTTGTATGAACAACTTGTGCATCTGTGGAAGATATTTGCATATGGGAGGGATCCACTATATCACGTATGTCTCTGTAGTCATTTAACTGTGTGCACTGGGCAGACTGCTGTAATGTGGTTGGTTCCTGGAATAACACATAAAAATACCAGATATGTGTGTCCAACTGCTAAACTGAGATTTGGCCTAAGTGTGTGAGCATGCCCAGTTCAGCCTTCCCATGGCATGTTGTCTGACATATGTCTCATTTATCAAAGTGTGTGAGCATGCCCAGTGTGAGCATTCCATATGTTGGACTCTGCAGCCTACCCCATTTGTGGATGAGTGTGAACTTCAACAAATATCACCCGTTTATGGTTGTGTGTTGTGTGTCATGTTGTGTAGTTACTGTACAACTGCTTTGTGTGTGAACACAACAGGATTATACTGTGCCTGCAGTATTTGCATGGGATACTTTGCATACAGTTGTCAACATCCTTTCACACTGACCTAACACTGTAGTACTGTATAGTGTACTGGTAGTACTTTGACTGTGGTGGACAGTATCCTGGGCTTTAGTGCTATCACTGCTTTACATTTCGATAGTGGGCACAACAGCCTGGTTAGGGGCCAGTTGTGTACATCTGACCATGTTGCATTCTGTTCAGATATGAACTACTTAAACCAGGCTTGTCCAACATTGGTAGTGTATTCCACAACATAGGTGTACATTTGCAAACACTAGCGATGTGCCCTAGTCCATGTCTAATGCTAGTTGGAGAGTGTGTTTGTCCTTCAACACACATTGTAATTGGAGTTTGCCATGACATATGTCATGGTTAGTATACTGTGCCTCTGTCTACCTGTGACATGACAGTGATACCCAGGATAAAGCTACCATCTCCCATCCACTCATCAAGATTCCTATTGAGGAAGATTGATAAGTGACTCTATGGGTAGCCTGTACTGGGGGTTCACTCATGGGTGGGGGTGGCTTCTGTGTTATAGATCATGCAGTACAGCTTGTCCTATGTAAGTCAGTGCTGGGGTTCAGGTCTCTCATGTGCATAGCTCACTGCCATTCAGATTGTACAAGGTGCAGCATGTTTATTGATACCAGCAACACAGGCAACACATGGCATCTGTGCAAGCTCTTTGATACTCGTGGTGAGGTACTGTTGGGGACTTTACGGTTGATGGAGGTGTCTGCTGAGGTACATCCCACAGGGGCTATTGTAGTCAATTGTACCGCTGATGAAGGATGACTGCAGAGCCACAATGACCTCCCTTATCTAGATCTGACAACCTTCATGATTAGGTGGGTATATGGTATGTTTCTGTAAACACTACAGCACATGTTTGTCCAATGCAGGATATCTATCACCTTGTGTCCCCAGGTCTCTCATTACATGTTAACTACATAATGGGTTAACACCTATGTGGTAATTGGTGGGCACTTACTGTATATCCACGGGGTTGACTATACACGTTTCTGCAATTAGCTTGCTGACATGGCTATGGCACCAGTTGTCTGTTTCTATGTGGCCCTTTTGTGGGATGCTTGTGTCAGCTGGTGGATCATATGTGGTGAGCAGTTCGTAGTCCTCTGCAAACATGTTCGGACACAGTCCTTCCATGTTTGCCTGTACCTATGGGACATATATACCAGACGAGGGAGATCCCAGGACCAAGCCTTGTGGGATGCCAGTTATATCTGGTTTGTAGTCTGACATGGCTGCAGCATGTCTGACCATGTCTGTTCTGTCCTTGGTCTGATTTGCAACCCCTCTACTGACATAGGGGTTTATATTTAAGCTGGTGAGCTTATCTATAATGAACACGTAGGGTATTGTATAGAAGCCTTTGCAAGGTCCAGCTACGCTGTGTGGACCACATTGCCCTCATCAATGACCTTAATGACTGTTTCAATTGAGTCAAACATGTTTAGGGGCATGATCTGCACTTAAGAAAGCCACACTGGGTAGGGTCCAGTGTCAGTAGGTCCCCAATATCTTTATGTCTGTGGTACATGCTGATCCTTTCCACAGCTGTGCAGACCGAGCTTCTCAGGATTCTGGGGTAGTAGTTTTCAGTATCCATTCAGGCAACACCTTTGTTGAGAAGGACCACTGTTGTTGCACACTGCTCTTTGGGTACATATTCTGTGGTAAGGCTGACATTGAGCAGTAGTGTGGTTTGGCATTCCATTCATCTTGGAGTCCATGTTGCACTAAGCCCAGGACACAATCGCATACCATTGCTGCTGTGTGTTTTGCTTTGTAGATGTTGACTGTTACCTCAGCATCTGCAATGTCAGGGGGCCAGCAGTCTGCTGGGATAGATATTCTGCATTCGGGGGGGGGGGGGGTTGCACTGCACCTGTCAGGATGTATGTTGGCAATATGTGTGTGTGTTTGTGATATTTGTGTGATTCAGAGCATATCTGTGAATTCCCAACATGGTTCCTACCATCAGTTGTGAAAGCCTTGGGATTATCCTTAGTGTCCTGTACAATTTGTATCTTCATAGGTTCATACTAGGCTATCCATCCTAGGACATTTGTTAGCCTAGCCAGAGTGTGTGTGGCTTTTGCCACCCCTTGCTATGTGAATATTATGGCCATTTATGATTTGCTTTGCTGTGCCTCTGTCTGGACATGACACAGTGAAGACCCCCAGTGTAACTCTACAATCATCCATCCACTTGGCAAGATTCCTGTTGAAGAGTGTCAGTGAGGGGCTCTGCCTAACATGGAGTGGGATTCTGGTCCAGGGTGTGGGGAGCCTCTGGATTATGTATCTGTCCCACCAGCACATCCTATTTCATTATTTGTTGAGGTTGACATCTCTCACTCTCACAGCTCGATGGATTTGAGTTTTCTGGGGTGGAGCATGTCCATTACTCCTGTGTTGGGCATGGCCTTCTACAACAGGCATGCAATGCCTCTGTGTAGGCAGTATGTGACTGCATTCAGCTGGGGTGTCTACAGCCAGGCAGCATATGACATATATTTGAGACCCTTTATCCTCTTGGTGAGGTACCTTTGAGGTCTTTCTAACTGCTGCAGGTGTCAGGTAAGGTACATCCCATAAGAGGCATTGTACTAGATTATGGGTGTGATTAGAGAACAGTATAGGGGCACAATGACCTCTGTTGACGTAGATGTGAATCCTTTCCTGATACGGTGCCAAATGTAGACAGTCTTCCTGGCCACATTGGCAATGTGGGTGTCACATAACAGGTTACTGTCCACTTGTGTCCCTAGGTCCCTGGTTACTCCTTCCATACATAATGGTTTACCACCTATGTGGTAATTTGTGGTACCTTGTTTGGTATTTGGTGGGACATTCATACTGTCCAGTGTCTTCAGGACGGCTGGGTGGGGTTCCTGTGTGTGAGAGTGTGGTCTGTAGCATGCTACAGACTGTACAGCAGTCTTGCCTACAGTTAGTTGCACATGGGTGGACTCCAATGCCTTGTGCATTGTCAGTTACCTGGACGTATGGGTGTCTGTGCTGAATATGGATACTCACCCTCCTTTTATGTTTTGTTCCAGGTTTTGGGGCCATGACACAT
The DNA here is from genome assembly GCF_019279795.1 of Protopterus annectens. Lineage (NCBI taxonomy): Eukaryota > Metazoa > Chordata > Ceratodontiformes > Protopteridae > Protopterus > Protopterus annectens. The sequence continues at coordinate 152,353,957 of NC_056751.1, forward strand.
GATACGTGGTATAACCTGGTAGTGCTGGTGTGCTGTCAGGAGGCTTGCAGCAGGTTTCTGTCACTGCACAGACATCTATGTTCTCCATACTGGGGATGGCCTTGGGAGCATGCATATTGGGGTTTACACATCTGGCATTGGTCAGCATTACCCTTATGTTTCTTTCCACTTATGTTTTCTAGGGTGGTGGGTCAGTCTTTTCAGCCTTGCCTACAAAAGCTCTATGGAGGTGGCAAAGGCCTTATCCAATATTCAGACACCCAGGGGTAACAGGTGCAAGCCATCCCAAGAACAGCTGCGTGGCTTGTCAAGCATGACATCCCAAGCAGACAGACATTGGATCCCCTTGGAATGACACCAGTAAGTGTGCCACTTGCTATGACTGATCATTCTGTGTTTGTACTGTGGCATTATTCTTGGTAAGGGTAGGATGCTGCAAACGGTGAGTGTCATACCGGCCTGGACTACATAATCAGAGAGCTCATCTATGTCTCTTTTCATGTAGTCTAGGGAGGTACATCTCAGGTCATTCACACCAGCATGGACTATGACTGCATCATATTTCTACTTGCTTTGGAGTGACCTGCATACCTCTGTTATGTGGCATATTGTGGCAGCCTACAGGCAGCTTACTGTACCCTTTCCCTTGTTCAGTCTGGTGTCTTGGGACAGCAGTGTGTCTGACTATGGAGTCACCTATTACAACTGTATCAGGCATTTTGTTTCTCCTTCTGGCCTATGACTGTTTGGCACACCAGCTTTGTGTACTATGTGTTGCATGTGCTATGTTTGGAGGTTGTTTGATTGGGTGTCTGCTTTAGAGGCCTCTGTTGGTGTGCTGTGTTTGTAATTTGTGCCTCCGGGAATGTTTTTCTGTGTTTATGTGTTTGGTTTGCAGTTGTGATAGGTCTATGTGGGACTGTGTTTGTGGTGTGTGTGGTTACCTTCTCCTCCTGACTAGTTTTGGGAGTACTGAGTTGAGGGAGCTCAGCCTCCAGTTTGGATAGATGGTTGCATCTCTCACATATATTTGTATTTCTTGGGTGGAGTTGGGGGTTGTCTGTGTACTTGAGGCAGGTGTAACATTGCCTCAGGATTCACAGATTCAACTTGTTGTGGCTGGCCTTAGTGGATTGTATGTGTGGACAGATTTTATTGCCATACTACTGATCAGTGATTACTTCATTGTTTATGTTTGCTCTATCATGTAGTAGCTTCCTCATTCTCTTGCATGGTTTGGTTATGGCTGGTGTCCACCATGCCAGATTCCTGCGTGTATGGCATTGTGTCTTGTTTTAATTTAGGACTGCATAATCTAAGCATTCCTGGCAGTGTTCATGGAATGGCTGTATTACAGGTTCTGAGGTGTGGCCCATATTTTGCACCTGCACAGGACCTTTAATGGATTCCACATCAGTTTGGAGGAGTGCAAATATTGCTTAACACATGTTTTCCACTGTGGTTTTCTGGCCAGGGACTGTGGTCAGGATTTGTATATCCAGTGTGATTACTCTATGGTCTGGTTTTACCAGTGAGCAATACACTTCTCATCTTGCCATCCAGTACCCATGTTGCTGATTATCACATCCAGTATGCTTACCCTCTTGTGGGAGTGGTATGTTGTTCCTGGGCCTTTTGGTTTATGGAATCTATGAACTTTTGTCCTACACTGTTGGAGCTAGTATAATGCTCCCAGTCTATGTCTGGGTATTTTCAGTCACCCAATATAATGTGGTTTGGAGGACTTGATATATTCATGTATTCCAGCATAGGCCAGGTGCAGTTCCTGGTGTTGGGACAGTAGTCTGTAGCAGGCTATAAACTGGGGGGCAGTTTTAGCCACTGTTACTTGACCATGGCTAGTCCATGCTGCTTTTTGTTGTGATACCAACATGGGGGTGTGGTTATCCTTGACAATTCTTGCTAGTCACCCTCCTTTTGTAGCTTGTTCCATGTTTTGAGGCTGTACAGCACAGTATGAGGTGTAACCTGGTAGTGTTAGGGTGCTGTTGTGAGCCTTGGCTCAGTTTTCTGTTACAGCGCAGATATCAACATTCTCCATACTGGGTGAGTTTAGACTGCATGCATCTTGCTGTTTCGACTTATCCCTTATCTTATTCTTATCCCTTCTGATACCTATGAAGATAGGTTTGTCTTTTGAGCCTTACCTATTCAGGGCACACTGTGGGTAACAACAGCCTTTGCCAGTATCCATACGGCCTGCACTGATAGGTGCACGCCAGTCCTAGCAGGTGGTGCATCATGTCATACTCAGCATGTCATCCCAGACTGGCACACATTGGATCCCCTTTGACTAACTGCGATACTTCCATCAATTATTGCACTTGATCATCTCATTGTCATGTTGTGGCATGATGCTTGGTGAGGGTAGGATGTTAGTCAGGGTCCTCAGCTGTGCATATAGTACATGGTGTTACATTACTTAACACATAGCATTCATGCCTCAGGTGGTGCTGCAGGGCTGCCTCTGTCGGATGCGCATATTACACTTCCCTGTACATGTTTGAGAGCAGGTTGTGTCATGTTAGGCATCCCTGTTACTATATGAGTGAGTCAGAGAGGGGTATCATTCCCAGGGTTCCTACTGAGCCAGTGTATGTGCTATGCGTTGCCTCTTTGCCAAGGCCAGGGCATACTGGGCATGCCTCCTTCTGCCTACTGGGGCAGGCTCAGGTTGTTCCTCCTCCGAGTCACGCTCTGCCTGTGATGGCCTTGGCAATGGTGGGGGCTGTTTGGCCCGCCCTATGCTGGTCCTGCTGCAGCTGTTTTCGCAAGATCATATTATGTAGCATAGCACATACCATGACAATTTGGGTACATGTAGTTGGTGTGTACTGCAAGGCTCCACCAGATGTGTCCAGACACCGGAACCATGACTTGAGCAGCCCAAACACACGCTCTATTACATTACGTGTTTGTGCATGTGCCTCATTATGGCGTTCCTGTTCAGGTGTGTGTGCGTTTCTGATGGGTGTCATCAGCCACGGCTCCAGTGCATATCCTGCATCCCCCACTAGGTGTCCATGCGGGATGTCCCCATTGGCAAATGTCTGGTACAGCTGCGTCAAATACCAGATGTGGGAATCATGGTAGCTCCCAGGACAGCCAGCACACACATTCATTATTATGCCCTGGGCATCACACACGACCTGGCAGTTGATGGAGGGGAAGCCCTTGTGGTTGATGTATGCCCTACCCCGCTCACCGGCTGGTGCTTTGATGCGTATGTGCGTGCAGTCTATTGCACCCAGTACCTCAGGGTATTCCGCTATTTGCTGGAAGAGACGCATATTGCTGGCCAATACCTCATGGGCATTGGGGAAATATACATGATCACCGACATTTGCTGACACGGCATCCAGGAACTGGTGCAGTACCCTGGAGGCTGATGCCTGTGATATCCCCATCATATCACCAGTTGGTCTCTGGAAGGTACCTGTTGCTAGTATTCTTAGGTCAACACATACCTTGGTTTCCACTGGGATGGGTTCCCCTCTGTTGGTTCTGTGTGTGAGGCGTGGCCTGCACAGCTCCACTATTTGCTGCAGGAGGTCTCTGTCCACTCTATAGCACTCTACTATCTCCAGCTCATGTAACCCATGGTAGGTGACCCTGGGCCTGTACACTCTTCTCCGTCTCCTCACTGTGGGTTGTCTGGCACCATCTGCATTGTCACCACCCTCAGCAAGTCGCCTATGTCTCATTATGACAGCTATGGCAGCCCCTAACATTTCTGCTCTGAGTTCAGCTTTTTCAGTTTTCACTTCTGATAACTTAACTCCAGTCTTGCAGTGTCTCTGGAGAGAAACATCCTGCACTGCTGTTTGCAGAGTTTTAAGTGCTGGGCTGGGCTACTATTCTGCCTGTGTAATTGCCTGCATCTAACTGTTTTCACCTGCTAGCTCCAGCAGTATTCCCTGCTAGCTTCCTACTAAATCTGTTGCTTCCTTTTTCCTTTCTGTTTCCTCAGGGTGGAGCCGTGTGTAAACCAGCAGAAACACACTCACAGTGGCTTACACACGCGCACACATACTTACACAGTTCAGAATCTGCTTATTCGGATTAAAATACGTGCAAGCCCGCGCAAACAGTGTTAAGCATCTCCCAACACGCTCCCACATGCTCAGTCTGTCTTACACGCGCGCACACTGTCTTACTCTCGCTTCATGGCGCGCACACGTGCGCATGCACGCCCAGCAAGAAACTTCGGTGTAGGCAACAGTGTACACCTTCCATTTCTTGACTTTCTCATGCTTAGTTAGTGGCACACCTCTTTCCATGATATCTGTCTGAGCTCCAATGAACTGCATTTCTTTCTACCATTCCCCCCTGTGATGTCACCTATCTCCCCTGTGATGTCACCTATCTCCTACTCTGTTCCTCCCCCTTCTGTAACTCTTACACTACTCAGACTGTGCTCATTTGCTATGTGACAGTGGAATTCAGTATCCTTACACTCATTTGCATCAGATTGCCTACTAATGTTTAGTTACATGTCTTAGACTCAGCTTCCCCCCTTAGCAACCACTACACGGTGGCCATGTTGGTTTTGGTCTGCTGGTCCCTGCATTGACATTCCATGTATTGCATAAAACCTACATTTGTAGGTTTAAAACCTTCGTTTTTATGTTTTATACAGGGCAGCCCGTTTGCGTGGGGCTGCGCTGGGTTTAAACATCGGCAATCGCCGAAAAAAAAAATTATATTTTTACTATTTTTGCATCAGGTTACTTTGCCAATGGCCACATATTTGGCCATTGGCATGCTGCCTGACACATATGCACCCTTTATTTGGAGCTGACATGGCTCCATTGCAGTTTTTGCAGAAACGTACTCAGTTGTCAACTGAGTACATTTCTGCAACTAAAACGGCTCTTACACGGGCTGTTCTGGGCTTCCTGGATCGCTAATCATCCTCATTTGCATGCTATTCGGCTGCAAGTGAGGTGATTAGCTTATCCACGCCCACTCCGTGCAAGAGCCGTTTTAGCTTGTCTCTTACACGGACTTTGGGCTGTTCCTGGATCGCGAAGGCTGCATGGAGTCTTACACTACTCTTAGACTCCGTGCAAGCCTTCGTGAATCCGGCCCATAGTTATAATCTGCCACCTAAGTTCCCTATACTCAAGATATAAATTAGATGGCCCTCCCCTGGATCCCAGGGCAACATGGTCAATAGCAATGTATTTAAATGAATGAGAGGGGTCATTTCTGATATGCTTAAACAAGGCATTTCTCTTGTCCCCCCATGAAATGACATACTGATATTGGTAAATCCTGTTCTTCGGTGACCTTTTTGTTTTCCTATATAAACACATTGACACAAACTATTCCTTTGCTGTCACAATGGTATCTACATGCAAGTTTAATAATCCTGAAGATCTCAAGAAGTAAATCAGATGCTTCGAGAATGAACCTACATTGTGAACAGTGGCCACATTTAACCATAACACCCTTGGACTTGACAATAGGGGGTCTCTCCAACAGAGTTTTAAAACAAATGTCCTTCTTATAAACAACTACTGGACCTTGGCCCACTTTGTTATAATACACATGCTCTATCCCCAAAAAGGCACCAGTTCTCTCAAATAATACTCCAAATCCCTTCAGAGTGCAAGTTGTAAGTTAACACCAGGGCTTTCCAGAAATTAACGTGTTTTTTGGAAAATACAGGGGCTCCACTCATGGGGTTGCATGAGTTACTGTTTGTAGTCCCTAGCAAGGGAGAGAAGTATCCCTGATGTCTCTTTCCAACTTCCCTGAAAATATTATTTAAAAATAGTTCAGGACAACACCTTCTTTCTAACATCCTCCACAATTTATTACATTCCTCTTGAAAAGTGGTGTCGTTGTTAACCATATGAACCAATCTGACAACTGACCCTTCAACAATTATTTCTTTTGGTGAAGGGCGTACCAGCTGTTCAAATGTAATAAGGAATTGGAATGTGTGTAGGTTTTCTGTAGAGTGTAGTCTCAAATCTTTGTACTGATCTATCCTTCATGATAGAAACGTTGAAATAATTAACCCTGTCTAGTTGCACATCGCTAGTGAACTTCAGAAAGTGAGCGGTGCTATTTATAAACTGGAAAAAAAAACGGTCCAATCCATCTCTAGCATCTCTCCAAAAGATGATGATGTCTTCCAAAAAAATGGCCATAAAGGGATAGACAGTCCTTGTATTCAGATGTAAAAAACCAGAGTGTTTTCCCAGTGTGCCAAAACAACATTGACAAAGACAGGGGCACAAGCGGCTCCCATTGCTACACCAATCATTTGTCTAAATAACGGATTCTGAAAAACAATGAAGTTGTTTTCAAGTACAAGCACCATAACAGATTTAAGGGTGAGTACTTTGGTGTGTTCAAGATTAGAGTTAATACACAAACCTCATACAACCACTCTAACCCGTCCTCATGGAGAATGACTTGAGAAAAGATCTTGTGCTGTACATCTATGGTAAAAAAAGACGCCTTATCCAGAAAGTCCCAAGAGTCCTAAATAGGTATGAATGGCTATCTAAACCCCCTTTGGTATGATGGTCTATATACTTAGCCAGGAGGAACATCTTGGATGCCTCTGCATCTACTATAGGTCTCAAGGAAGGGTCGTCAGTGCTTTTATGAATTTTTGGGGTGCCAAATGTGGTGGTGGGGGGTCCTGCGATGGGTCACCCTAAGAAAGTCATGTTCACCCCAACTAATCTTCTCAGACAAAAGATCTTCTAACATCATGTCAACCCGATAGGCCATCATTTCATGTGCCAGTCTCTTCAAAAGTGTCAATGTAAAGTAGAACAAGCATTTTGTTGATGTAGTCATTGGTGCCCATAAATGACCAGTCCCCCACCTTTGTCGGATTTCATAACCCTGACACGTCTATTATTAGTTAGCTCATTCAGCAACCCCATTCAACCGGATTTAAATTAGAAGGGTACTTTGTGGGGAGGGAGAGGAGTTTATGTTCACATATTCTGTCCAACATATTTACATCGGGATGCAATGGAGGATTAACTACACTGGGTCTCTTACAAACATCAGAAGCACAGGAATAGTGTCATTCTCACTAAAATAAAAGCCAAAATTCAACTTTCTCACAAATAATTTCAATTGAACCAAGGTCTCTTCTATTTTGGTTTCCCTAGCTGGTACATAGGTAAGGCCCTTCTCAAACAAATTGGCCCAAGAAGTTGTCACCTCCACGTCACTCAAATTGTATATTTTAAAATCGCCTGCACTGTTTGCTACAATGTTGCAAGTCCCAAAAACAGCATTTACCAAACACAGCCACCCCCTGACCCTCCATGAGTATGGTCTCTGCACATAACTGTTCCTCCACCTTGGAGTCCCCTCTTTCTGAAGGGAAATCTAAAGGGTCAGGGTCGACCATATCAGCACCATCAGTAACCACACTGTTATTTTCTAGATTATCAAAGGCACCATCATCGACTAAGCTGTTGTTGGAAACTTAAAAATTATTGTTAGTAGGGGAAATGGGATATGCCGTTCTCTGTTCATAGTCTTGTCTGTCTCTCAAATGTTTCTTGACTTTCTTTGCTTTAAGCTTGGCAATAGTATTGGCAATATTTAAAAAAATGCCCCTGCATTGATCCATTAAGTGTGAATGGATATGATTGTCAAGAACATTGATATTATCAGTTTGAACAGTCATTGTCCTTAATCAATACTTATTTCACAACCATGCCTGTTAACAAAGAATAATTAACTCACAATAGAAGCCCGAGACCTTTGTAAGGCTAGTTCCAGGACGGACGTACATTCACACACACACACACACACACACACACACACACACACACACACACACACACACACACACACACACACACACACACACACACACCTCCCATCCCTACTTACTGGCTTTTCTTATCTTGTTACAGTATAAAGCCTGTAAATTTTACAACTAAAAATGTACTTTCTTGCTCTAAAATATTTGACATATACAGTAGTCACTGATTATAGACACCCCCACCTCATATTTAACATACCCCTGACTGAACTGTATGAAAATGCTTTACAGTATGACATGCAATTCACATCATGATTTTTATATAAATATTAATTAAAAAAATGTTCTACTTAAATTTACTTCTTCACATTCCATTCTGTGTTCTTCTAACCATTAATGACAAAGGGTCTACATTAGATATACGAACGTTTAAAAGTTCGAATCACTAAAGAACGAACTTTAGTGATCAAATATTTAAAAGTTTGAATATCTATAAAAAGAATATTTAAAAAAAGAAAATGTAAAAAAAAAAACAAAATAAAAAAAGAAAAACTAAAGGGTGTAAAGCAGGGGGGCAAGCCCCCCTGCATCCCCCCACACCCCCCCGGTACTTAAATATACCAACTCCAAGATCGCACTTCAGTGTGCTACAGTGCAGAAACAGATAATTTCCCATTTCCTACACTGTAGCGTGATCTTGGAGTTGGTATACTTACTTTCTTTTTTTTTCTTTATTTTTTTAATTTTTATGTATATTCGAACATTTAAGCGTTGATCAGTAAAGTTCATTCTTTACCGATTCAAACTTTTAAGCGAATATCTAATACAGACCCATGACAAAGTGGGGTACATGCTTTAATGTCCATTCATAATTTTAACAAAGTCAACAAAATTCCTATAGCCAGTGGAATTGGGGCTTTATATTCTCCCACTTATTAGTTTCAGTCTTGCTGGTCTTCATCCTGATCATTTCCATATCTGAATAACAGTCTCTACTTAAAGCCCAAGGTACTCCTGACTCTTCTGGCCAGATCCTGTCCTTTTTTTTTCTGCCGCTCAAGCATTTCTCTTTGAAACATTGGAAAATGTATCACTGGCAAAGTCTTTTCTTGGGTTTTGATGTTAGAAGATTTGATGTCAGAAGAACAAGAAGCAGAGTCCCCTTATGCTTGTTGACGAAGTCTTTGTTAGATAAACTATTTCCTCCTTAGCCTGTTCTACATCAAAATGTATCTGATCAGAATATTCTGAAGACAGCTGGCTACAGCAGCTTCAGTCTCATACCTGCCTTTCAACATTCCTGATTGCCTGGATAAACTTTGTCTTCTTCTGCCTGCTATACAGTGAATAGTCATTTTCCACAAGCACTCATCTCCATTTTTTTAGAATGCTTTATTATTATTATTATATTAATATAATGCTTTTTATTGAAATTGGCTTTGTGGCTCTGTCTCTATGTGGTTCTGTCATGTTCCTCAATGCACTGAGATGTCCATGGTGCTAAAGTACTGTCTCTTGTGTAATGATAGGTTCCTACTGATATTTCCAATTCCTACTACTACTTCTGGTACCTCATTACCAGAATCAGCAAACCAACCTTAAATGTTTTTCTGAAATTAGCTTGTCAGTGTTTCTTTTGCAAAGTTTCACTATTCCTTACTTTTTAGAGTGAATGAATAAAAAGCACTCTATTAAAAAATCTTTTTTTATTTACTTACATTTTTAATACTTTTCCTATCACAGTTTTGTCCAGATCAACTCTTTCTGCTGGCATGATTGCATCTTTACTAATATAGGTCTTGGCTGTTTTCTCAAGGCCAAGTTTGGAGCATTTACACTATCTTTCAGTTACTGCCGTGGAACACCAGTCCAGTTGCTTTGTTGTACTTTCATAAAATTAATACAGTCTACTTATTTCAGTTTCTCTGGTATAGCAGAAAATCTAGTTTTTCCCCTCTCTGCAATCTCCGTCCTCAATCTATATATATTTTAAACTGCTCTTCTTGGGAAATCTCATCTCAGCTAGCCTTTTTTCATTTTATTTTCTATTTTTTTTTAAGTTTTATTAGTTTGTCTAAACAGATAGTTAGAACTTCTAATTTTTCCCAGTTTTTTCTTAATGGAGTTGACAGCTGTCTTCAGTGTTTCATATTATTTTAAATATCTCTCGAGTACACTTGATTTATTTTTTCCCCCAAAACTACCGCAAGTCATCTACTCTACCAAAGGCAAATGTGAACTGTTTTTTACTGATCATCTGCAGGATTCTTCCCAATTTTCTCTACTCCTTTTATGGTTGGTTTTCTCCCTGGTTCTTCAAATTACTTCTCTGTTGGCATCCAGTTAGTGTAGTGACTAACGCAAGAATGTATTTTACCCAAACAGAGAGTTTTGGCCCTTTTTTTCATTTTCTGTTTGAAAACAGGGAGAGCTGAAATTAACTGGTTGATCAGCATGCAGCCATCTTGGAAGTCCCTCCAGTCAAAAATATCTTGAAGTATTCTAAAAGAATTAAAACTAATGGACCCAGACCTACAAGGATAAAACTTAGACTATGCTGTAGATGATCACAGTTTGATTAGTGATTTTGGATACTGCAAGGGCTAGGGCAGACAGGATAGGGGTAAATGTCAAACAGGGACCGGATGCTAGCCCTCTGTCCCTTTATCCCTCCCAAACTACCTGAAAACACTTATTTAAAAACCCTGGTGTACACAAGCAGCACAGTGAGGATTTTAGCTGTTGTCACAAGCAGCACAGAGAGGATTTTAGCTGCTGTTACTGCTAGGGGACTACACAATCTGATTTACACCACTCTAGCACTCAGTTGTATCTGCTGTACAATGAAGCCTAATTGAAAGATCCATTTTGGACTTGCATGAGGTAGCCATGGTTTCAGTCAGGCCATAAGGGACAACTAGGTATGACATGCACTTCTGTAATGCTAGCTAGGATCCTGTATTCCAATTCTAGTTGTATACACAACAATCAGGAGATTATATTTGACCTGTTTAGAGACCAGGTTGGCATTGAAAATACAGAAGTGCTGCTCTGGTCATGTCCTGCCTATGATCAGGAGACCAAAGTGTGACTAGTGGCTCAGACACTCAACTGTGCATGAGCTGACAGAGGGGCATAGGTGGTCCCTACAGGGTTGTAGCTGCCCATAGTGTCACTCAAGGGGAGGCGTTGGGGCATTAAAGACAAAATAGCTCTCACTGCTGGCATGAGAGAGCAAGAACACCAAACTCTTCAATGTGTGCCTGGATGACAGCACCTCTGACTGGCTTGCTCTCTACAGATCTGAAGGAAGAATCCTCACCCTTAGGGAATGAATGGCTTCAATCTGAGAAGCAACTTGACAGCTGGCAGGTGGGGGAGGGGGAGATAAACACTCAGAAAAAAAGTATATATAATGGAGACATGGTTGTAGAAACACTTTGGGCTACTCTTAGTAACCCTCATGCCATTAGATTGCTGCATTATACAATGTCATACAGAAGGCTGAGCGGAGAAAGTGAGTTACTTTTTCTCTCAGTTTTTGGAATGAAGAATTTTTTTAAATTTTCCATGGGAGAAGGAGCAAATTTGAGTACTTCCTCAACCACTATCCATATGGTAGAGTAAAGCTGTTCCTTGGGTCCTCTGAGGGGTCAATTATTTTATTTATTTATTTATTTTTTGAAAGAATGTCTCTGTATTATCAAGAGATTTTGGTTTGCTCAGCTACCCATTTTTTAGGTCACACATTGGCTTTGATCTTCATGGTTCAAGGTCACACCCAATGATTTGACTGTGGAACCTGTTACTTGGTCTGACCACTCCCTTCAGGTGACAAAAATGACAATTTGCATGGAAATACCACAAACTATGACTGACAACACTGCATGAATTTTAATCTGCTCACCCTAGACTCAATTTTGTGCTGCGCCAGTTTCTTCAGGATTGCAGTGCTGGAAATATGATCTGGCTGAAGCTTACTATGGGGTCTTAATTGACATCTTAGCTCCAATTATCATTCTTTGAAGTTACAGTTGACTCCTAGGGGGACTCCTCCTATCTTACATTAAACCACTACAGCCAAGGTTTGATTCTGAACTCTGTGGGCTCTGGAAGGCTGGGTGTAGGTAGCACCAGCCCTGCTAGCCCAATAACTTTGTTTAATTTTACTTTATCATGCTGTCCAGGGAACTTGCTTCCTTTAGTTCTACTATTGGTCCTGGTGTGCTTGTTAGTGAACCCTCAGCCAAACCACTATAAGCCCTGCCATGTTATTGACATGAGCTCCACATTCTCAATCATGTTGACTTTACCACTCTCATTTCCAGGATGCATTCAAATGTCTGTGGACTAGACCCTTGTACTACTATGCGTATAGCATCTTGTTTGCAGATGCTGGGTCTTATTCTTAACCCCATCATTAAGCTGGCTGTTGCAAGCAGAATTTTTCTAACAGCATTAATGAAAGGATGAAGTTTCCCTAACTCGAAGTCTGGCTTAGATGCTGACGATCTGGATAATTACAGACCAATCTTAAACCTTCTGTTTGTTGATAGGGTCACAAGAAGGTCATACATGTTCAAAAGGATCTATGTTAACCTACTGTATGACCCATTATAATCCAATTTTGCATCTAGACATAGTGATGTGACCACCTTTGTTAAGGTGTTTACTGATCTTTTCATGGCTAGAAATCACCTGATCTTGGTTCTTGAAAGTCATTCACATCTCAGCTGCTCCAGTTTTGTCTCCAAAGGTCATCTATAGTGGCGATGAACTGGAATTTACACTGGGAGTTGTAGAACTTAAAGGTTAAATTTTATGACAGGCTCAGACTTGGGGACTGGATGTCTGTTACTGTTACATCCTCATATGCCCATCTTTGAAATGCTTTCGTAATTGAGCACCTTAATCCTTGGTGGTGCATTCTTTAATCTTCACCTGGACGAACTACTGCAATGCCTATTATATGAGGCTGTGGGACTTGCAGCTGGCCCTGACCCTTGCTGGTTTTATAGATCTCTTAGACTTTCTTATTTGACCTGGCCTTTAGGGATTAGGGTGAAGACCATTTCCAGTCCTACTTTATTTTTGTTTTCATCCGTTTTTCCAGTTTTCTTATCTTATATTTGTTACTTAGTAGGTAGAACTGGTTTACAATATAATAGTGCTAAATGACAAATAATCACAAACTTGAATCCGACCTGCAGAGATATCCCCAAATCAATCTATGCTCTGACAATCTAAGCAATTATAAACATATCTCCAGCCTCTCCTTTTTGGGCAAAGTCTCGGAGAAAGTGGTTTATGTGCAACTGGACTCCTAACATACATACCCTATTCCATTCTGGCTTCTGTTCCAGACAACAGTGAAATAGCCCTTACCAAGGTCGCATATCATTCATCTGCCTCAGATAAAATGGCCCATGGCCCACTTACACTCAGTGTAGCATCACACGTGTAGTCCTGAAACAGTCTGCCTCCCAACTCTCTATACTCACAAACAGTACTATGGATAACTTTCTCTCTCCCTTATTCTATTACCTTTCAGGAATTTGCCATTGATTAAAACTTGATGCTTTCAGTTTGCATGCATTCAAAATGCATGCTTGTTTTTTTTTTTTATCTTTTTAAGTATCATATTTGTACATAACTTATATTAGCCATTTTGTATGAAAAAAGTACCACTACTTTATGCAACTGTAGGAACAGTAATATTGCTATTTAAAAAGCTGAATGAAATTTAACTTGGTGGATACTAAAAGTTAAAAAGTGTTTTGTCATAGGTGCTCAACAATCATTCCTTTAGAGCCTCTGGATGGAAGTACTTGGTAATAAAGTTGCAAAACTGTTATTTTGTTTTCCATGAGTGAATGGTTGTTGAAGTAAAAATGTTAAAATTGGTACAAAGTGGTATACACATGGGTATTTCCCTTTAAAGAATGGAAGTGTTAAAAAAAAAATAATAATAAATAAATAAAAGCTTTTGCTGCCACCTACTGGCAACCGATAACCATTATTGCTTCCACAGATAGGCACAATGACAACCATTTTGCTGTTACTCTGCCTGTCTTGCATATCATTTTTATACATGTCCGGTCACTTATTTTGTGCAGTTGAGTTTATGGCATTTATTTATTTCACTGCTTCATTTTATTTAAGTAATGACATTTTAATTAGCTAAAACAACTGTTAGTAATAATGGGATACAGCTGCTATTGAAATGGAGAATGTTTAAATTGCATACATTTTATTTTTAATTTTTACATTTGTTAACCTGGTTAGTCCGACTGGGCCCAGAGAGCCCTTTTTCAGCGGAGACCTGAGGAGAAAAGTTCCAGGAAAGTAATTAAAAAATAAGAAAAAAAAATAATTCAAGTTGCAAGACATTTAACAGTACAAAAACAGAAACAGAAGTATACAACATGAATAATTAAAACGCAAAAGTATAGTATTTTGAGAATGCAGTAGCAATACGTTTGAGAAATTTGGTTAGCATTAGGATATATACAAGAAATATAGCAATGCCCAAATAAAACTATGAAATATACAATTCAGAGTAACATCATGACATAGCACAACAAAGGTGTTTAATAGCACAGGTACTAACTGCAGAGTGTCTAAGACAGCAGATATGATCACAGAGAGAAGAAGAAAAATTAATTCGGTTATTTCCTGACAAGTACAGATCCATGCATGTTGCAAATTAATTTTTAGTTGCTTTCTGAATTTGCTACTTTTGGCTGTGCAGTGAAGGGACAATGGAAGTTTGTTCCATAAGTATGCAATTGAATTACTGTAAAGTATTTTTTCCAATATTTTTGTTTGGATTGGTCACCTCCAGTAGGTTTTGTTGTGTGCTTCTGAGGTCATGATTGGGTGTTTAGGGTGTAATTATGGATGTAAGGGCAGGGCAGAATTTGGGGCCATTTAGGATGCTATGTGCAATTTGTAGTTGTGATATTTGAAGCATGTGGGGGAGCTCAGGCCAACTTAAGCTTTTCAGGGATATACAATGATTGGATTTGTAGCTATTACTGGCTGCAAATCTAGCTGTCTTGTTATGGGTGGTTTCTAATTTGGTTAAGAGATTATTTTGGAAGCAAGTATGTATGGGAGCAGCATACAGCAGGGATGGTAGAATAAATGTTTGAGCCAGTATAGGTCTAGATTTGTTAGGTATATATTTGTTGTTGTGGTATAGAAGAACTAGTTTTTGATTGGACTTGTTGATACAGTTTTAGATATGTAGGTCGAATTTTAATTAACAAAATAAAATAAAGTAGACCAGATGTCACATAAAAAAAAAAAAACTGTTTAATAATATTATTAAACAGTATTTGTTTTTATCTGGAGTCTGGTTTCTGCCTTGTAGGGAATCTACTTTGTTATTTTATTTTGTTTATTTGTTGTTTTCTGGTGAAGTTCCATATCCTGGTTTTTATTTTATTTGTAGTTCGAATTTTAATTGGTTGTCTATAGTAACGTCAACCAATTTGGTGTTTGAGATGGCGGTGATAATTGTATTATTTAAAGGATGAGACAGTGAAGTTGTCTTTAGCTAGACGAGGTTTTTTTTTGAAAGGAAAAGGAGAAGCTTGGTCTTTTTGGGGTTGAGAAGCAGGTTGTTTTCAGTTAGCCATTGTTCTGCTAGGTGCAGAGAGTGTTGAGGGACAGTGTGGAGATTTTGTATATTGTCAGAGGTGTTAATAATTGTGGAATCATCTGCATACTGTACTAAGGTAGAGTGGGGTCAAGAGACATGGAGGTTATTTGTAAATATATTAAAAAGTAGGGGGCCCAGGATAAAGCCCTGGGGAACCCTAGTCTTAACAAGATGGAAAGGGGAGAAGGAGGTTTGCCATCTGACTGATTGATATCTGTTTGAGAGGTACTTGTTAATCCAGGAGGTAGTGGGAAGTACAGAATTGTAGGTAGGAAAGTTTGTTTAGGAGGATGGGAAGGGAAACAACAGCAAATGCTTTGGACAGGTCGAAGAATAGAGCTGATACCAGTTTATTATTATCTCTGGCTTGGGCAATGTTGTGTGTGAAAGAGGGCAATGGTAGTGCTGTGCGTAGGTTATAAACCGTGCTGTGTAGGTGTAAGAACTGGTTTAGTATTTGTCTATGTATACATTTTTCCAGCATCTTGGATAAGGGGGATATAATATGGCAGTAGGCCTGTAATTTGAAGGTTCTGCAGAATTTCCTCCTTTGTAGAAGACTACTACGAAAAATCTTTTCCAGACATCTGGCACTGTATTTTCTTCTTGGATGGATGTATTGACAAGTATAGATACAGGGTATGCTATGGATCTGGCTGCATGCTTGACAAATAATGAAGGGAGTTTGTCGGCTGATGGGGAACAGTTTTGAGTATGTTAAGAAACGATCTGATGAAGGAAGTTGGTATGGGTGCTAGGGAGAATGAGAGAAGAGATGAGGTGAAGTCTTAATAGACAGTTTCAGGTTTAGTAAGCTTTTCAATTGTTTCAATGAAAAAGTTGTTAAGTAGTGTTGCAGTTTCACTAGGTTTGTTAGGGAAGGGATTTGGTGAAGAGGGGTTCCCTAGAGATAGTAATTTGTTTACTGAGTGCCAGAATATCTTTGGGCTGGAATGTGGGCTGTTTAGACATTTTTGATAGAAATTTTTTTGTCCAGTAGGACCCTGCCTTTTTGTTTGGTTGTGAAGCCCTTTATATAAGTTCAGGTAGAAAGTTGAGTTATTATTTTTTTCCATGCTCTCCAGGCACTGTCTCTGTTGTTCATAACTGATCGAGTTGCCTAGTTTAGCCATGATGCATAATTACATTTTAGCCTATTTTTTCTACTGGGAGCCAGGGTGTTAAGCTTTGGACAGCCACATCAAGGGGTAATGTGTGTAGGAATGTCCAGTTTACAGTGGACGGCAATTTGTTTATGGTGACAGGGTTGTAGTTTTTAAGGTTACGAGACTCTCTGTATTGGTGGCTCTTGTTAAGATTGGGAGAGTGTCTTACTACTGAGGTAGGGAAGTGGTCACTAAGGGAGTTAGGTAGGGTGGAAGGGTTATGATAGCACTGGGGGTTGGATACTAATAGCCAGTCGATGACTAAGCTGTTCTGGGAATTTTTTGTTGGTGTGTGGGTGAGATGACCAGCTGGGTAAAGCCATAAAGGTTTATAGAGTAGCTAGGAGTGGCAGTATTAATACGTGTATCAGAACTCTGGAGTACATGTCCAGTACTGGCTTGGGTGGAATTGCCCTGTATTTGTCTGTGACTCTCTCTGTCTCACACACACATACAGAGATTGATCACATGGTCTATTTATTTGATGGGAAGGTAAAGTCATATGGTGTCAGTGTGCACAGGTATAGTGACTTGTGGAATTGTTGCTTTGCTTCTGGCATGAAAAGTATAACACAAGAGGGCATACCGGGGTACGGCTGCATAAGCATGCTTGCACTCTTACCAACAAAAAATGTTAGGACAAGTAAAGTACTGAGTATGCTGATATTTCTTATCACAAGACATTTTAATCACAACCCAAGCAACAAAAAAAAAAAAAAAAAAAAAAAAAAAACACACCCCAGAACATTCCATAACCTATTAACTTAATACAAACCCACATAACTATGTACATTCACAAAATAATGAAGTTTAACCCTAATAGGAACACTTGTGCCAAATGACTGTTGCTAACACAGGACCTTGTTAGCCTAAAACTTGGGTTATCCATGCTAAGGCACATTACTACCTGTGCTTCAACTTACACCAATTGATGTCTGTTCTTTTTTTTATCTTTATACCTTTTCCCCTAGATATGAAAATTACTTGCATACTTTCAGAAATCATTTACTTTTAGCCATGAAGAAACCAGTGTTCTGTCTTTTATTGCTCTATTATTAGCTTGCCTCCATGGAAAAGTAAGAGAAAGGAGAAAAATGTATTCCTCTGTTACAATCTGAAAGACAAGTTGTAACATTTATTACTAAAGAAAAACTTCATTATATCCAGTGTTCTCACATTTACATGTTTCCACTTAAAATTTGTCATTAGTTTAAAGCCAAGGATCTTACTCTAGACATTCAACTATGCAAAGATAAGAGAAAACATATCAGCTCTACATATATTATGATCTGTGTACTTTTGCACCCCATCTCCCTCTTCAAGATCCAAAGATCACAGCCTATTAAGTTAAACATGCTTTTGTTTAGCTTTTCTTCTCTCTTTGCACTGTAGTGCCTACATTTAATAACCAAAAACAAGAAAGAAAGAGAAGAGAGAAAACAAAAGGGCATCTCTTAACTTTAATAACTTCATTGCATACAACAACTAAAATAATGTACTATGAAATATGTACTTTATATTATGAAACATTTCATAGAAATACTATTAAGAAAATAAATTTTACTTGGTTACCTTTTCCTTCTTCCTCCCCTCAGAGTCCCTATAAACATTAAATGACATGAAGTGAGTGAAATACGTTTCAATTTCTCACAATTTTAACAAGTCAACAAAAGTCCACTTTTTCCACATATACTTATAAAGCTGTATTTCACAAATGAGACTGATGCTTTGCAATCTCACATTTATTCACCATTTGTTCATCTTCATCTACCAACTCCAGATTCCTGTTCAATATCGATATTCCCAATATTTCTGGTCAACTCCTGTGCTTCTCTCTCTCAAGCATTTTCCTTAGGAACAGTGGAAAAGGTTTCGCTGGCAAAGTCTCTGTGTGCTTTATTATCAGTAAAATGTGAAGCACAGCCGTCTTATGATAACAGCTGATTTTCTGTTGAACAAACTTCCTCCTGAGCCTGTTCTGCATCAAAAAATGACATCTTCCAGGAAAAATAATATGAAGACATCTGGATACAACAGCTTGAATCTCACCTGCCTCTTAAAATTCCCTGATAACTGGAATACATTTGTTTATCTTCTGCCTGGTGTACGGTAAATAATCATTTTCCACAAACATGCTGTCTCCAATTTTTAATACTTTGCCCTTTTGCCACAGATATGTCAGGATTAACTCTTTCTGCTGGTAGGATTGCATTTTTACTGTTAAAGGTCTGGGCTGCCTTCTCATGGCCAGAGCATACACATGATTTGCACTTTCAATTAAAAACAAAGTACAGTCGTGTACACTTATCATAAATGTAGATGTTCGAGTGTATTCACTGTTGCAGTCATTACATTTGGGTAATCTGCTTGCAGATTGCCCTCAGTTGGCCTGATTAACAAAGTCTTGGGTCCTGCGTCGGTTGCTGTCTCTTCTTCCATGACGTCAGGTCATCATGGGTATAAAACATGGAGCAGACACCATTACATCAGTTTTTTTTTTTGCCCCAGATGTCAGGTGCCCCCCTAATGGGGAACAAATAAACATAAAAGCACAAAGGTATACCTCCAACAAAAAGCAAATACACCATAGTAAAGGAAAGTAGAGGTATAACCAGAAGAAGTTAGGGGGCTGGAGGGAGGGTAACCAGGACTACAACAGTGAATACACTCAAACATCTACATTTATGGTAAGTGTACACAACTGTACTATGCTCTTCGTGTTTCACTGTTGCAGTCATTACATTTGGGTAGATTCCCAAAGCTATGGTTGGGAGGAGGAGTTTATATAGCATTAGGGCCAACTATAAGGCCCTGCAAGACAGCAGTGGCAAAGCCAGCTCTGGATTTAGAGAAAATTGGCAAATGATAATGCTTGGTGAAAGTAGGTACAAAACTCCAGGTAGTAGCTTCTAGGATGTCCCTGGTAGGAACACCTCTGAGAAAGGCTGCAGAAGTAGATGCAGCCCTGGTGGAGTGAGATCTGATCTCCTGTGGGATAGGTTTTCCATGGTGCTTATAGTAGAAATGAATGCAATGGCTTATACATTTAGAAATAGTTTGTTTTGAAATAGCCTTCCCCTCTGCCCCTACAGCAAATGCTACCAGCAGTTGTTCAGATTTTCTTTGAGGTTTGGTCCTGTCCAAGTAGAATCTAAAGTAGTCTCTGCACATCCAAGGAATGCAAATCCGTTCCCCTTTGTTCTGTGGATTGGGAAAGAAGACTGGCAAATGAATGGACTGATTAAGGGCCACACTGGATACCACCTTGGGCATGAAGGATAGATTGGTCCTGGGTGACATCCTGTCCGCATGAAAGATGATGAAAGGCTCCACTACCATAAGAGCCTGTAATTCAGATATCCTTCTAGCTGAAGTGATTGCTAAAAGGAAAGCTGTTTTCCAAGAAAGAAATTTTAAGTCTGCAGTAGCAGCTGGCTCAAAAGGAGGTAGAGTGAGTTTCTCCAATACAAAGTTAAGGTCCCAGGCAGGGGTTGGAGCTCTCCTGGGTGGTCTCAAATGTTTGGCCCCTCTGAGGTACTGCCTGAGCAGAGGATGAGAGAAGAGGGGAGGTTCTGTGTTATAATGAGCTGAAATGGCTGAGGCATGGATTTTAATGGAGGAAAAAGACAGGCCCTTGTGATGCATCTCAGTTAAGTATTGCAAAATCTGAGGTAAATTGGGCACTGCTGTGCTCATCCCTTGGTTCCAGGCACAGAATCATTTCCATTTTTCAGCATAAGATTTTCTAGTACTCGGCCTCCTTGCCTCTAAGATGACATCCATCACAGGTTTGCTGAGGGATGATAAGGGTGAGTTTAAGTAATTGGGCTGCAAGGTTCAATGTTGAAAGTTGAGGGTGCGGAATCTGGTTCTCCTGTTGAGACAGCAGGGAAGGGGTCTGAGGCA
Organism: Protopterus annectens; assembly: GCF_019279795.1. Lineage (NCBI taxonomy): Eukaryota > Metazoa > Chordata > Ceratodontiformes > Protopteridae > Protopterus > Protopterus annectens. The sequence goes on from NC_056751.1 coordinate 152,374,469, forward strand.
GGTGCCATGGAAATAACTGTGACACACTGTGCAGGAGAGGGTACCAGTGTTGGTGCGGCCAGTCTGGAGCAATCAAAATCATCCTTGGTTTGTCCTGTTAATCTTTATTTTCCACACAGTCAAGAATCAACATAATTTTCTGTTTAAGCAGTCCAATGACATGTTGCTTTTAACATATGAAATTGGCAGTTTAAAGCTCTGATTGCCAAGGTTGCTGAAGTATAAACCTTTTTACCCCATCTATCCAGCGCCCTGGAGTCTCTATCAGAAGGGGTAGGATTTTTAGCTGTAGAAGCCTTAATGCCCTTGGGCCCTTGAGAAATAGTCTCTGGATCTGCAATAGGATTTTTGAAAAAGAACTTGTGGGACTCAGGAACCCTGTAGTATCGGTCAGGTTTACTAGGAGCACGAGGCAGGGAATCAGGGGCCAAACTGGATTCCGAGAAAACATCATCAACAATGTCTAGTACAGGAGGAATAGCCAAAGACCTATGCTGAGGTAGAAGGAGGAAATTCCTAAGCCTCTTTTTATGTAAGGTTTCCCCAAAAGAAAAATCCTCAGGAGGGGGGGGGGGCAGAGGGAATAGAATCCTTTGCATCAAAATCCTCATAAGTAGGTAAGGACAAATCCAGGTCATCAGAAGAGTCAGAAGAAACAGAATCCTGATAAGAAGATTCATAATCAAGCTCAGCCCTAGGCCTCTTGTGGGGGGGGGGGGGGCGGTGTTGAATTCTCCTGATTAGAGTTATTAGATCTTTAGCCATTTTTATCATTTGTTTTTTAGGCATAGGGTCCTGAGCATGTGGCCTGGGTGTCGGCAGCTCTGGAGCCATCCAAGGTAGAGACATCCGCGGGTTCCATAGTTGAAGTATCTCACGGCATACCGGACTCCAAATGGGTCTCAGTAGCGGCCTGCGAATCAGAAGTAGCGGGTATCAGGGGCTGCGAAAGCGCCTCTCTGAGTACCGGCGAACTGGCAACTGGCTTAGGAGAAGCGTTGTCGGCAGTTTTGGACCTCGGCAGCCTGTCTCTGTCTTTATCTTTGCGTTTTTTCAGAATTCCGGTAGTCGGATGGCTAACCGACAAGATTTCTGGATAATTAAACCAAGAACAGAAATATTTAGAGGCAAAAATATACCAATGACGGATAGTGCGCTGATTAAATAAAGCCCAAGACTGACAGCAAGGGACATTGTGGTCAGGGCCTAGGCAAGGAATACAGTACGGATTAAAATCTTTATAAGGTATTTGCTTTCCACAAGTAATGCAATTATTAACTTTTACTGACATCGGAAAGGAGCAAGAAAAAGTTTCCCCCATAGGGTACTTCGCTTTAAGTTGAAGACTTCAGTTCTGAAACTCGAAAATGAAAATTTCAGGAGTCGGCCGACCGGCACTTGCGAACTGCTTCTGCTTCGGGGACCGCACAGCAAGAAATACTGATGTAATGGTGTCGGCTGCATGTTTTATACCCCTGATGACCTGACATCATGGAAGAAGGGACAGCAACTGACGCAAGACCCAAGACTTTGTTAATCAGGCCGACTGAGGGCAACCTGAAAGCATATTACCCAAATGTAATGACTGTAACAGTAAAACACGAAGAACATCTGCTGTGGAATGCCAGTCCAGTTGCTTGTTTGTGCCTTCATTAAATTAATAACCAAAAATTGTCTCCAGATGAAGCAACCGGTCCCAATAAAGGCAGTCCCAATTAGGTGAGTCAGTTGCTGGAGTAAAAGTACTTTCAAAAAAGCCAGATGACATGTAAAATCACAAACAGCTTTATTGCAGTACAATGATTAAGTGCTTTCGTATCCAATACAGGAAGCTTCTTCAGAATCTAGTTACAACACATCCTGCCCTACTTTTTATAGTCACTCCTTTCATCACACTGGATAGCACAATTTGATAAAGTCATCAATAAAATGTTTTCTTTGCCATGTATTAATACACTCTATTAACATCACATAATGTGTTAAAATGATAAAATGTAATATGTTAAACCATATGTCCTGTTCCCTGTAATAAACCCTTGTATTTGCTCCCTTGTCTGTCAGTCCATTTAGTCTCATAGGACTCCTCAATAGTAAATGTATCATAAAATACTTGCTCTTAGTTTTAATGCAGGGGCTAGGGAAACATAATTGTTCAGTCCTGGATATGTACATGCATCCAGATGTAATTGCCAGACCAGTTCCCCGAATTCTAGTTTTGTTTCCCATTAACCACCGCTGTCTTGTAATTTAACCTTTTCTACAACCCAAAATTTGTAGTCAGCCTTGTTACGTTTTAATACATGCCTATATTGGGCGTTGGTGTCCCTTTTCCATGTTATATCGTACATGTGTTCGTAAATTCTTTGTTTGAGAGTCCGTTCAGTCTTCCCTATATGCCCAACAGGAGGTACAGTAAACCAGGTAAACCACCCCCTTATTTGAGCAGTTGTACCGCTCACACGACCATAACCTCTGTTGTATAGCTGGTATCCATAATTCACTAGTAAGAGCTATAAATGGACATTGGGGACATCTGCCACATTTGTAAGACCTCCAATTACTGCCTCCTTGTTACGTCTCCCATATTGCCCTTTTTCAAAAATATCTTTTAGGTTGAAGTTCCTCCTAAAACTAAATTTTAAGGGTTTTCGAAAAGCCTTCAAACTGTTTGGCATGATGTTGAACATTTCCCAGTACTTATTTATAATTTTCTGAACTGTTCCAGTATCCTTACTGTATGTTAGCACAAGGTATGTTTTGTCTTTCAAATTAGTTTCTGTATTTTGCTCCCCATGCATGTACATATTCAATAGGAGCAAATACCTAGTTCCCCAGCCTCTTAATACTTCCTATTTGGTGGTTCTAACCAAGGAATCGGGGTATCCCCATCACAAAATAACTCCTCGATGAATTCCAGCTTGTTGATTAAATTTTCTTTGTTAGATGTCATTCGAGCTGCCCTAATCATCTGTCCTTTTACTATGTTTTTCTTTTGTGTCAAGGGGTGATTACTTTCATAGTGACGGTAAGAGTTGGAAAACACACTTTTCTATACATTTGAGATACATATTTCTTATTTTTGATATCCTTCTTAATGCTTACATCTTTTTTGTCACCAATGTTGTGGGTAAATTTTAAAAATTCTGTGGCATCATTAACGCAGTTAATAATGGGGGTAATAAGATCATAGGGGCCTTGCCAAACTATATCATCCAAAAACCTATAATAATATGTTCTAATGTGCTCTTTAAATATTGAATCAAATACAAAGTTTGCTTCCCAGTATAACATTACTATGTTGGCAAATATTGGTGCACAGGATGCGCCCATGGCCAACTCATGAAGTTGATGGTAATATTCCCCTTCAAAATAGACACAACTGTTTTTTTTAATACCAGTTCCATATTTTCTAGCACTAACCTGAAATCACTGGCATTCAAAAAAATCAAATTCCACCATCACCTCTTCGAACAATCTTAATCCCAGTTCATGTGGTATGATGGAAAACAGGTCCCTTACATCAATTGTTATAAAATAAAACTTCACATTAAATTACAGTTGCCCTATTTTCTGTATCGAATCTATTAGAATATGTCAGTATAAGCCATAAATGGCCTTCAATTCATGGCCAACATACACAAACAAAGGTCGAGTCTTGGACCCTGCTGATGTAACTATGGGTCTCAATGGGGGATTTTGGTTGTCTTTATGGGACTTGGGGATACCGAATATACCTAGAATTTAAGGTTTCTGTACATGAAAAAATTCAAAACGTTGTTTATTAATACCACCCTGTGACCAGTTATCCTCCAAAATCATGTCTATCTTCCTATATGCCTTGTTCACCTCATTGCATGATACCTGAGCATATCTCCCCCCCGTGTTCAGTATCTCCATCATTTTGGCTGAATACATCCAGTTTTTCATAATGACAACCCCACCCCTTTGTCTGGTTTCATAATTCTAATGGACCTGTTTTCCATAAGTTGTTGTAAAACCTGTTTTTCTTCCCTTTTTAAATTGTGGGAATATTCCCTCTGTACTTTGAACTTGTCTTTAATTTCGTTGATCACTAGTGTTTCAAAGTTGTTTAGGTCACAATGTATGGGTGGGTTACAGGTGCTTCTTCTGGTCAGTCCTGCACCTGTAATGTTAGGATTGAATTCCCCACAAATTAATTCTAGGTTCAATTTTCTGGTAAACAACTTGATATTGACTGTAATATCAGCTATATCACCATTCCTTTTTGGGATAAAATGTAAAACCCTTTTTAAAAAGGCTAAAATATCCCTCACTAATCTCAATGTCTGTGTAGTTGAAAATATTAAAGTTTCCTTTAGTATATAAAACACCTCTATTGTGAATACAATCGCTGGTGTCTTTTAGAACCTCATCCACATCAATTTGCTGTGGAAAATTTGGTCTCTCGGTGTCCCTTACAGTCTGTTGTAACAATTCCCAGTGTCCTTTTGTTTCATTTGCTACCCCTATCCCATTCTGGTCAATCAGTTCCATTGAGAATGCTGAACTAACTCTACCTCCTCTGGTATTGTGTTCTCTGCCTCCCTGTTACTTGTGCATACGAGGGTCCTGTATTGAAGTTCCGGATCCTTTTGGATCTCATTGGGGAAAAGTTCACCACAGGGTGTCTTTCCTGTCTGTTGCTCGTGTTGCTGTCTACATCATCAAAATAATTATTTCCACTTTCACCTGCATTTTTCTACCTCATCTCTCTCTCTCTCACATTGTAAAACCCTCTTTGTCCCTCACCCTGAGGTTTGTGACCCAATGTATATGCCTTCCCTTCCGAATAGTCATTCCTGTCCCTTTCTAATTTCCCTATCTTCCATTTGCGGTTTTTTGAATGCCAATAATTTCAGGTTAGTGCTAGAAAATATGGAACTGGTATTAAAATACAATTTCATCTGTTTTGAAGGGGAGTATTACCATCAGCTTGACGGGGTGGCCATGGGCGCATTCTGCGCACCAATATTTACCTACACAGTAATGTTATACTGGAAAACAAACTTTGTATTTGATTCAATACTTAAAGAACATATTACAGATTTTTGGATGATATATTTATAGTTTATCAAGTCCCCTACAATCTTATTACCCCCTTTATTAAACTATGTTAATGATACCACAGGATTTTTAAAATTTACCCACGAAATTAGTGACAAACAAGTTCACTACTTGGATGTAAGCCATTAAGCATTAAGAAGGATATATATATATATATATATATATATATATATATATATATATATATATATATATAAAAATGTATCTCAAGTGTATAGAAAAAGAGTGTTTTTCCAACTATTCATAGGTAAGTACTAGGCTATTGGCCCTAGGGCCTATATAAGCCTAGCCAAACGGTACCTTGGCTTTTGCCACCCAAGAAAATTATTTTCCTGTGCCCCTGTCAAGCAGAGCCACAGAAGTGATCCCCAGGGTGAATTTCCTATCTCCCATCCAATCATCAAAATTTTTCTTGAAGAGTGCTAATGAGGAGCTTTGTTTGATATAGACAGGTAGTTTGTTCCAGAGTATGGGATGTCTCTGGGACAGGAATCTATCCCTCCAGCATGTTCTGTTTATTGTGGTGACAAGGTTTAGGTCCCTACAGCATGTAGCTCGGAGGGATTGGGATTTAAGTGGAGCATGTCCAACAGCTCTGGGCTTGACATAGCTTTGTATGTTAGGCACAGATAGCCTCCGAGTAGGCAATATGCGACAGAATAAAGCTGGAATTTTTTGAGACGGTCTTACCTTCACTATGAAAGTAATCACCCCTTAGCACAAAAGAAAAACACAGTAAAAGGACAGATGATTAGGGCTTCTCGAATGACATCTAACAAAGAAGATCTAATCAATGAGCTGGAATTCGAGAAGTTATTTTGGGACAGGGGCTACCCAGATTCCTTGGTTAGAACCACCAAATTGGAAGTATTAACAGGCTGGGGAACTAGATATTTGCCCCTATTGAATATGTACATACATGAGGAGTGAAATACAGAGAACAATAGGGAAGATTAAAATACAGAAACTAATTTGAAAAACAAAACAGCATACCTTGTGTTAACATACAATAAGGATACTGGAGCAGTTCAGAAAATTATAAATAAGTACTGGGAAATGTTCAACATCATGCCAGTCTGAAGGTTTTTTGAAAACCCTTAAAATTTAGTTTTAGGAGGAACTTTAGCCTAAAAGATATTTTTGAAAAAGGGCAATATGGGAGACGTAACAAGGAGGCAGTAATTGGGGGGCGGACTTACAAATGTGTCAGATGTCCCCAATGTCCCTTTATAGCTCATATTAGCAAATGTTGTATAGCTGGTATCCATAAGAGGTTATGGTCATGTGAACGGTACAACTGCTCAACTAAGGGGGTGGTTTACCTGGTTTACTGTACCTCCTGTTGGGCATATTATATAGGGAAAACTGAACGGACTCTCAAACAAAGAATTTACGGACACGTACGATATAACATGGAAAAGGGACACCAACACCCTATATAGACATGTATTAAAATGTAACAAGGCTGACTACAAATTTTGGGTTGTAAAAAAGGTTAAATTACAAGACAGGGGTGCTTACTGGGAAACAAAACTTGAATTCAGGGAACTGGTCTGGCAATTCTGCCTGGATGCATGTACATATCCAGGACTGAACAATCATGTTTCCCTAGTCCCTGCATTAAAACTAACAGCAAGTATTTTATGATACATTTACTACTGAGGAGTCCTATGAGACTAAATGGACTGACAGACAGGGGAGCAAATACAAGGTTTTATTACAGGGAACAGGACATATGGTTTAACATATTACATTTTATCATTTTAACACATTATGTGATGTTAACAGAGTGTATTAGTACATGAAAAGGAGCATTTTGTTGATCAGTTTATCAAATTGTGCTGCCCAATGTGATGTAGGGAGTGACTATAAAAAGTAGGGCAGAATGTGTTTTAATTAGATTCTGCGGAAGTTTCCTGTACTGGATACGAAAGCGCTTAATCGTTGTACTGCAACAAAGCTGTTTGATTTCACATGCCATCTGGCTTTTTTTTTAAATTACTTTTACTCCAACGAGTGACTCACTTCATTGGGGCTGCCTTTATTGGGACTGGGTGCTTCATCTGGAGACAATTTGTGGTTATTGGTTAGTTTCTTGTCTCCAGTGATTCCGTTTTTGGTTATCCTTCATAAAATTAACCGTCTTTTCCTTCTAGTTTCTCTGGTACAGCTGATAATCTCAGATTTTCTCTATGTGCTCTGCCCTCTAAATTCTACCTTTTTTGAAACATCTCTTCTTGAACAGTCTAATACTTAGCCAACTTTTTCTTTATTTTGACTTCTGATTTCTGAAGTTTTATCTCATTCTATCAGTTTAAAGCTTTTTCCATTTTTTTCAGCTTTTTGTTAGTTCAGTTAAAATACTCATTCAGTGTTTCATTTATTTCAATCAGTGTGTTGAGCACACTGGATCTATTTTTACCTCTAGATTACTGGAAAACATGTCTCATACCAACGTTGGAGCTTGAGCTACTTTTTTCAAAACAGCTACAGGATTCTTTCCAGTCAGTGTTTTCTCTTTACCTTGTCTAGTTGACTTTCTTTCAGGCTCTCCCAGTTTGTTCTTTGAAGGCATCCAGGCAGGGTACTTACTAGCCAGTAACTGAATTTTACTCAAGTTAATAATCTCTCTGCAGTTTCCCAATTTCTGTTTTCACACTGGGAGACCTAAAAATAAATTGTTTAGGTGTGCAGCCATCTTGGAAGTTTCTCAACAGACTGGATTCTTGAGAAGAACTTGGCAAACTTTCCTGATGCCTAAACTGGCATGCAAAAAATTCTCTCTCAATGATTCAGTTTATGCCAATGATGCAGTGCTACTCAGCATAAATGAAAACACAATTTATTTATTTTACATTTGTTGACCGGGATAGTCCAACTGGATTCATGTCCATTTTCTGCGGAGGCCCGGGGAGAAAAGCTCCAAGGTAAGCAGATACAATGAAAACATATTACAAATATGGTATAGACAAAGAATACATAAGCAAACATTAATAGACAACTGCACAACAAATGTTAAATTGAATGATATAAGCTAAAATTCAACTCATCCAGAGCAAAAGTCATGAAAACACTTGCAGAAACTTTGGTTTGTGTTATAATATAATAAACAGAAACTTTCAAGTAACTTGGTTCTCATATACAGCAAAACACAAGCTCTTAGCTTCCCTTAAGGACTCCTCTCGAACCTCTTGTAAGAACAAATCCAAAAACAAAATGAAAGAGTCCAAACTGGCCATAATCTTTTATTATAAAACGTAAGCGCTTTCAAGTTAAAAAAAACCCTTCATCAGACAAACTTCACAATAATCATGATAGTCTTTAAATATTAAAACATTTCTAAAAGCAACCAATTACTTTCTATACTTGACCTGCCTTTTCTTTAAGGCTAGTTTTAAAGGCACAGAACTATTTAACCCACGTGGGTTGCCAGCAGCCAAATGTATAATCCATTTCAACTCTGCATACTCTGAATCAATGACAATGCCCCCCCCCCCCCCTTCTTTCCATCTGTGCAACATGCAGAACCATAAAAACAAATGTATGATCTGGAAAGCTGGAAACATGCCGGTACAATGCATTCTGTTTATCCTTTTGTCTAATAGATGACAAATAGTGTGATATTCTTGTCTTTAACTTACAATTAGTTTTTCCAACATAAAAACTCGGACAGGACTTGCAGCATCCCAAGTAAACCACATTCTCTGTATGGCAATCTGCATAAAACTCAAATGTGTATTTTTTGTTTGTAACAAGATATATAAAATAATTTAAACCATCCACATTTGAACATGCTTTGCAATGCCTACAGGGAAAAGTCCCTCTTCTCATATGTGCAGAGGAAACACTGTTAGCCGCCTTCTTATTTTTTAAACCAGGCTCTATGCATAACATGTCTTTTGTATTACTATTTCGCTTGAAGGTAAATTTGGGTTTCTCATCTAAAATATCCGTCAATTATCACTTCTTAGTATCTTCCAGTTTTGCTTAATATCACATATCCAATTGGTGCCAGAGCCATGGCCTTAAGCTAAATGCCAAAAAATGTATAGTCATACCCATTGGGAAAAACAAGGTAACCCCCAATTACCACATAGGTGGTAATCCATTAAACACGGAAGAAGTTATCAGGGACATGGGGACCCAAGTTGACAGTAACCTCTCTTTTGACACTCACATTGCCAAAGTGGTTAGGAAGACCTTCTACATTGCCCACCTGATCATGAAGGGATTCACATCCAGATCAGGAGAGGTCATTGTACCCCTGTACTCTTCACTTATCAGACCAATGATTGAGTACAACGCCCCATTCGGAATGTACCTTACCCGACACCTGCAGCAGTTGGAAAGACCCCAAAAGTTCCTCACCAAAAGGATAAAGGGGCTCAAACATATGTCATACGATGCCAGACTGAAGAAACTCCAGCTCTATTCAGTCGCATACCGTCTGCTCAGAGGTGATCTGTGCCTGACATACAAGGCCATGTCCAACCCGGAATTAATGGACATGCTCCACCTCAAAAAATCCAAATCCACCAGAGCCACGAGAGCAAGAGACTTAAACCTCTACACGGATATAAATAGGACGTGCTGGAGGGACAGATTCATCACCCAGAGACTCCCTACACTATGGAACAGAATCCCAGTCCATGTGAGGCAGAGCCCCTCACTGACTCAGTTCAAGAGAAATCTTGACGAGTGGATGGGAGATCGTAGGTTTACCCCGGGAATCATCTCTGTATCACTGCTGGACAGAGGCACAGCAAACTAATGGGTATAGTATTCTCATCCTAAGGGGTGGTGAAAGCCACACACTCTGGCTAGGCTTATAAATGCCCTAGGGCAGATAGCCTAGTATGAACCTATGAACATTATTACTATAACGTAGCATTACCTTAGGTTTTTTATCATACGTATTAGATGGCTTCAACATGTCTCCTTGGTGTTCTTTATTATCAGAAAACCATGGTCTAGCCCTAGCTTCCCTGTTAGATATTATACTGTTCTTAGCTTTTTTTTTTTCTAAATTTTTATTTGAATACCCCTTTTCCTTAAGATGTTCATTTAACACTATTTCTTTGTGAAACTCATTATTGTATATGCACAGCCGAGAAACTCTGTACCCTTGCCCTTGCATAATATTATGAAAAAGTGTGCATAGGATGCATGATATGTGCATTCAAATAATGATTTATCCAGCATTGTTTCCTATGCAAGGTGGTGTTTATCTTACCAGTTACACTTTTATTTAATGTGACATCGAAAATGCAATGGTCTCATTGCTGTGCTCTACTGAGAACCTAAGAAAATCTGTAGTTTTCTCCAGGTAATCAACAACGTTTTACAGTTTTTATCACTGCCCTGCGCCCACAACAAAAATTATCAACAAATCTGGCATAAAAAAATGTTGAAGTTTTCCATAAATGTTTACATTTAAAAATATTTTTATCTTCCCAGAAGGCTAACACTAAATTAGCATACGAGTTGGCACAGGGTGTGTCCATGGCAACACCCTGTACCTGCCTATAACGTGTTCCATTACAAAGAAAGATGTTATTTTCCAACACCAATGCTAGTGCTTCCAGGATTAAAGTGTTGGTGTTCTCATCATATATATTAACTGTATGCAGTACCTCTTTCACTGCCTTTAACCCAAATTCATTTGTGATGACCGTGAACTGACTGTTGACATCCATGTTTACCATCAATTATCATCAACACATTCTTCAAGTCTAAAGTTTGACAAGCATCATACAATTTTGATAAGAAGTGTGCAGTGTCTTTCAAAATCCTAGGAAAATAAGTAAGCAGATTTTTCAATTTTGCTTCTACCCACATAGACAAATGTTCAGTAAACCATCCCCTCCCTGAAACTATTGGTCTCATCGGTGGGGGTAGGGTATTTTTATGCATTTTTGGTAGTGCTTTGAAAATAGGAATTACTGGATGTTCACTGCTTAAAAATACATACAAGTCATCATCATTTATTCTTAAACCCTTAGCTTCTTACCATCATTATATCTATATTGCTTAACCATCAGAGGTGAAATACTTCTGTAAGTACTGATATCACTAGTTAGGGCATCCAAAGATTGTATGTATGCTGTAGTATCCATAACTGCAATGGTGCCACCCTTATCAGCTGGTTTGATAACCAGTCTATCATCATTCATTAAATCTAGCAGTGCTTGCCTTTCCAAATAAGTTAAATTACTAAACCTGCACATTGCATTGTCAAGATAGAGTCTTATTTCTTATTTCATCCTCAAGTTTTTAAGAAAGTATGCACTGTGGGGTGCATAACTGGTACAAATGTATTCGGATGTTTCATAACATTAGTATAATGGCTGTTTCCCCTAAACATGTTATTCAGAACTGGCGATAGTGTAGTGTACTGGCTCACCAGATGCGCAGTAGCAAGTACCGCCCCAAACCCTCCCCGGTTGTTGTACGTCAGTTGGAAGTATTCAATATTCATCCTGTGTGAATGAATATTTATTCTGTTTCTGACTCTAGAGTCTCTTGTATTTCCCCCTAGTTTATCAAGTTTGAGCCAGTCTGACAAGTTGATAACTTGGCAGCAATACTGTGAAAAACTGTATTTGACATATTTGACTTTCTGAATCTGACAGCAGACACCCAGTTATCTTCATGAAACTGTTTTGTTGAGGAGTGCATGCAGGCACAGTTTTCAGTTTTAAATTAGTCCCTTGCAAACAGTTGTGAAAAGAATAAAACTTTAAACAAAACCATTTTTTAGGATTTTTTTCTTTTTCTAGCAGTGTTTGAAAAGCTTTGTTTTATGGCATGCTGTTGATGAAATGCAGAATGATTTGTACTAGAAGATGCAGTGTCGCCATGTACTAATTTTGAGGTCTCACAGCAGTGGGTGTAAGGAGCATCTTGTCCCCAATGTTAGACATTGTCTTGCTGTAATCAGTAGGTATTTATTTTTTCCTCAAAACTTTTACAGTTTTATAATCTTACTCATAACTATGTACATGAATAATATATATGGAAATGTTAAAATAACTTTGCTTAACTTACTTGAAGGAGTAGTTTTATTTTACAGTACAATTGCATTACATTTGGCCTAGGGTTGCCACCTTTTCAAATGGCCAAAGTGGGACATTTTTGGTACAAACATCAGATTTTACAGGCCGACACATACCCACGGTCAGTATAAAGGATAGAACTTAACTTTTTTTCCTAAATAAAAGCTTATTCTTGTAGCATTTTAGCTGCTTATTCTGTTTCTTATAACATTTAGGTATTTTAGATACAGAATAACTGTTTTATGCAACTATTACATAAAATATAGGAAATAATTATGTCCTATAATCTCAGGAGATTTGCCATTTTTAATATTTTTTGTCAGGACACAGCTGCCCAAAGAGGGACTGTCCCTCACAAAGTGGGACAGGTGGTAACCCTAATTCGGCCACTTTAATTGTATGCATGATGTCACTGCCTAATATGAATGGCATGTCAATCATGTCTCATTTCATATGCAACTTTTCATACCAATAAACGGAGCCACGCCCACTCCTGCACAGAAATGAAGGTGAACCAGTACACTACACTACACTATCGCCTCAGAATTACATTCTGCCTAAACATGTGCAAATTCAGTAAAACTTCACTTAATACTGATGCCCTACTGGGTACAAACGATAATCCTTTACCTAAAACATTAATTTGTTCTTTGTTCCTTCTGTAAGAGGGCTTCTTCTTTTCTGTTGCTAATCACCATCATTTATGTTTTGCTCAGGGCTTGCTTTATACCATACTTTGAAGTTATCCAGTTGCAGGTGCAGAAGTAGCTAAACTGGATGCCTTTGTTCTCAGTGTTCTTTTGTAGTCCAACCTGAATTGACAGCCCCCCCCCCACTACTGTAGAGGTGTTAAAACTGTAATTGCAATTGACAGCTAGAATAGAAAGGAAGGGACTTCCAATCTAAATTTCTTCCTCTCTGCCTGCAGTAAGAATTATTTATTTAATCAGTTTGCCAGCGGCAGAAAGATTTATTTATTTAAAAATTTCAATTTAATTTTTGGAAACACGTTTCAGAAAATTCTTAATTATTCCAGTGTGTTTTATTAATAGTGATGTTTGATTTAGCCCTAATTACGTCTACAAAGCATTTTTATGTAACTTATTTTGGTACTTACGTATTATCGCAACCAGATTTCGGAACTAAAAGAATTTGAAATGTTTCTGCAAAACGATGTGTAATAAAGGGCAGAACCTAAGCACAGATTTTAAATATTGCTGTTACAAACTTAGAAAGTGGTTGGAATGATAGGATTTGTGTTTCATGCAGTTTCTGAAGGATACGATGTCTGAAGTTGAAATGTATGTCATTATTTAGTTCTTCCAATCTTCAGTGTTTTGCCACAAAAATATCAAATTTTAGGTGGAGGACAGCCAAAATATGTTGCAGAAATCTGTACAGTTGAGAAATACGGTATGCACTATCAGCATCCACTTTCACATTGATGGGTTATTGAGAGTTAAGTACACTGTAAATGAAGAAGACGAAACCTCCTGTGTGTGCCGCAGTAAGGGCTGACCTTAAAGTCCCATGTATACGTACGTTTTTGCAATGTAGTAAACATTGTGTACAACTGTCCACATGCTCATAAAGAATTGTCCAGATAACTCAATACTTGTCTTGCCTATGCATAATGTATGTGTACAGTTTTTCACGTATCTCTTAAATATTTGGTTTGTCTGCCATGCGCCAGTGTAAGCCATCTGGGTACTACCGGCATTTGTATATAAGGGTTTACTTGACTTACTGTTATGAACTGTATACGTATCTCTCAATCGTAAAGAAATCTGGAGATTTTCCCTAGTTTTGGCCTGTACCTCCCAAACCTTTTGAATTTTTTCCATGAAAACACTGATAATTACAGTGAACCGGTGATGTCAGTCAGTTGAAATGATAGCTAAAAAGTGTTGGCTTACATTTATTAGTAGCTATTTTGATGAATTACTATAACTCAGAAATGCATTATTATCATCATAACTGTCGACATCTCGATGCAGGGAATATACCCAAAGGTAACATAATGGGGCGATATTTTATACGTTGCTGTTATACAGACTCGGTAGAATAACAGCATTTGTTTTAGCATGCATTTTATGAAGGATTTGAAGTACTGAAGAGTTTACACTCCCCTTCTTATGTTAGCAGACATCACATTTGCTGCCACAAAAAAAGGAACGTTTAGCGGGCAGACTTGCACTACGCAACATGCTGGCGGTAAAGTGCATAAATAAACAAGCACAGTATATTTTAATATTTTAGTGATAACACTACCAAAAACAACCTGAACTGTTAAAGAAGACTAAGTATTTAACATTTTTAAAACATCGACGAACATATTTCCTGATCGTCAACCAGCCGGTATTGCTGTGAAAAATTTGGTTGCGATAATACGCAAGTACCCTTATTTTTGCTTGCCCATTTCTTTCTGAGGAACAGCCATCTTGGGACATGCAGTTTCTTTAATTTACTGACATTCTACTGAGCTCCAAATTTTTTAAATTACAGTGAAACAGTAATTTGCAAACCTGCCTCCTTGATACTGTCACAGTAAAAGAATGTACTCAAAACTCACTGTCTTCTACATGCCATGCCATGCAGTGAAAGACTTTGGGGGTGGGGTGGCTACTGTATATTTTGGGAAATTAAGTATCACTCGCGTTATGCATATAACTGATGCATTTTTTTAACTTACTATGATCTCAAAATTAACAGTAAACTTATTTAGCGATTCTCTATTCCTTTATCTGCATTAGTAATTTTCCTTTGACCCACTCCTGTCTTTGTGCGTATTTTCAATCATAATGTTAAGCTGCTCATCTACTGTGGTGTTAATGTGCAACTGTCACACTACTCAGCCAAACAGAGTTCTTCATATTGTCACACTGTGCTATGGTCTCTTCAAAACTAAGAAGGAAATCTGTGAATTTTGCATGAAATATCATTTAAGAGGCTTGTCAAGTCAGGAAGTAAGCGCACAGCAGTGAACTGCTGTTTACAGTGTCATGAGTACAGTGGGTCAATTTTTCCTTCATAACTTTCCTGTCTACCTTTGTACAAGTCACTGTTCAAGGCTGTGCTCTGTGGCCTTTTGGAATAATGCACATCTTAAAGGTCTCCTACATGCTGCATCCAGAGATCCAAAACCATACTTCACAAACACTGTGCTCTATGTGAAAATCTGTGCAAGCCCAACAACTTACATTTTACACCTTTCTCTGTCCCTGACACTGTACACTGTATACAAAAAAAAACACAAACAAAACAATATGAATATATATATATATATATATATATATATATATATATATATATATATACACACACACACACACATATATATATTATATGAATATGAACAATAAAAAATGTACAATATGTTGGTTGC